>NC_089786.1:35379077-35564077 GCF_040412425.1 Macrobrachium rosenbergii
AGCTCTCTATAATTCCTCCAATTTATAGAATGATTACAATTGTTCACAGGTAGAAGTAGGCACAATTCTGGCGTCCAGCATTCTGTTACTTTAATCTTTATACATCTTCGTAGTCTTTACAAGGAATTTGAAATAAATGCACCCTGGTGATAAATTCTTTAAAACAACATTGATAATAAATTCTTTCTTTTTTGGCAAAGAGGGAAATTCGTCATTAAATGGTAGAACTAGTAAATCATCATGATTAAGTCTTTACCTCTTCAATTGCAAAACAACATTAGTTTCGGCTTTATGTAAAGCTAATAAAGCTACGTCAGCTTAAGATTTTGGATATTTTAAAAAAGTAAAGTCTTATATCTTCATGAAGTTATCATCCAAAAATTCTGGGCAGCAGGTCCGAAGTGTTTATAAAACATGGAAGAAAACGCCGAAGTTTTACTTTCGCCTGGTGGGTAGACTACGAATGAAAGAAAGAAGATACATTTGAGGGTTTCTTATCAACAGGAAATTTAACAGTATTACCACACCTGCGTCCCTTTACATCTAACAGGGTATAACTAACTCCCTTCCGTCTTCAACAGTAAATTTTATAGAAGGGATCGATGGATTTGATTTTCGTAAACATGCAAGTGACACACATACACACGCTTCTTCATTTAAAGGCTATACACAAAATTCGTATTCGACATGCAGGAACCATAAAAAGTTTGATTTATTTTTTATTTATTTACTTATTTATTGGTAAAAGTAGATTTTACTTCAAAGTGATAATAAAGGATCCCACAGTCCTACTACAAGGCTTTGTCGATAAAAACTTCCATTGCAAGTAAATTTGCAGTCTTTACTACAAAGCCTGATTGATTCTAATATAGTATTTGTGATTCATAGACTAAAGAATAAGACATCAACTAAATTTTCGGTAAACAGCGATGTTCCATCAGAACTGATGATCACAAAGTTATCATTTACATTAAAACCTTCCACCTCATTGATGAAATCAATTATCTATTACAGCTAGGTCAGAAGTATTTTCCAATAACAATTCATTAATCAATAAGTTTGACACTTTCGATATTGGGGAACCAAAAATACTAATAGAATTTAAGGATAATAAGTTTTAATCAAGCCATATAAATATTGGACAAGTAACACATATCTTCAGCAGCTCGTCTTTCCCTTGTAATAATATGATTCCCTTCTTGTTGAAATGACTAACTTCTAGAAGAGGATTATAGTTCAGAATAGGATGTGCTCCTAGATCGCTTAACATTTCTAATATTTTACTTATATCAACGCAAGTGAATCTGTCTTGTCAGATCATATATATATATATATATATATATATATATATATATATATATATATATATATATATATATATATATATATATATATGTGTGTGTGTGTGTGTGTGTGTGTGTATATATGTGTGTATATATATACATATATATATCATACATATACATAGATGCAAATACGCACACACGCACACACACATACAGTAAGACGAGTCGTATTTCGATATGATGTTGATATGAATCAAACAATATACAGCAGCGCCACTGCTGGTGACATTGTTTCTGGATCCAAATGTTCCAATTAATTTTCATGCATATTTCCAAAACCATTTTTTTCTCGTCGAATGAAGTGTTATTTACAGATTTCCCGGCGTTCATTTCCGATCATTAACTCATGTTAGAAAACATTTTTTTTTTTCCTAAAGAACCGATCGTTCAATATGAAGCTGGGTGTGGTTGAGGATGGGAATGAGCCAACATAAGAACGTCGGGAATCTCTACGACTGTTCAAATTAAAACGGTGGCGCACTGAAAAGGTAACCAAAAGCCGCAACATTATAGGAATGTCAGTGTCATAATATGTCAAGAGAGCTTGAGATTTCTCGAAAGACTTTTCATCGTTGGCTCAACAGAAGCGTTATCTTGGTGAAAGACCTAGACCGGGTGGTCCATGAGATACCACAGCTGAGCAGGACAGAGACATAATCAACGAATTTGAGAGTAACTACTTCGCAATTGCGGAGGCAGTGAGAGAGCGGCTGCATCTACAGGTCTCTACATCAACAGTGAGAAGACGCCTTCATGCAAATGGTTATCGCCATCACATACACACCTGCCAACAAGGATAAGTCGGCGGCAATGTGTAAAGAACTTTGACTCTAGTCTGCAGAACAATTATCGATAAGGGGTTGGACTTCTGGGGACAAGTTATCTGTTCTGATTAGAAAACCTTCCCTTCAACAAACCATCGAAAGGTTCATTGCAGGAGGAGGAATAATACGAGGCAAGGCTTCCTACGAGCACTGATATATGTATGCAAGTATAAGGCAGCATCCCCACGTCAGCATAGCCAAGTCTTCTCCTTGCAGATGCTTGTTATAATATACTGTGGTGGCCAAGTCCCATCTTCATGTGTGCAGGACTGGCACTCCCAGTTGCTATAAGTGAGCAGCCCGAAATCCATATTAATGAATGAGTTGGGCACTTGGGTGAACAGTTTGTACGGTTAAAATAAAAGAATAAAGCGCATAGTAACACCTGACTAATTGAAAGATGATTTAAAATATAACAATATAATTAACATTTGATAATGGTCCTACTAATAATGAAATTAACAATAATTTTGTCGTTTCAGCTTTTTCCGTTGATTCTAAAAGCTCATGAATTTTACCCCCATGTAACTTTTCTGCGCTATTCTATTTGCCACTGAGAACATTTCACTCGACTTAAAACTGGAGTAAGCAACTCATAATTATGAAGACTGGCATATTCAAAATTGTGCATAATTTGGAAATCTTGGAATGTGCATCGTCATGCGCAGTGACTCAAAAAGCAATGGCAATAAAAAAAAGTGCGTTGGGGTCCATGTCAAAGAAATCCAGGTTAAATATAGTAAAATTTTGTTATCCAAACGTTTGGTCAGATATATGACCAGATCTCTTGTCTAGTAGGTAAAGAATTGCTCCCGCCCCGAGAAACAAAGATAGGGAAAATAAAAAAAAATCTTTCAAAATAGAGTTTTGTTTTCCTTTACAAGACTCTTTTATTTGTTTGCCCTCTTTGTTCTTTGTACAGGACTGTGCCCCACTACATGCGTCTGCATTTATCCAGCGTGCGTTTGTAACACAGCTGATTAAACTCCCTAAGTAGCATATGGAATCACAATTAGGGTCTAAAACAAACAAGCATGATTCCGCAACAATTTCTCTCAAAGAAGAATGTATGTCTGAACAGAGTACCATTAGCATAAGAGAGAGAGAGAGAGAGAGAGAGAGAGAGAGAGAGAGAGATTTGTTTCTTTCCATATGCTTCCAGTGTGAGCGAGAGAGGAGAAATGAAAGTGACTTTGATGATGACAGAGAGACGGTTAATTTAGCCCTTTGTGCTTATGAACGAACTCCCACAGACACGCAGGAACGATCACATAACCAGCCAATTGCACACTCACACACGAACACACACACACGCGCGCGCACAAGCGAAACATTCTAACTCAATGAAATTTCATCTTTATCAGCACGGGTCTTATTGAGCAGTCTAACTAGTACACATATTTGTGGACCCTCCCGAGTTTATCCGCAAGGTCTGTTCTCGAATACGAGGTGAAAACTAAAGCAGGCCTACTTAAAGAAGGTGAACAGCTAGGTGGTAAGAGACCACAGGGAGCGTATGAAAAGTAAAATACAGAATCCAGCACATCCGCGGGGCTGAAAGGGTAATAAAAAGAGCCTTCATTACCGTCTAAAGTACACCTTGCGTTACGTGTCTGGTATATGAAGTAAAGAATGTACCGTTGTGCGACAAGTGCACATTGTGAAGACTAAGAGCGAGGATTTTCACAATTGCCACGAGTCCCGTTGTTAACCTGGTGTACCGATGCAAGAGGAAGGAGGTCTTCTTGTTCAATATCTTTTTCAATTAAGTGCCATTTGATAGAGTTAAGTAACATTTGCAAGAAAGCAAAATACAAATTCGATATAATCAGAATGCTGAAATGGGAACCTAATCAAAGCGTGAATATACTTGACAAATGATTATTAGGTTAATAGTCTTTGAATTGTGCTATAAGCTACCAAAAAATTATCCCATTTTATTTAGGGCTATAAAACCATGTTTAAGAATAAGTCATTTTTAACTGTAAAAGAAAGGACTTGCAACGAGAAAAGACAGGATTTGCAGACACCGGGGAAATTAGGTAATGAATATATATTCCCTTCGACAACTTTATGGTAATTAGATTAGAACTGCAATTTTCTTGGAACCATTGTTGATTACTGTAATTAGTTTCCGACTCGTTTATTATTCTTCTCATTTTCTTGTTCTGATTATCATTATAAGACGATATTACTGTAAGATGACAGGCCAGTTCGGTTACAAAGGACCTGGCAAGAGTACTTCATCAACTTTGTGACATTAAAAATTGAGAATATGACAGAGATTAATTCTGTAGTCCATTTGATTCGAGTAATTTCAAAGTTTCATTCTGGTTTTACAATTTTACAAAGAAGCCTCTGCTTTACTTTCAGTTTAACAGCCTGATGATGTTTTTATATCGATAATACGAAACGCTGGAATAAAGACAGTTGTGTTTCTGTGTGTGTCCTCTTGCCTTTATAACAGAACAAGCAAGAGAGAGAGAGAGAGAGAGAGAGAGAGAGAGAGAGAGAGAGAGAGAGAGAGAGAGATAGGCGCTATGGTCGGGCGAAAGACGAGTAAAATGTTATATAGCAAGGGGGAAACTTAGGAATGAAAATATAGACGCCATTTACGCGAGGAGGACGTTCATTATGTGAAGAAATAATTGCGAAATCCAGAGGAAGATTCTCCTCACAGTCCT
Organism: Macrobrachium rosenbergii; assembly: GCF_040412425.1. Classification (NCBI taxonomy): domain Eukaryota; kingdom Metazoa; phylum Arthropoda; class Malacostraca; order Decapoda; family Palaemonidae; genus Macrobrachium; species Macrobrachium rosenbergii. The sequence continues at coordinate 35,383,932 of NC_089786.1, forward strand.
GCATCCTGCAAGGCTCCTTCCAGGTTCTCAGCCTAAAAAGAGCAGTCTTCCTGAATTATTTCACTGGAAGGAAGGAAGGAAGGAGGGAACTGCTGAACTGGAAACTTGAACAAATAATTTTTCCTGTGAAAGTTGTTAATGGCATGACTTTTGAGGAAGGAGCGAGAATTAATCGAACTCCGAAGGGCCATCATTTTCGATATTCATTGGTACATGGCTCTTAAAAATTGATATCATTGAAGACTAAACACAGATATAAAGAAACAGTTACTTATATGAGACGAAGAGAAAACTTAAATTAAACTATCGCTATCGGATATTTTCTGCTTTATTATTGCTATAAAATTTATCATTTGTGTGTAAATACGAGTACATGTATGACGCAAAGCAGGCGTCCGTATCAGTCAAAGCAGAAAATATTTTTGTGGAGAAGGAAGTCACAGAAAATTTCTTTCATTGACCGACATAAAAGTATTTTTCGTTCAGCGTTTGAATTTCCAGTCAAGTACCACTTTCTTCTCAAGTTTTAATAACATCATCTCATTTTCCTACATTGGTTTTTCACATTCTTTTTCGTCTTTGTCCTTTTTCATCTCTAAATTCATTCTCTTTTCTTCGTTTTCTTAGGCCCTTCTTTTTTGTCTTGTTCTTATCGTCATTTAATTCCTTCTCTCGGTTTTCTTCACTGACTTTTTAACAATACCTTTTAAATCCTTTTCGCAGTGTCCGTAATCCAGTTTTTTTTCTTAGTATAGCCACCTAATTTGAAAAGCTCGTCTCCACCCTCCTTACTAATCGCCCCCAAAGCCCTCTCTCTCTCTCCCTCTCCCATCAGCCAAGATTATCAAACCAATATTTGCTCCCACAGTGCCATGTTTACTGTTGGAGGCCTTCATTTTAGTCCCCGTCTCCTTGGGGTATTTACTCATTCGACGTCCCGTCTAGAAGTTGGAGGAATTCGGGTCTTGCGAGGTCAATGGGGTACACTAAGGATATTACGCAACTTATTTTAAGTACCACGAAAAATCTGGACTTTGGCCTTGAGGTTAGCTAAAACTATAAACATCAAAATACGGCTGAAGGCCTACTTCAAGAGAGGAGTGATTAGGTAAACTCTGGGGTTTGACTTAATTAATTATATTTATAAAAGAAAACATATCAGAAGAATGGTAGTGTAATTCTGGTGTTATAAGATGAAGAGCAAATGGCTGGGGATTTGCTGGAGGAAACATGATGGGGTGCCCGCTTCAAAGGGCGTTGCAAACAATGCAGTAGTGGGGGCCACTACGCACACAAAATGATGCACAGATCCACAGCTGACTAACTCCTAATCTGTAACTGAAACGCTTACGGTTACTCAACCGAATATAGTACTGTAATGAAAGAATTGAGGAATTCCATCGAAGATGCCTAGACTGAACTCGATTCAGATAACTCGAATATTTTACGATTACGTACCACTGCTCGTCAATGCTTTGCAAATTAACCAGCAAAAGTATAAAAAGCAATACAGGTCTCACTGTAAGTACATCGCACTGCGAAAAGAAAAACAGAAATTAGTTGGAGACGAATAGGGACGTGGCTCACAAAAAAGACCTTAAATCCGGTACTTTACCTTATTTAGTAGCTGAAGTCTCTTCCTGTGGGGGCCAGCGAGAGGGAGGGCAAGTGAATAATTTCACAGCAAAATTTACTTTGGTTACTGCCAGCCACGTGTTAGAAATAGGCAGTTTAATGGAGCAAACGGCTGGACATCCATCCTATGGCAGCTTCGGGTAATTCTAGGGCCAAGTGTCTCTCTCCAAGACCCTTTATAACTTTCGGGAATTACGTTTTTTCTCCTCGTAGGTGGCGTTGCGATCGTTTTACCCGCATGGCAGATGCGGGAACATGGCTGAACTTTCAAGATGGCAGAATGCACATGTTCAGCTCGCCAGCTGACCTTCCTCATAAATCGTTTAGCTCCAACCGGGACAGCACCTGGAATTTAAGGAATTTCAGCAGCACTTGAACAAAAAAAGATTAAGTAGTTTACACCCAAGGCTGTAGCGAGAGAGATTTTATAGAGGCGAATTCGCCTACAGTGAATCGTACTAAAATAAATGAATTAGTTGCTTAGTTGTTATTTCATTTGGCTTATTGACTGCAAGATGGTGCATGAAAGGATACTCTTGACAGCATATATATATATATATATATATATATATATATATATATATATATATATATATATATATATATATATATATATATATATATATATATATATATATATATATATATATATATATATATATATATATATATATATATATATATATATATATATATATATATATATATATATATATATATATATATATATATATATATATATATATATATATATATATATATATATATATATATATATATATATATATATATATATATATATATATATATATATATATATATATATATATATATATATATATATATATATATATATATGTATGTATGTATATATATATGTATGTATGTATGTATACACATATATGTGTTTGTGCGAGTGAAATTACAGCAAAATACAATTAGATAGAATATTCGAAAAGTTTCCGTGTTTTATACCTTTATAATGCTAAATAGCATGTTATTTGTTTTTTTACGCCTAATGGCGAATGGCAGAATAGGCCTGAGTAGCATGACTTAAGAAATAATTTTTACGCATCGGTCACGTTTCTACCTCCTCTTCGGTCGACATTGAATTGGTGATTTATATTTGTTCATTTATTTCTTGAGCGTGTGTTATTCATTGCTTTTCCTAGTAAGAGACAAACAAAACTAGAGTTTTAGAGGAATGAAATGTTTGTGGACGAAGGTAGAGCTCCTACATGAAGACGCCGTGTTCTTGAAAACTCGGGAGGATTTTTGGGAGATGATTACTAATGGGGCAAGTGGGTATATGGAGGTCAAGATAATCTAAATGTAAATATCTAGGACTGAATTTGGCCTAGTTTCTGTACTTTCTTTCTACATGCAAATTTTATTATTCCTCAAACTGACTTGAAATCGATAGGGCATGTTATGCAGTTATTACTGTTTCACTGATTATTCTCCAGAAAAAATCATAATAACCGAGACAAAACAGTCGTGAACATGCACAAAAATGTCTGATGAAACAAAGCTCATAAGTATAAGGCGATAAAAACCTAACGAATGAGATATAGATGCGAAAATGACTAAACAGCAGAAGCTCCATATACAGGTGAAGGTTAAGACAGTTTAAACTAGCGTGAGGATACAGCGAAACTTGTATCACCATCATTATGAGCACTGCCTGAAGACTGTTCCTAATTTTACAGAAGCGGAAAGGAAAGATTTCTAGTCATTTCACCGATCCTTCGTGGAGGCGCCTCAGCAGGAAAGAACAGCTGACACTCTGGAGCAAGAAGTACCACTCACGCAGGAGGCGAAGGAGCTGCTGAGCAGGTTATTTGCCGACGATGGACAGATCTTAACTGGCATCATAAAAAACACGTAATAAATGCGCTGAAGCTCCTTCGGCGCAATCGAGTTTTCTGTACAGCCGTTACAGCTTATAATGAAGGCCACCAAAAATAGATTTATCTTCCGGTGGTCTCGGTACAATGCTGTATGAGTCATGGCCCATGAAACTTTGACCAAGGCCTGGTGGTGGCATATCCTATATCGTTGCCAGAATCACGATTATGGCTAATTTTAACATTAAACAAAATAAAAACTACTGAGGCTAGAGGGCTGCAATTTTGTATGTTTGATGATCGGGGGGTGGACGATCACATACCAATTTGCAGCCCTCTAGCCTTAGTACTTTTTAAGATCTGAGGGCGGACATAAAACAGTGCGGACGGACAGACAAAGCCGGCACAATAGTTTTCTTTTACATAAAACTAAAAACAAAACCATCACTTCGAGCAATTTTGTGTAAGAAGTCCCTTCCCAAAAATACATAGCTTCATGCACGCGGAGGATTCCACTTTTATGTGTCACAGTAACTTGAGTTTGGCCTCGAATGTCAAATGAAATATTTAGACATATTCAGTATGTTTATGCATCCTGTTATTTATGAGAGTAGAGTCTTAGTTTTCGTGGAATTCAGCCACTTGCTCTTGATTGTGCCTCTTCAGCTGACTACTGAAACCTTCCATCAAGATTATGGTTTTCTAGAGCTTTGTGACGTTTTTCCAATTCGTAAAGGTTTCCACTTTTTTATATATAGGACTGTCTTGCCTTTGAGAACTGTTTCAGCATTTTTCAGAATTATTTCCTTCATTCAAATTTTCCGCCTTATGTGGGGTTATCATTGACCTCTCCATAAACTTCCCCTTACAAAGAAATAAACTATAAGCCTCCTCTTTAATATAAGAAAACACAAACAAACACATAAGTTAATATTCCCTTCATGATAATAAGAATCTAATTAAAACTCAAGTACAAGGATTAAAAAAGATTCGCAAATATTTTCATCTTATTTGGATTCCTCGTCTCCAATAATCATCGCAAATCCCGTATGTCATCAATAAGTGTTTTTGTAAAACCACTCGACAAAGGCGACTGTCTCGTCAAGAATAAAGTGTTCATCACTGAGTCCTTTGATGATCATCAGGGGAACAGTTTAACCGAATAAACTAATTAGCATCAAATGGAAGAACTGAGGCATGAAAGCAATGCACAAAGGAAAGAGAAAGTAAAAAGAGAGAGAAGAGGATGGCCAAGTGAGAGAGAGGTGAGGAGATTGCTTTCATGGAGGATTAGCAAATTTTTACAGAGGAGGAGGAAGAGGATTCTTTGCAAAGGATGAATAGGAATTCCTTTCATGGTTTGGAGGTTGGCTATCTCAGGTCGAGGAACAGGGGAGTGGGTAGGGGGCCAGGAGGAGAGGGAGGAGGTGATAAGGAATGAGAAGAGGACCTTTGCCAAGGTAAAAACTAAGGAGTAGGAAGAAGAAGGAATGGAATAAATTACCTTCAAGATGAAAGGATAAAAATGCATTATGAACGAGACTTAATTAGAGAAAAGGCAATGAGTGGTTTGAGCTCAAAAACAGTCGGTGATGGACTAAAGGCGAAAAGTATTAGGAAGATGGAAGCCTAAATTAAATAAAAAAAAGTAAATAAAAGAAACAACTGAGGAATAAAGAATAGGTTGAATGTAATAAACTATGCCCTAATTGGAAATTTGTTTCCAAAACCGTTCTGAGATAATAGCTCTTTGTTTATCCGTTCTCTTCCTCCCTCTGTTTTTCTTTTCTGTTTTATGAAAGCCCGATTTGTAAATTAAAAACAAAAAGATAAAACCTGATGATGTTTATTATTAGAAATATCAAAATATTTCAAATGGAATCGTGAAAAGATAGAAACAACACAAGCAAAAGCAAAAGAAATGAAAGAAACTAAAGAAAATAAAATAAAATAAAAGCCAAACTACCATCGCTAGAGATCTGTTCTTCCCCTAGAACCTGAGGCTTTGCTCTTTTCGTGTCCAGATACTGTACTCAACTGTATGTAAGTTCAGAGTTGAGTTGGGAGCTGTATTATTATTATTATTATTATTATTATTATTATTATTATTATTATTATTATTATTATTATTATTATTATTATTATTAATGTGTTCATTTCAAAGAAGCAACAGAAGGTAAGACAGAAAGGAGAGATCAATTATTAGAAAAGAAAAAATAAATTAACAAATTAATAAATAAATAAATAAAATCCAAGTAATTGTTTTTTAAATACAATAAGACTTGTTTTAGGGTAGTAGTGCATTGCATCTTCACTTGAAATTTTGAGGTTCCAGTTGTACAACATCCTCAGAGAGAATGCTCCACAATCCAACAGTGTGAGGAATGAGGGACCTCTGAAACTGAGAAGTTCGGCAGCGAAGTGCATTTACTGCATGTTGGTGCTGCTGCTCAGCAAATCTGTTTGCTCTCGGAAGGAGAAGAGGTTCAGGGATGAACTAAATGAGAAAAATGGTCCAAGTCATAACAGCTAACGTTAGGAAACAGAAACCTACCACCACGAACCACTCTAAAAGAGAAAAATCTTTGCCAGAAGCAGACATCCACACTGGAGGACGATATTCTAGTAAAGGAAGCACAAATGACCTAAAACAGATTGCATTGATTTTATCACTTATAAATATACGAGGCCTTACGTACGATACCTAATTTCCGTGCGGCACTTGCAGAGACTTTCATCAGACATTTCTCAAAAGCAAGATGTGAGTAACAAGTCACAGCAAGTATAGTTAAAGCTGCATAGTCATTCAGCAGAGTCCCATTCACTTGGAGGAGAGGATGGGGTGAAAAACCAGTACGAGACCTACTAATCAATTGTGTCTGCGTTTTAGTGGAGTTCAACCTCATACCCCACCGACTACACCATTCACTAATCAGCCCCATGTGACGATTGAGACTAAGGACAGCTTCATTTCTCGCAAGTGGAGACTACTACACCCACAAGTGGTGCATCATCGGCATACTGAACAATCTTGTTTTTTAAACCAACAGCTATATCACTCGTTTACACTAAAAATAACAGCAGACCAAGAACACTACCTTGTGGAACTCCGGACACAATTGATCGTCGTTCACTAAAGATCCCATCAAGAGCAATTCACTGCTCCCTTCCTGCCTGTAAGGAAATCTTGAATTAATCCTAAAACATATTTACCAAATCGAAAGCAGCACTGAACTATACTTGAATTACTCTGCTGTTTGGAACTGGAACTGTATTTTCTAGTTATTATTATTATTATTCAAAATATAAACAAAGTAAAACATTCACAAGGAATAAGCAGGATATGCCATTAAGTTTTAAATGAAGTTCACAAAAACGGAATGAGAAAGAAAATGGGAAGCAGGGTATAAATAAAATAATGCTAAACCGATGAAAACAGAGGTAGCTTACTACATAACTAATGTTTGCTGACATTACAGTGCTTATTCTATAACCAGAATCAAACATTTGTGAAAGTTTGTTAAATGGAAGTTTTCCAGTATTTCGGATGTCGAGATTTCCTGCTATGGAAGCGATTATGCCGATCTACAACCAAACAGTGAAAGATATTGATACAAAGACGGGAAGAAAAATCAGATAATCTGCAGCAAAAGTTATGAGTATAAGAAAAAGGATAATAAAAGGGGAATAAACAAAGGCAAAGCAAATCAATAAAAACAAACCTTCACCATGACTATCTTCTCAACATGGAAGACGTCGTGTTCACACGATTAACTTAATATTTTCAAAGAAAACCTCTGCTTTAAAATCTGATTTTCATGTCAGGGTTTTCGTTTCATATGTGTAGCAGTGAGATCATTATTAACAGCCATTTGGTTTCTTTTTCATATCTGGAGCATTTTTCCGGTTTCATATTTTCTGAGGCTGGTTCTTGATTCTGTTTAGAAATTTACAACTCCGGTGGTTATAACTTCTTGTCTTTTTCTTTAACAAAACTTCTTTGACGATTTCTGATATTTATACCCATGGTAGTATACAGCCAGTTTAATCTAAATCATCATCTTCAGAGATTTCATTGTTATCAGACCACACCACAAGAGACTTGATAGCTGTGGAATTCAGTTTCTTATTATCTCTTGTAAATATAATATATCCAGTAGAGAAAATTGAGATGTATCATATTCAATAACGTAATTTATCTGTTATTTATTCTTGCATGTAGGTTAATGCTTCTGTTTCCAGTTCATTTTTACCTGTTCACCCAACGGCGTAACTAAGGGGGGGCGGAGCGGGAGGTCAGGCCCGGGGGCCACTGTCCGGGTGGGCGGCACTCTGGCACCTTTTGAGCAGGGTCCGGTGCAAACCTGCTGTGTGTTTTTGGCTTAGCTTTATGAAATAGAATAAATGACTGAGATGTTAATGCTTAAAATTTGCGTTGAATTTCCACCACCTGAGTACTTAGCACGTGAATGGGCGGTGATTTCAGAGACCGCCTAGGGCGCCACTAACGCTGGTTATGCCAACGTGTATATAATATATATATATATATATATATATATATATATATATATATATATATATATATATATATATATATATATATATATATATATATATATATATATATATATACACACACACACACACACACACACACACACACGATCACCATGCTCGGCATCTTAAACAAAACCGGCGAAAGAAAAGGTAGCATCCATGTCTTTGGAACGATAATGAGAAAGAATTGTTAGATGAGGAATGCCATAAAGTAATTTTGACTTATTTGGAATAATGAGCAATAAAATGCATGCAGAATCCGTAGCCAAGAGACTAGCACTTGCTAGGTTAAGATTCTTTTCCTTTCTGTTACCATTCTGTAAGGATACTTTTTCTTCTCGTGATGGTTCGATAACTTTTACCATAGAGAATTTGTTTTTATATATTCGAAAGCAAAGTAGAGAAAGGTTTAAATCATGGCTAACACCTTACCAATGAATAATTTGACGGCACGGTCTAGCCTAGGATACCAAATTTCATCCTCTTGCTATTACCAATCTATGAGACATCTGGTTCGCTGAAAACATACATTAAAATTATAACTATTTTTCACTTCGATGAGTAATAACAGTTTTCTAGGGTTTGGTTAAAAAACGAGACTTGTTGACACAACCAGTACCCCACACATCTAAGCCTTTTCAATAACGGACAAGCTCGCTTTTACCTGTTATGATGTGCCATACATAAGATGAATGATGTTTCGATTTAAAAACTGAAGTCGCCATTGCATTTATGTGCCACAATAATATGCTCAAAGTATGACATATTGACACAAAGAATTTGCTCAAAAAAAAAAAAAAAAAAATATTTTTGCTTAGAATCGAATGATAGGAGCTGTTTTCTCGCTTTGTCTACGTCTTCCTGAAGCATTCTGCCTAAGTGTGGCGTTTCGGAATTTCATTGAAAAACCAAGTTCGGTGATAAGCATTTTGTTAAGCAGATCTAACACTGCCTTTGATGTCTAAAGCTGGAAAAAAATGATGGCACAGACAGTATCCTACACACCTACATACTGCAGATAATTCTTAATGATCGACAAAATACAGCAGGTGTCCTCATAAATCTCAGTAACTTCCTTAAAAGACGAGACTGCTTTACGCACCTAGTGTCATACCTATAGGCCTACGTACTGCTAAGCATTTTTAAAAAGATCGTTCTTACCTTACATCATGATATTCTGATGTCAAAATCATATTGCTACTACGTTTGTGTGCCATGATATTATGTTGAATATATGAGACACGTTAAATAGAGAAAGCGAATCTACTGCTGAGATGACATTATCTGTCTAGTACAAAATTAAGGATAAATAAATTCTATCATGCTTCGTTTACCTGTGAAATGTTATCCCATTCTCTCTCGAAGAATTGTTTTTCCCATTTTGGCAATTATAAGCCGCGCATCATACCATTATTGAGCTCGTGACAGAAAAAAAAAATCACAATCGCACTGAACCCAGGTTCAATTTGCGTTATTAAGAGACTCAAAATGTCCGCGAGGGTCTGTGGCGCCGCCCTGTTGGAAGACCACCGAACTACACAGTACTGGTATGCAGATAACACCTCTAGATATTTGCCCTCTATTTATTAGCCTACAGTCGTAAAGCATTGTTTTTCCCCCAACTTAGGAATGCAAGATAACACAAATTACATTTAATGATACAGTATGACAATATCTCCCAAAATTTCCTTCAAGCATATTAGCTCAAAAATAATTCCTGGACGACAAAACATCTACAACACACAATGCCAAGCGGTCTGTCATTAGAGTAATACATTAATTAATTTATTTCAACCATAAAAAATACAAATGTTTCATGTAAAAGTAGTCTCAATAAAAAAAAATTTCAATATCTAATTAAAAATTATATCAAATGAAAAATTATATTAATTTATATAAGAAATCTTAGTAATATTAAACAAATTTAATAAAATAAAGACTGCAGTCTGAAAAGTCCATTCGAATGAGCTGATCCTCGTCTCCTGCTAAACTCCTTGTCATCACAGGGATCGATTTCCTGCAGAATTTGATTCGCTCCGAGTCTTGTTGTCAGTGTCATTCGAAACGCCTGAGATGGAGGCAGTAATAAAGAAAGCGCCATTCACTAGATTTCAGTTTCAGAGGCTAGAATGCAACTATTCTTGTTCATAAAAAATGCAAATCTAATACTCAGAGAGAGAATGAGTTTGAACACAATGGAACGAAAGCTTTTTGAAAGAGAATCTATTGAACACAAGTGTAGATCCATTGCTAAACCTATTTAATGAAAATCCTTACGAGTGGATAAAAATACCTTTCTATAGGTCTAAACATTCTTCCATTTTTGCTTTAGTATAAATTGTCTGAATGAAAATGAATCTATGCTGTAAGTAAAATACTAATTTGGAGAGAGTTTTCAAATCAGAGTTTCGTAAATATGTTTACAACTGTGTAAAGAGAAATTCGTATTTACAAAGTTATGCTTTTGATAAAATACCAGTTCGCCTTTCAAATCAGACCTAGGTTCACAGGCCTATCTTTAAATCTCTCTTATAGTCTGTATGGCAGAGAGGGTTGGGGTGGGGTCACAGTCGAAAAACTTAGATTGCCACATCGAATTCGATGTAGGCCTAGATTTAGATGAGCTTTATAAATGGTAAGGATAATTTTAGGCATTTTGTAATTTGAGTTTCTCATATTGCAAAATGTGGTAACAAGCAAAGTTTATTTGTTTATTTTAATACTCAAAAGAGAAATATCTTACAATTCGTTTCTTATATTTACCGCAAAACAACAATTTACATGTGAAGATTTACAATACAAAAACCCAGTAGTTCCAACATTTAAAATCAAGACGTGGAGATTGAAACAGATCTGAACCGTGGTAACTGAAATACTTGTGTGGAGAAGATGGACTCTTCGTGAGGAGCTTTGACCATCAGTGATGAAAGAGGGGTTAGACTCCTTAATTAATGACAGAAGCAGCTTATCAAACAACCATCGCCATAAGCGACTGAAGAAGATACAACACTTTGAAGTGTTGCTCTTTATCATGAAAGGAGAAAGATCTCGGAATATAAACATAGAAACAGTGCATAAAGATCTAACATTGCTTATTTTAACAGGTACATTTTTCAATCTAGTCAAGAAATACACTCCGTTTATCTATTACAGTTTCCATTAAAGTGATCATTTTGGCACCGCTCGTAAATTGTGGTGCTGCAGCTTCAATCCTGACGCTAGAGTACCAATAAGAGGTTTAGATATAGGCTATTCTACACGGTGTGCAATTTATGGCCTTTCCCTTTCCATTACCAGACTGGCTAAAACTATAATAATGTTTTGTATGCAATGTCACTATAAAAATAAAATGCATGTTGGCATATTTCCTAGCAAGTGATTTTAATAACGTTTCAAGAGTAGACCGAACTTCTTCACCTAAGCTAATGGCAAATTTATTCATTGCCTTGGTTTTTTTTATCTTTGTAATATATATATATATATATATATTATATATATATATATATATATATATATATATATATATATATATATATATATATATATTTATATATATATATATATATATATATATATATATATATATATATATATATATATATATATATATATATATATATATATATATATATAGAGAGATAGAGAGAGAGAGAGAGAGAGAGAGAGAGAATATACTGGTAACTTTTTTTTTTTTTTGCCAAATACATGAGTAACTGTAATAAGCGCAATTCCCTTTTAAATTCTCGATGATTGTCACTACAAAGTCACAAGAGCCAAGTGAAGAAATTTTAACTTCCGTTGCAGGAATCCAAGGAAAACAAAGATTTCACAAACCAGGTAAAAGTGGAATTCGGGCATTTGGCCTTGAGAAAATGATGGAATTCAGCCAGTACCTCCACAGAGATATTACTTTTGCCAGAAGCGTTTGTCATATTTGGGGGTATTTTTGTTTGCAATTTCATACTTCGGTTCATTTCTGTACTAGCTAGTCGTGTTTTCCGAAGAAAGCAGTATGTCTTTTTCTCTATTTAACCAGAATCTGAAGTCACATTCCACTCTCAAAAAAAGCTGGGCCACTAGAGGCAAAACTTAAACGATCACAGAAAAGTCATTTTCAAGGGAAATGACGCACCCAGCCAGTTATGGCAACTAGCTCTTGGTCACCAGAGGGAAAGGAAAGGTATGAGGGATTCCGCTAAAACCTTCAATACATTTCTCCAAACTATACAAAAGAAGAAAAGGACGACATTTGAACGAATTTTTATTTATACAATATTCCATAGGGATCCCGAAAACTTCAAGAAAAATGTAATAACGAGAAGTTTCCCAAACTTCTCCGCAATGCCAGAAAAATAGTACGGAAAGAATACTAATTCCCCTTTCATTCTTCTTTAAGAATCCCAAAAGTTGAAACAAAACGCGGTCAAGAATAATAAATCTTCATTATTTTCTTGCCAGTCATATGCGAACCGTGATTTAGTACGAGTATTTTTAATTATGGTTTTTCCAGTGGTTTAGTTAAATAAATAGAATTAATCACCTTTAACGAGCTATTAAATAATAATAATAATAATAATAATAATAATAATAATAATAATAATAATAATAATAATAATAATAATAATAACTGACCCCCCAACACCCTGAAATGTGTAATTGTAAAATAGAAAACACCTATAGCACATCTGGTCAAAGCTGGATATCCAGAGGAAGAACATTTTGTTTGTTTTCGTCCGAATTGTGTCTCATTCATCACGACCCTCTTTCTTTTACTCTCAGTGTCCACTGATGGAACTGAAGTCACTTTCATCAAAAAATCCTCTTTAAAAGGAAAGTTAGTAAAGAAACACAAAAACAAAATATCTTGTATACTTTATATTTTTCCGATCGTTTTAGTTTCTTCCTAAAATATCAATACTCCTACACTCAGACAGACGAACAGATGCACACGTACACACACAAATACACACACACACACACACACACACACACACACACACACACACATATATATATATATATATATATATATATATATATATATATATATATATATATATATATATGTAGATTGAAAGTTAGGCCTATAGTCAAAGCCTGATTTGAAAACGAATTGGTATATATTGAAATAATTTTTTTTTATTGGGAATTTCCTTTTACATATATTTCGCATATTTATAAACGTTCAATTTCGGAAGTCTCTAAATTAGCAATTTATTTGCAATGTAATTTAATTTTCCTTCAGTCAATTTATACTAAAATAAAAATGAAAAGACGAAACAGTTTTACGTTTAGACATATAGAAAAGATCTTCAGTCTATTATTACCATTCTTTAAATAGGTATATGTTACATATTATGCTGTTACATTGTTATGTAATCTGTTGATTAAAAAGAGAAGTTTAAATAAATCAACAAAACACATTCAGTGAAATGTCTCTCTCTCAAAAAAAAAAAAAAAAAAACTCTTATTCCAATGGGCTCAAACTTTTCCTTTCTCTCTGAAGTATCAGGACTGCTTTTTAGATTAACAAGAATAATTGTCTTCTAGTCTCTGGAACAGAAATCCATTGGACTTGTCTCATTCTTCATTATAGATGACACTGACAACTTAGTCTAAAAGCAAATTAAGCACGGAATCGGGCGCAGTGGTGACATGGAGTTTAGAGGAGACGAGGATCAGCTCACAGGGATGGACTTTCTCAGACTCCAGTCGTTATTTGTATTAAATTTGTTTAATATTACTAATGGGTTTTTTATAAAATAAGTAAAATTTGTCATTTTATAGAATTTTTATTTAAATATTGAAAAAAATTTTATTGAAATTAATTTTCATAAAATATTTGCGTTCTGTTAGGTTAAAATAACAACGTTATTACTGTAATGGCCGACCATTTTCCGCTAAGCACTTAGATTCGTAGCTCTAAAACGTATATTATTTTTTTTGTAAACATGAAAGGAAAAATAAAGCATCCAAATACGTTGAGAATTATGTATTACGTCAGTTATAAGGAATGATCATCATATAACCACTGGTGAAGTTACCTTTCAGAAAATAACCACGAAGAATGTGAATGTCACCTTTAGTGGAGGTGACTTTTCCCTTTACCTGTATCCCGGATCACTGATAGTCCTTCAGTGTCATTCTCATTTATTATCAATTATTGCTTCTTCTGCCTTAGCTGTAAATGAAATCTTAAAGAAAAGAAAATTTTTGAAAATCAAACAAAGGAATTCTGAGGTTTCCGCTCTTCCATTTAATTAAATTTTGGAGATTTCAGAAGTTTTTGGCAAAACTGTCACTTCCTTCACTTCAGGTATTCGTGAAAATGACTGGGAACTGTTCTTGGCCAAGTGTTCTGAAGCGCAACCAAAAGTGGAATAAAACCAAAACACCACGTTTAGCTTTTTTTTTTTTTTTTTTTTTCTTGGTGAACAGGAGGGCAATAGGATTATATTTCCTCGCAATTGTACTGGGAGCGGGGCGAGGGATTGTTGGGGAATTAGCAGAGTAGCAATACCATTGGCATGGGTGGCACTTTGTACCTTTCATTCGCCCCTGTGGCAACAAATTCAGTTGTCAATTCCGAAGCTCTGTCATCGAAGCTGTCGAAGTTCTAGAAGGCCAAACGTAAAGAAAATCAAGAACAGAGACTAAAAAATAAGGATAGGTCATATATAAAAAATTAATTATATAAATTATATATATCATATATATATAAAAATAAATATATATATATATATATATATATATATATATATATATATATATATATATATATATATATATATATATTACAACAAGATTGTGAAACTAGGGATTTCACTAAATCCTTGAATTTTTCAGGGAATTCGTGAAATCTGTAAATTCACTTGGGAGCATTTGCACCCCGAGTGGCTAGTACTAAACGCAGCAAAACGCATTTGATCCGGATGGGTTAGTACTAAACATGGCAAAACAATGTAGATGAATCACTGTTTCGATATGTTTGGTACCAGCCCCTCATGGATCAAATGTCCCTAAGTGATTTGGTAATTTCAAGAATTCCTGAAAATTTCAAGGATTTCATTGAAATCCTGGTTCCATAGACTTACTGTAAAATGCACACACACATATGCATGTATACACATACATACATATATATATATATATATATATATATATATATATATATATATATATATATATATATATATATATATATATATATATATATATATATATATATATAATGTCATAAACTGGGGTCTTGTTCTTGGGGAAGAATTGAACAAATGCAAAAATTTTAACTGCACAAGGACCAATTGCGGCCAGATTATGAACAAAGGAAAAGTTATTGGAAATTTACCTTAGATTTTCCTGGATTTACAAGTAAAGGAGGAAGGTCGCCATTTGGAATAAGAATTCTTTTACAATTTACAGGGGTTTATTTACAGAAATGTAACAATGAAGCAAGGAGACAAACAAAAGTCGTAGCCGAGGGGGCAGACTCATTAATTGGATACGTAGAACAATATTGCAGGGATTGGCAAAAAGCAAACTGATTAATAAGGGGGGCAAATGTACAATACAATTATTCCCATACAATAATAATAGTTAGACATGCCCCAATTACACTAGATAGTCTCAGTTAGATGCTGCAAAGGACTGAACTCCAGGATGGGGAAAATAATTCATATAAAATTTAGGCGAAGCCACAACGGAACATCAAGGACCCAACTACGGCCAGGAATAATTTTCAGGATTGGAATGCAGTCAGAACTATCGGGCACAGAATGCGAAGAGCAGCTTGCCTCTCCTGAAAGAGACATTCTAGATTAGGAACGATGGTACACACTGAAGGAAATTGAATTCCCTTATAAATGTTACCTTTTCACATGTTAAATATTAACCACTACGTAGCCCAGCAGATAATTATGATGAAATCACGTAGGCACAATATGGGAATCATAACTGCGTGGGCTTTTAACCATGAACACATGATCGCACTCACACAAAGAGTAACTTTAACACTGGTATTGCTTAGCCTAAATTTGCCCTTAAGATGCATGGGGAGAGGGATAAATGGATAATTAGCACGGGATCTCTACTGAAATTCAAGGCAAATTAATGGCGAGATATGGGAGGCCAGCGGGACTCGTAAGAAAGGAAGATTGCTTTGTGGAGGAAGGAGTTAAAGTTTAAAGAAATGGGAAATTTAAGGGGTTGTTTAAGTGGTAGGAAAAGGGCTGGCTATTGACTACTTGAAATGTACAAACCTTGTATGACCATTGAGGGCACCAAACAATCGTCTTGGCTGTCCGTTGAAGGTAGTTCAACCAGCAGAGCGGAAGAGGATGCAGCACGTGCGTTCCTGACGAGACCACAGGAGAATCTGCTTGCTTCCAAAACACGGTGTCTTGAATTTCAAACTTTGGGCCAACCGTACCTGCAAGGAGCCATACACCAGCAAAAAAGCAGAGGAAAAAAGTTCTTAGGACTAAGTGTTTACATATTAAAATCCTACCTCACCCCTAGCCTCAATAGGCCTTTTGACGTTCCCCATACAATTAAATGCTCCCACATCATGTGATGGGGGTGAAAAGGGGGTTGAGAGCAGGGAGCCTATTGTTTCCCAGGATCAGGCGATGGCGGGGGTGTGGGGGGGGGGGTTGTTCCTACACTTTTGCTGGTACTACCAGCCCTGATCTAGTTCAAACTATGCTTGTTTCTCCTTCGCCCGCCACTTTTCCCGGCCCGTCTGCCCAAATGAATATCAGACGACATTGCAAAATTAATGATGCACGGGCCTCTACAGGAAGGGGGGAGATATATCCTTGACAATAATATATATATATATATATATATATATATATATATATATATATATATATATATATATATATATATATATATATATATATATATATATATATATATATATGAACTGCAATCAACCAGTTATGCTAAAATTGTTCATATCTTCTTTTTGTAAAGCGTCGCTCAAAAGTGGCACTGAATGATTGTATATGATTTGATTCAAAGGTAGTTAACTGCAACCTCACATGCCTCAGATTCTTATCTTTTCTTTGAAAGAAGCCCGTAGCAGGTTCCATGAAAGTCAGATATAATATATATCAAAATTGTACGAAAATGGCAGATATAACGAAATTTCGAAAAAAGATAATGATGACATTTCCAAACCTTTCGTTCATTCAGCGTCGATGCATTGGGCAATTTTTTATTTTTGTTCATGAAACCTCTACTTTCTCTATTTTCTTCAATCGATAATTCTCTTGTAAGCGGTGGTGGCTTGACGATGATTGGTTGAATGTGACATGTTCGAATGATGTCGTGATATTTCCCATAAGTACTTATGCGACAATTTAAATTTCTCCCTCAGATGTATGTTATGCCTGTAAGTAATGCTATCGAGCTGAGAGACTGAAAAAAAAGGGGTTTATTGGTCCAAAATTAGATATCACGATAGCTGACGTTAAGTCCTTGAAATGTGCTTGGGATAAAGTTTTTCATGCAGAACTTTTTTATGTTTTCCAAATATTTTAACGCAGATTGGAACAAATCACGCCAAATATTAGAAGGAACATGCAATTACCAATATATAATATATATAATATATATATATATATATATAAAATATATATATATATATATATATATATATATATATATATATATATATATATATATATATATATATATATATATATATGTTATAAAGTGTTTGAAATTTTCGAAAGCCAGTCTTCAGACTTATCCACATCAGGCCGTTCCTGTCCCATCCTTTTTCCTTTGGCCGATATATATAGGGGTTTAATTGGTTTAAATTCCTATACCCTAAGTTTCACCGGCCAGCCAAGACCTAAACGCGGGTTACTCAAAGAGTCCGGTATTGAAAAATTGTGGTGGACCCACGAAAGTTGAGGTTGTCTTTCGGTTAGGACGTAATGTTTAGATTCGTTTGTAGAATCGTCGACAATATGAAAAATAAGATAAAAATGCGATAAGTAATGTAGATCAGGACGTTACTCTCTCTCTCTCTCTCTCTCTCTCTCTCTCTCTCTCTCTCTCTCTCTCTCTCTCTCTCCAGTTCCAGTTGACTTATAGTACATGGGATCAGTGACTTGGGTTAATTTTTATTGTAAAGAAAAACTTCACACATTCCTAAAATAATAAATAATAAACATTAATCTTTTCTTTGGAGAAAAAAATAAGCAATAGGATAAAAAAAAAGAGGAACAAAAACGACAAAAGAATATCAGATGTTCTAAGAATAAAATCACATTACGAGAGCGATGAATTATGAAATGAATAAAGAAATGATTGCATGAAAAACGGCTTAGGAACTGCCAACAGTACTGGTGTCGTTCGAAGTAATCTATATATGTTAAAAGTATAAAACTGATGTAATTAGTCTAACGTAGAATGGAACTGAATTATGTTAATCGGAACAGCCTTTACGGAAGAATTCAGACTAAAATTATATGGATTTTTATGGACTATTTTCCAGGATAATTTCAGCCATTTATTCATCAATGAGGTCTCTCTTTCTAGCTCAGTTTAATTGATTTGAATTCTTTGTAAACAAAAAAAGCATAGATGAAGACACTTTACCCACTAATAAAGAGAGACAGACAGACAGCCATAGAAATATATGACAAGGAGTTATTAAAAGATATATTTCATTTATATTAACAAAATTCTTATATGCTGAGCCAAAGTGGCAACTACTCCATCACAATCTAAGTTAACTCCTGACAGAAGCGTCCATACAAAACCCAATTCAGGATTCGAGTCTCACTCTCCACCATCTCTCTACTTTCAGTCTGTGGTGTCTTGCAAAGGTAATATAGAAATTCCCATTATGATATTTCGTAAAAGAATGATCAATTCACCGAAAAAATAGCAACGACTGCGCTTTGCCACTTTGGACGGAGGTTGGACATCGGTGGAACTTTGGATCTTTGATTCTTCAAATGCAATTCCAGCTTGCTCCCTATTTTAAGGCTCAGTTTTATCTCCTGATATTGTGTTTAGCTCAAGGATTACCTTTTTATTTAAAATGTGCATCAAAGTGCTGCTCTTGATGAAATTATGAGAGGAAACGCAGTAAATATTATTAACAACAGCAGCGCCAAGGTACTACAATTTGTTTTTGAAAAATGCAATTATGCTACCTATATCACTCATTGATAAGAGTATTCTTTACAAAAGTAATCAAAAGTTGGTAAGAATCACAAAGTAAAGGAAAAGAACGCAGTTGCTCTTCTTCTTCTTCAGTGAAACGTGAATGATAAGAACTGAAATTCCTTCCACATGAGGTTGTGATAGAATCCCAGATGAATCCCAGCAAGCCTTTGCCCAGATATCAAATGAAATCTCCTTCCCTCTACATATGTATTACATATATATATATATATATATATATATATATATATATATATATATATATATATATATATATATATATATATATATATATATATATATATATATTTATGTATATATATATATATATATATATATATATATATATATATATATATATATATATATATATATATATATATATATATATATATATATATATATATATATATATATATATATATATATATATATATATATATATATATATATATATATATATATATAGATATATATATTGTAGGCAATCGACTTTGTGGCATCACTTTTTTGAAACGGACTTTTCACATTTTCTCATTTCTAATTTCAGTCTTTCTTCAAAATCTAGATAAGGGCACAGTGGGGAGTTGATTTCTTTATTCCACTTGTTTTAATCCTTATCTCTGTGTCAGGCTTTGTCAGCAAGAACTAAAACAGAGCATCCTATTTATACAAAGAAGATTCTTAAATGATTTTGGGGCATTATTTTCCTTTTGATTATTTTAAATTGATTCGTACTGTGGACTTATTTCAACGAAGAGATAGAAATATGCAGCATGTGAGGTTACTGGCTAATGGCCTTTGAAAGAAATCATATGCAACGGCTTGATGTCATTTTTCAGCAAGGCTTTACAGAAAAGGAGATAAATGTTTTTGGAAGATTTATTGAACTTTGTGAGAAACATTAATGATCAAACAATTTACATCATCGCAGATGGTCCATGGCTTTATGAAAAGATATATATATATATATATATATATATATATATATATATATATATATTTGACATATATATATATATAGGTGAAACATAAAATTATATATATATATATTGTATATATATATATATATATATGGTCATGATATATAATATATATATGGTAATAAGCTACAAATATCGCTTAATATGCTTACCTCGGGAATTCGATGGGAATTATCACCGAAGGGGTACCTTGATAAATGGACGGGCACTGCCGAGTCTCGATCCCACGAAACAGACGCGCATCCAGCGAATCCAGTCGACGCTAACCACTGAGTTTATTTTATATTTTCGTTCATTATTTTACCGCAAAACAACAATTTACATGTATAGATTTACTATACAGTACCCTATAGAACCAACATTTAAAATAAAAATGGAGATTGAAACAGATGTGAACCATACATTTCTGAAATACTTGGCTGGAGAAGATGGACTCGGTGAGGATCTTTTTCATCAGTGATTAGAGGGTTATGGCCTTAATTAATGTCAGGAGCATTTTATTAAATAACCATGGCCATAAGCGATTGAAGAACATACACCACTTTGACGCGTTGCTCTTTATCATGATTGGAGAAAGAGAAATATAAACACAGAAAAGTGCATAAAGATCTAACACTTATTTTAGCAGTCATCTTTCAATCTAGTCATGAAATACGCTCCGTTTATTTATTATTTTCATTTAAGTGACCAAGCTCTAAACTCTGGTGCTTCAGCTTCAGTCCTCACCTAGAGTAGCAATAATAGGTTCATCAGACCAGTTCAATTTAATGCCTTTTCTCTGTCCATCATCAGACTGGCTAAAAGTATAATAATGTTTTCATGCAATTTTACTTAGAAATAAAATGCAAGTTGGCATATTTCCTAGCCAGTTATTTTAACACTATTTCAAGTGTAGAGCGATCTTATTCAGCTAAGCTAATGGTAAATTTATTATATAAAAGAAGAATTTAGGACGACATTTGATATATAATTTTTTTAAACAATATTCCTTAGGGATATATATATATATACTTCAATATAAAATGTAATAATAAGAAGTTTTATAAACTTCTCCGCAGTGCAGAAAAATAGTACAGAAAGAATATAATTATATTTATATATATTCTTCATTATAGGGTCCCTAAAGTTGAAACAAAATATATATATCATAGAATAATAAATTTTCACTTTTTTAGTTTTCTTGCTTAGTTTTAAATTCATGACTATTGTCACAAGACAAAGCCAAGTGAAGATTTGAGTGAGAGTCAAATGAAAATAAAGTTTTCACAAAAGTAAAAGTGTTTTCCATTGGTTTAGTTAAATAAATAGAAAATTAATCACCTTAACGGAGATAACTGGGGCCAGAAGAGTTTTCATTTTTGGGGTTATTTTGTTTAATAATACATAATAATAATAATAATGATTAACCAGAATCTAATGTAATTTCAACGTAATACAAAAGCAAAACTTAAACGATCAATAGTTATTTTAATTCCATAAATGACCATCAGCCAGTCATGACAACTGGCTCTTGGTTACTGAAATAAGGGATTCTAAAAACCAGTCGTTCCAAAATATATAAAAGAAGAAAAGGACACATTTCTGTTCAATAGCTGGATGAAAACTTCAAGAAAAAGAAAGAAAGTTTTTGTTTGTTTCAGAAAGAATACAAGTTCCCTTTCGTTCTTCATTAAGGGTCCCGACCTCTTTTTCATTAGTTTTCTTGCCAGTCAGTGAACCTTGATTTAGTGTGTTTTTTTGAAAGTCATTGGTTTAGTTAAATAAATAGAAAAATCACCTTAACGACTTGTTAATTAATAATAATAATAATAATAATAATAATAAAAGAAAATAATAAAATGACCACCCAACAAAATATCGTTGTAAAATATATTTTTTGTTCAAAGCTGGATATCCGGAGAAAGAACATTTTGTTTTTTTCTAATCTCCTTCAATATTCATCATTCCATTGATGGAACTGAAGTCAAACAGAAAAAATCATTATTAAACAGAAAGTTAAGAAAGAAACATAAAAAATAAAATATCTTGTATGATTTTTTGTTTTCGATCTTTTGTTTTTCTAAAACACAATATTCATCATTCATAGGGTATCAAACAGATATATATATATATATATATATATATATATATATATATATATATATATATATATATATATATATATATATATATATATATATGTATGTATGTGTGTGTGTGTGTGTGTGATAGATTGAAAGGTAGGCCTATAGTAAAAGTCTGATTTATAAAACGAATTGGTACTTTATCGAAATCAAATTTTTTTATTGGGAATTTCTTTTACATATATCGCATATATTTACAAATGTTCAATTTTGAAGTCTCTCTAAATTGGCAATTATTTACAACATAGTTTCATTTTCCTTCAGTCAATTTTATACCAAAAAAATTAAAGAAGGAAACAGTTTTATGTTTAGACCTATAGAAAAGATCTTCAGTCTACTGTTAATGCCTTTCTTTAAATAGGTATATGTTACATTATGTTGTTACATTGTTATCTAATCTGTTGATTAAAGAGAATTTTAAATAAATCACCAAAACACGTACACTTATATTCAGTGGAATCTCTCTTACTCTCCCACCCCCAACTCTCAAAAATCTTTTTGTTCCAATGGGCTCAAACTTTTTCTTTCTCTCTGAAGTGTCAGGATTACCCTTTAGATTAACAAAAATAATTGTCTTCTAGTCTCTGGAACAGAAATCCAGTGACCTGGTCGCACCCTTCATAAAAGATAACACCGACAAGTCTTGGAGCAAATTAAATTAAGCGCGGAATCGGGCGCAGTGGTGACAGGGAGTTTAGTAGGAGACGAGGGACGTTGTAAAGATCCGCAACCCCAGAGTACCCATGTAAAGATTGGCTATCCTCAGAATGAACTTGTTAACATCAGCCACCCCAGATAAGGTAAACAACCCTCAGGTAGTCTGGGGTTGCTGTTCTTTACAACGTCCCTCTACTGTATTGGCCTTGGGGTACCCAACCCCCTGGCCCAGTACTGAACACGGCCAAGGGACATTCCATTTGGCCGACAACAAACAGATGCAACGCCAGTATCAGAATGAGCTTGTTAACATCAGCCACCCCAAATATTAGCTTGTTACGATAAACAACCCTCAGGTACTCTGGGGTTGCTGTTCTTTACAACGTCCGGAGAGGAGCATCAACTCATTGGGATGGACTTTCTCAGACTCCAGGCGTTATTTGTATTAAATTTGTTTAATATTACTAATACTTTTTCGTATAAAATAATTATAATATTTTGTTTTATAGAATTTTTATTTAACTATTGAAAAAAAATGTTTTATTGAAATTAAATCTACATAAAATATTTGCGTTCTGTTAGGCTAAAAAACAACTTTATTACTGTAATGACCGACCATCTTCCATCAAGCCATCGTTTTATTCTTTATTGAGGACATATTATTTTTGAGCTAAAGCTGAAAGGAAAAATAAATCATCCATATGTTTGGAGAGTTTTGTTTTATGTTACTTCTAGGGAATGCTCATCATATAACCACTGGTCAAGTTCAGGGATCCCAGCGCTAGGTTTTTCCACCTAGATCTAGGTTTTTGGGCCTTAATCTAGGATTATAGGTTTTTTTATTAACTATGCTAAAAAAAATAATATAAATCTATGAAAATCTAGGTAACTTATTTCAGAGCAAAATAAGAGTGTTCATGGTATAAGATAGCAAGCGACTTGAAATCATATGAACGAACATGACAGGCGCCGCTCAGACTGTCTGGCATTAACGTCTACAATTTTGAACTCAAGCGGTGACGTGAACGTTTCACGTTTCACGTCTCATACTCGGTGAGCATGGCTGAAGGTGTCGGATTATTTTTAGTTTACTTCACCTGCAAGGCTGTAAGGTATGAGTGAGAATCGCCCAAGAAAAAGAGAAAACTTGGTATGTACACTCATTTAAAGGTGAATGGCTAGAAGATGAAAATTTTAAAGACTGGTTAAAGAGAGACGATGGAAATAAGAATAACAGTTATTGTGTTTGCTGTAAGGTTACAATTAAGAATGCGGGAAAATCTATGCTATTGTTCCGTAAAAACACTGAAAAACACAAAAATAAAAAACTTTAATGCAGCCAAAGCAAGTGTGGAAATTATTAATTTTGTAAAGAAGAAGACAACTAGCGAGGAGAGAAAATCGCAACAGCAGAAGCAATTTTTGCTGTTTTATTTTTCGGAACAATGTCCCCTTTGTTCAAATTGATCACCTGCTTGAAGTTTGCAGAAAAGCTTGACCAGATAGTGACATCGCCAAAAGATGATTTTTAAAAAGAACAAAACTTGCATACATTGTTCAAGATGGCATTGCACATTATGAAAAATTAGAGATAAATGACATATGTAGAAATAAAAAATTTCATTAATAATTGATGAAAGTACAGATATTTCTGTAACCCTAGTGTTCACTGTCGTGGTTCGGTAGTTTGATTTCACCAAGGTGGATGTAGCTGATGCACTTCTCGATATAATTGTTGTAGAGAATGGAAGTGCTCAAGGTCTGTTTGATGCAATTAAAAATATGTTTGAAGAGAAAAACATTCCACTTAGCAATATCATTGGATTTGGGGGTTATAATTGCTCGACAATGCTCGGTAAAAAGGGAGGTTTTCAGAAGTTACTAAAAGATGTCATTCCAGATGTTTATTGAACTTGAATGCAAGATCTGACATACGAGCGTCATTCAAGTGTGGCCCAAAATAACAAGCGAAAGCAAGAGATGCCTCTAGAAGTAGGCCTAAGGAATGTGTGTAAAGAGCTGGCTGGTTGCCCGGGATATATGCTATAGTCTGCGTGCATCCCCGCACATTTTAATATTCTTAATCGCTTGCTTGTTATTTTCATATTGATTAATAGCCCTACCTATACTTTTTAGGTAGCATTGCCATCCATGACATCTAAGCTACGAAATTTTTGAGACACAAGACGATAAATGATGAATGCACTGCGATGCCATCTAAGGAATGAAAGAATACATTTTATCATTAAAAATTTCTTGTTTATTTCACTATCAAATATCTTACCATTAAGTTTATTGAAGTAAATAATTCATATATCATTATAATTCTTCAGCCATTGGCTTGACATGTTTAGTGATGAAATTGGGAAACACTACTATTCTTTGGGTAAAACTGAGGTGTAAAGAAAGTTATAACTTTTGAAAGCCATGTTCTTCAGGTGTCGGAGCGGAGTTGTTCACTAGTCTGGAGCTTTGAGAGATACTGCAGGCTGGCCATTTTCCAGTGCTGTGATTGGCTGACCACTAGCCAATCAGGAGCGTCATAAGGGACGGCGCTAGGCACCAAATGCACGGCTGATGTGAATGTACTATAACCACGGCGAAATGCATTTGATCCCCGATGGCCTAGTACTAAGCATGGTGAAACAGTGTAGATGAAGCACTGTTTCGCCATGTTTAGTACTAACCCCTCAGGGATCAAATGTCCCTAAGTGATTTGGTAATTTTACGAATTCCCTGAAAATTTCAGGGATTTCGTGAAATCCCTGGCTTCACAGTCTTACTGTAAAATACACACACACACATACATATATGTGTATATATATATATATATATATATATATATATATATATATATATATATATATATATATATATATATATATATATATATATATATATATATATATATATATATATATATATATATATATATATATATATATATATATATATATATATATATATATATATATATATATAGGTTATATATATATATATATAATTTTTACTAAGGTTATGGCACATCTGCGTGACGACGAAAATGGCGGTGTAAGGGGTCATGAAATATGGTTTTCCAGGTAAACTGCAATCAACCAATCATGCTAAAATTGTTCTTATCTCCTTTTTTCGTAAAGAATCGCTCAAAAGTGGCACTGAATGATTGGATATGATTTCCTTCAAAGGTTGTTAACTCGAAACCTCACATGCTGCATATTCTTATCTTTTCTTTGAAGCGTGTTACTTAGAGTCAGGTATTGAAAAATTGCGGTGGACCCACGAAAGTTAATGTCTCTTTGGGTTAGGACGTGAAGTTTAGATTCGTTTGTAGAATCGTCGACACTAAGAAAAATAAGATAAAAATGGAATAAGTAATAGATCAGGACGTTACATTCATGGATTAATCTCTCTCTCTCTCTCTCTCTCTCTCTCTCTCTCTCTCTCTCTCTCTCTCTCTCTCTCTCTCTCTCTCTCCAGTTCAAGTTGACTCAATCTCGATGGAGATCAGTGCCTTGGGTATCTTTTTATTGTAAGTGTTTTGAGGGCACATATGGAAAAACTTCACTGATTTCTGAATTAACGAATATTAAACATTATTTTTTTTTAAATAAAAATAAGCAATAGGATAAAAAAAATGAACAAAGGTAACAATAGAATATCAAATATTCTAAGAATAATGTCATATCACGAGAGGGATGAATTATGAAATGAGCAAAGAAATGAATTAATGAAAACACGGCTGAGGAACTGCCAGCAGTACTGGTGTCGTTCGAAGTAATCTGTATATGTTAAAAATATAAAACTGATGCAATTAGTCCAACGTAGAATGGAACAGAACGCTGTTAATAGGAACGGCCTTTAAGGAAGAATTCAGACTAAATCTATATGGATTTTTATGGAATATTTTCCAAGATAATTTCAGCCATTTACTCATCAGTGAGGTCTCTTTTTCTAGCTCAATTTAATTGTTTTGAATACTTTGTAAAACAAAAAAGCATAGATGAAGACACTTTGCACACTAATAGAGAGAGAAACAGACAGAAATAGAAATATATAACAAGGGGTTATTAAAAGATATATTTTAATTATAGTAGCAGAATTTATATGCCAAGGCAAAGTGGTAACTACTCCACCACAATCTAAGCTAACTCCTGAGAGAAGCGTCCATACAAAACAATTCAGTATTCAAGTCTCTCTCCACCATCTCTCTACTTTCAGTCTGTGGTGTCTTGTAAAGGTAATATAGAAATTCTCATTGTTGTATTTTGTAAAGGGATCAATTAACCGGAAAAATAGTAACAATGGGGCTTTGCCACTTTGGCCAAATGTTTGACATCGGTGGAACTTTGGATCTTTGATTCTTCATATGCAGTTCCAACTTGTTCCCAATTTCTAAGCTCAGTTTTATCTCCTGATATTGTCTTTAGCTCAAGTATTACCTTTTTATTTAAAATTTGCGTCAAAGTGCTGCTCTTGATGAAAGTTTTAGAGAAAATACAGCAAATATTATTAACAACAGCAGCGCCAAGATACTTCAATTTGTTTTTGAAAAATGTAATCATGCTACTATATATTATGAGAATTCGCTCATTAGTGAGTTTGCTATTAGCAGTTGCACAGTGTGAGTATTCTGCTTCTTTACAAAAGTAATCAAAAGTTGGTAAGAATCGCAAAGTAAAGGAGAGAACTCAGTTGTTCTTCTTCTTCGTCATTGAAACGTGAGTGATAAGAACTGAAATTCCTTCCACATGAGGTTGTGATAGAATCCCAGATGTATCCAAGCAAGCCTTTGCCCAGATATCAAATGAAATCTCCTTCCCTCTGCGAGTAACGAGACTTACGTTGGGCTCTTTTCGGCGAAAGTTCCGCAAAAATTATATATATAAATATATATATATATATATATAATATATATATATATATATATATATATATATATATATATATATATATATATATATATATATATACATATATATATATATATATATATATATATATATATATATATATATATATATATATATATATATATATAATTCTAATAGCCACAATACCTTCTTAACTTCTCGAATTCTTCGCGCTTTTTTGGATATGCTTGTAACTACGAAGCGGAAAACATTCCAGACGGAAGAAATTGAAGAGCCTGTGAATGGCGGTCGCGAGAATCGAACCCGCGTTACCATATTCACAAGGAGGTCACGTTGCCGACCTGGCTACGAGAAGGATAAAAGTCTATCGCCTCTCGTACATACATATACCTGTCGTTTTCAGATATATTTTGTTAGAGCTGGAATAGACCCATCCTCACCATCGTAGCCAAGTGGGCAATCGTTTTTATTGCTTTTTGGGCTGAAATATATTTGTAGAATCTACTGGTAAAAGTGACCAGTAGATTCGACCATATATATATATATATATATATATATATATATATATATATATATATATATATATATATATATATATATATATATATGTGTGTGTGTGTGTGTGTGTGTGTGTGTGTGTGTGTGTGTGTGTGTGTGTGTGTGTAATTCTAATAGCCATAATGCCCTCTTAATCTTCTATATTCTTCGTGCTTTTTGATACATGACATCCAAACACAAGAAATTGAAGAGACTTGTGATTTGCCGGTATGGGAGACGAACCCAGGTCACCTTAACCACAAGGAGGTCACTTGTGGTTAAGGTGACCTGGTTCATCTCCCGCGACCGGCAAATCACAAGTCTCTTCAATTTCTTGTGTTTGGATGTCACGGCTCATGAAGTTACAATATATCCAAAAAGCGCGAAGAATTCGATAAGTTAATAGGGCATTGTGGCTATTAGAATTACATATGTGTCTGATAAAAGTGACCAGTAGATTCTGCATATATATATATATATATATATATATATATATATATATATATATATATATATATATATATATATATATATATATATATATATATATATATATATATATTTATATATATATATATGATCGCTTTTTGTAGTAGTGGCTTCTTTGACACGGGCTTTTTCAAATTTTCTCATTTCTATTTTCAGTCTTTCTTCAAAGATCTAGCTAAGGACAACAGTCGGGGAATTATTTCCACTTATTCCACTTGCTAGGATCCTTTTGGCCTGTGTCGAAGGCTTTGTCGAGCAAGAACTAAAACCAAGGAACATGCAGTATCCTATTTATGTTTCCAAGAGGAGGGGAATGTTGGGCCACGGATTTTGAGTTATTATTTCCCTATCTCCTTTTCGTACAATTTTGATATAACTCTTGTGAAAGGTGCTGTGGTCTTATTTCGAAGAAGAGATAGAAATATGCAGCATGTGAGGTTACCAGCTAATGACCTTTGTAAGAAATCATATGCAATCGCTTCATGTCACTTTTGAGCAAGGCTTTACAAACAAGGAGGTAAGAATGTTTCTGAAACAGTTGACTTTCTGAATTTTGGCTGAGAAACATTAAGGATCAAACAATTTACGTCGTTACGCAGATGGTCCATAGCTTAAAAAAAAAAAAAAAAAAAAAAAAATAATATATATATATATATATAAATATATATATATATATATATATATATATATATATATATATATATATATATATATATATATATATATATATTTAACTATTATGACCTTTTGTCATAGAAAACAAATATTATTTTTTCTTTTATAGATCTTTTACTTCAAATTCAAAAAGAAAGTTTACAGAAAACAATTTTAGATGAAATACTTTTTTTTCTGTTAGCTAAAAGAACGAATTTAGAACTTATTAATGATTAACAATAAAGCGTCTTTAAACTCTCTAGTCATCGATTACTTTTGAGCAAATAATGGCTGCAGGAAATCCCATTGACGTGAAACCCTGGGAGGTGTTGGCATATTATAGCACTGTTTGTAATTTGTATCATCTTACTTTCCTAACCTGCAGTAAAAAACTACTATAAGAATTATGTTTTATAAGAAATTGTGATAATTCAACCGTTGGTAAATCTTCCTTCTAGATAATAACTTCAAAGAACATGTTTGTCACCTTTAGTGGAAATGACCTTCACCTTTACCTTTATCCCGATCACTGATAACCTTCGATGTCAGCCTCATTTATTATCAGTTATTGCTTTTACTCCTTTAGCTGTAATTAAAACCTTTAAAAGAGAACATTTATGAACTCTAACGAACAAATTATCATCTTTCCACAATTATATTAATCTTAATTTTGGATATTTCGGAAGTTTTCGGTAGATCTGCCATTTCCTTCATATAAGATATTCGGGAAAATGACGGGGAACTGTCCTCACCCAAGCGTTCGTTAGCTCAGCCTAATTTGTGATGGAATTTCTTTGATGAACATTGAAATAAACCTTTTTTTTGTTTTGCCCGGTGGACGAGTGCTCATGAATTTTTTTTTTTTTATATATCGATCACTAGGGAGTTGAAGGAAGATACGTGATAGTTAATAGTAAGTACTAAATTCCTTAATTTTAGCTTACAAAAAACAAATGTTTTATGGGAATTTTGTTTCAGTTTGTAAGTTGATACCTATAAAAGGAAAAATAATCTTTGTTTCCTATAACAAAAGATCATAACAATATTAAATAGACTGAATAAAATAAAGACTGATGCTTGTAGAAGTCTCTTCCAGCGAACTGATCGTCGTCTCCAAACTGGGTGTCATCAGTGCGTCCGATTTCCTGCATAATTTGATTTGCTTTGAGTCTTGTTGTTAGTGTCATTCAAAAAGCCTGAAATGGAGGCAGTAATAATGATGCATCCACTCACTAGATTAATGCTTCAGAGGCTGGAGGACATCTGTTCTTCTTCATTTAAAAGCAGAACTCCACGTGATAAAGAATGAAGCTGAACACAGCGGAACGAAAACTCTCCTTTTTCTCATCAACATATTACTAGATAATAATATTGCAGCATAATCTGTAAGAGAACGCATTGGCGGTCTTACGTGTATGTGTAAATCATCCATGGAAGAAAACAAGACATAGCATCCCGCTTTCTCTCTCTCCCTCCCGTGCGTCACCTGGAGGGGACCGCTCGAAGGAACGCAACTTCTACCATACACATTTCTGTCTTTTTCTCTCTAACCATTGTTGTCTCGATTCATGTACAATCACCACTACTTGCATTGCCATGCAAGCATTCCAGTCATGTACTCATAATGTTCCACCGAATCTTCTTTGTCAAACTGTATGTATGTTTCTGTTTGTGAAGACGCCAAACATCTCGCCATTTCACATATATTATGCTACTGCATTGTATTCATTAACCTGTCTCGAATCTCATGCAAATGTCCATATGTGGAATATTCTGGCCTTTCCATTGATATATGTTTTATCATTGTACGATTATATTACGTCTCTCACAATCGCCATCTGTTTGTCTGTCCACAAGCACAGATGTCCGAAACATAACCTCTGTTTTGCCCTGTCTGTGTGTAGACACTACTTTGCGGCTCGCACCAGTCAATAACAACTTCTGAAGATTCTGTACATTCATTCAGTAAGGAACCAACAATAAACTAGACAACACCCAGCCAGTATGTCACTCTATACCATCCTTACAAATCTGTAATATATGCCTACTTAATGAAAGCCTTACAAGTAAACACAACTGCTTCATTCTTTCTTTTATGATTTACTATAATGTGACTACTAGTAGATGAAAATTAATATACATATATATTTTAAATGAATTTAGGAAGATTTCAAATCAGTCCTCTGTAAATATATATATATATATATATATATATATATATATATATATATATATATATATATATATATATATATATATATATATATATATATATATATGTGTGTGTATGTGTGTGTGTGTGTGTGTGTGTGTATGTGTGTGAAAAATTAAATTTCTTTCCACGTTGTGCCTTTTATTCATTGTTGCCAACTTCTATTGCAAGTTTTGCGCCAGATTTACATCAAGTGTGCGCTAGATTTGCGCTAGTTTTTCATCAAGAGCACTAGAAAAGTAGCTAGTTTTTTTCAGTTTAGAAAAAGGGGATACAAATGGAAACAACGATTTGCAATATTGATAGATGGTTATATTTTAATTAGAAAACATAACAAATTATAATATACTGTAATGAAAAGAGCTAAATTAAAAAAAATAAATAGCAATATTAATAGTAATGAAAATACTTTACTTTTAATAAAATATAGCAACTGGATTTGATTATCATTTGGAAAATTCACATGATAGTAACAATAATTCAAATTAAAAATAAAACAGCTGATTTAATAAGATTTACATTTATTTTGGCACTAAGTAGATGATAATTATTAAAATTCACGTAAATGGTAAACAGCAGGTTTGTACATCTGCATTTAAACATATTTTGATAATTCAAGTATAGGATTATCAGCATGATGTAAATTATAGCTAATATAGATTTAATCAACTGGATAATATCAAATAAATGGTAAGCATAATAATGCAAGAAAAACAATATATTTGAATTATTTAAAATATGGTATTATCAGCATAATGCAAATAAGCTCATATAGATTTAATCAGTTGGATAATTTCAAATGAATGGTTTGCAAATTATAATAATACAAGAAAGGAAAACAATAGATTTGATTTTTTCAAGTACATATTAATAAATGTCCAAATTAAGTGAACGATGATCACTAATAATACAAATGAATGACACAATCGATTCAATTTGTTGGATTTACATAAACTTTGGCAGTTATAAGGGGATGGAAACATCATACATCACTGTCACTGTGGTCACTAAATTCAATTGCTTCAACATCATCAATGTCATTTTCAATAACTTCATATGAGCAAGACGGCACTGGAGCATCAATGGGAGCAGCTTGTGGCTGATGTGCTTTTTTCTTATATGATTCCAAAGTTCCAACCTTCTTCAGGGTCTCTGCTGGAAAAACGTAATCATGGCAACATTTCTGATCCCACAGGTTTGGCAGGAAGTGAGAAAACATCAGTTTTTGAAATTTCCTCTAAATTTCCCAATATCATTACAGAGTGTAGACAACAAGAGTTAGATAATGAATGGCGTTCATTGCTGAGAAATGGTGACATTGATAGATTTTTGTCACAGGATACGAACATAGAGTAATTTTGGAGTAAGGTTCATGCTAGTGGAAAATATCACATCCTCTCCAAATTTTCCAGAGTTTTGCTTAGTGTTCCTGTCTCAAATGCCGATTGCGAGCGCATCTTCTCATTGGTCAACTTGGAGAAGAATGAGAAGCGAAATAGGCTGCCCAATGCCTCATCGACAAATGAACTGTTATGTGGAAAAGGTGTAAGAAAAGCAGCTTAATGCATTAACTTTGAACCATCACGAGATATGATTAGATCAGTGAACAAAGACACCTACAATAAATAAACAGCCACTAGAAATAACCATTCATGTTTACATAATTTTTTTTTTAGCTGAAGAACAATTTTTTTGTATTCATTATTATCTGTAATGAGATGCTTTATGGTAAACCTTATTTATATGGGCCTGAAAGGTTCTTTTCTTTATTGTCAACAGTCAGGCGGTTGCGTTGGAGTCTACATATATATGTTTCTACAATTTTTGTAAGTTGTTTACGAAGTTTGACCTTAAAAATAGTTTCATTTCCACCTTTATTTTCCGTTGCATGTTACGGTTAACTGTTATGTTTATAATGGGTTTCTGTGAAAATAGAGTAGCTCTGAAAGTTAGCATAATTTCATCATCCCAATAGCATAATTTTGCTGGGTCTAGCATAATCTTGAATGGAGTCTAGCATAATTTGGCAAAAAAGACCTGGTAATACTGAGGAGAAGGTCATTTAAAGGTGACATTCATATTCTTTGTAGTTATATGGAAAGTAACTGGACCAGTGGTTATATGATGAGCATCCCCTATAAGTAACATAATGTTGTGGTGTAGGATAGATAGGGAAATTAGATAGAAAAGAGAGAGAGAGAGAGATAGAAAGTGAAAAAGTTAGGAGAGAGAAGGAGAGGGAAATAAGAATAAAGAGAGAGGCAAAGAACAAAGTGATAATGCCCAAATGCTGTTGTATCGTGTTATCAATACGCGGGATGTTTACATGAACCATTGCAGTATATCGTGTTGAAGCCATAAAAACAGTCGTAAAAGTGAGAACTAATGGCCTCGCGATTGAAGCTAACCAAAACATGAGTCAGAACAATCTAAATGCTTACAGCAGCTGGTTCTATAGCCCCGCCTTCTCAGGAAGGCGTTTTTTCGTGGAAGTTCCAGGAATTTGGGGTTGGCTCAAGTGATGTACTTCTTCAACCTCCAATCAATTATGTTTGGGAGGGTCTTTCACACACCCTCCTAAGACCACCTCCTATCAAGTCCTCTAAGGAGAGATTTGAATCACACCCACTACAGTCCTTCCAATCAGCTACTTGAAGGGGAAACCTTGCTGATTAATCCTTCCAATAAGGCTAGAAGGAGGTGGAAATTGCAGATAGCAAGTTTTTCTTGGGTTCGACGAGTTAGAGACCTACGAGGAGAGAAGAGTTCAGAACTGTGTCCTTCAAGGGAGAGTACATCTCCCCTCGCTTCAGTGTTCCCCATATAGACTGAGTCAAGAGTGATTCGTTTTCTATCATTGTAACTTGTTA
Source organism: Macrobrachium rosenbergii (assembly GCF_040412425.1). Classification (NCBI taxonomy): domain Eukaryota; kingdom Metazoa; phylum Arthropoda; class Malacostraca; order Decapoda; family Palaemonidae; genus Macrobrachium; species Macrobrachium rosenbergii. The sequence continues at coordinate 35,418,554 of NC_089786.1, forward strand.
ATTTTTTACTGATCTTTATAATACTAAGTACTAATTAAAGTGAAGAAATTACCGATCTCGTCTCTATACACCTTTCTGAGAGATATCAATACTTATAATAATAAATATACAAAGAGAGCACATCATCGCAAAGCATCTGAAGGACATCGAAAAAACCAAGGTAAGAAGAGAAAGACTAAAATCTATACAAACACATAACAAAAGAACATAAAAGAGAAGAAGATAACTCCCTAAGAAATGGTGGCAGCTTACTTGGATCCAGAAGGCGAGACGAAATAAACGAACATTAATGAAATTATCAGTGCAATTATTTAAGTTACAGTGAAACAAAATTCTACAAAACGAACTTAGATTTTTTTACGACGACGAACAAACTATATCTGAAGAAATAAAAACACTCCAGCGAACAAAAAGTTATGAATAGCAGCTTACAACAAGAACATCGAGTGTGAACAAAAACCGTTTTAGTGCGTTCCGAAGCAAAAACATTTTGAACTGTTACCGTCAACAAATTGAGCAAGACGCTGACAGCGATAATAAGCCCAGCGTTTGCGACATTGCATCGAGTGATTGAAGAAAACAGCGCACAGACTTTCAACAAGATTCCGAAGGCGGAAAACCACAGCGGAAAAACAACGCAGACATAGTGAGATTTTTTACGCGGATCCGACGGCGAAACACTCACGGCGGAAGGCACAACATTTAGCGATATCACGATATCAGCAACACAACCCAGTAAGGAATTTACTGTCCGCTCTCTCTCTTAATAAATAAGTGAAGATATATATATTTTTTTTTGCATCTTGCTATAAGATTGAAAAATAAGAAAACTCTCTCTTGTTAATAAAATTCCTTTTGCATAAATACCATGATAATTAATTATTTAGTAAATAATTTAGATAGGGAATTAGTTATTTTTTTTCATTCGGTTGGTGATGATTATTTGAGAAGTTATATATATAATTTTGTGTACTTATTATGATGAATTTTGATGATATGATGCCCAATTTCATATAAGAATTTAATTTATGTATTGAAAAGGTTTTAATTGTGCACTTGAACTCAATAGAGAATTTAATTTTTTTGGTGTGACAATATGACAAAATTTTTTTAAATTTGTACAGTATAACGAAACTTTTTTTTACGATTGATGTACTCTGAGTGAATAATTTTTTTGTGTGGACATGCAACGAGTGTTTGAAGAATTGCTGAACACTGTTAGACATTCACATTACGATTTAAGACCGTCGACAATTAGAAGAAGTCGAATTTCAAGACTAAATTCCCACTCCGCTGTAGTGCAAGGAAATACTAACAATAATAACACAAATAACCAGAACCAAAATAGTGTTAATCATTCTAATACTACTAACAATAGTAATAATAGTAACAATACTAATAATACTAATACTAATCGCACCTTACAAATTTATAACATGAACCAGGCGGCCGTCATAACAACCGCCACACGCTTCTGTGGACAGGTGAATGATTCCAATCCTGACAAAAGCAGACTCGAATCCTATACTGTAAATCATTGCCTAGCAGATGCAGATAGTCGTATAATTTCAGGGGGAATAACAGATGAAAGAGCTAAAATAAATGAAGCCTTGTTGCTCGTCAGCTCAGAACATGGAGACGCACATAAAACTTTGAATTCCAAAGGTTTTAGCAAACTTAATAACTATGTAGAATTTAAAGAAATTTGTTTATCACTCTGGGAACCAGTAAATCAGACTGACGGTTTATATAATCTAACTAGATTTCTTAACCACAATATAAAACAATTGCTAATTTGTACGCAAGCATGGAGAATGCAATAGAGAAAATAACCGAAGATTTAATGAAGACAGGTATTACTATAGGAGACAAGGACTAGTTTGGGGCTAGTCCCCATAACTTAGTTGACCTACGACATGTATTAAATTACTTGTCATTTGGAACCATATATAATATTCTTGGAGAAGAGGAAAAGAAACCTTTCAGAAAAATAAACCTTGATCCCAGAAAAACAAGCCTTCAAACATTGAAGACAATGAGAGAAGAAATCCAAAGGAAAGAGATAAATCTATCCAAGGAATTTGTAGGAACAACAGAAGCACAAAATGAAAGGAAAGTCAGAAATAATAATCCTAATTTTAAAATGAATAATAAATTCTATGATAATTCCAGACAAGTAGGAAATAGACCAAATACCTTCCAAGGAAATATGCCCAAAATACTAAAAGAAAATGGAATCCAGATCAAAGGGGAAGAAACAATCTAACAAAAGAGTGGACCACACAAACCTTATAGATATGGTCAAATTCAAACACAAACACTTCAACCCAAGTGAACTATTCCGCTCAAGGGCGAGACCAAAGACAGCCTGCTGTGAAAACTGTGGGTATACAAATCATTTTACAAATGAGTGTAGAAAACCTAGAATCTGCATGGTTTGCAAGAAAGTAGGACATTTAACAAAGAATTGCTGGTTTAAAACACAAGACTGAAATAAAGAAATAGTTGAATTAAGTAGTAACCGCTCAACATCAAATAAGCCTTCAAATCAATGACAATTTATCCCTACACAGAATACCACAAGAGAGTCCCTTCAAGAAGATAAATTAAGAGTAGAAGAATTAAAAAGGAGAAGTGAAGGTTCATCCGCACTATCCATATTGCAGAGTAAAGAAGTTGTATTTTCCATGGATGAGGAAGAAATAATCAGAAAGGATTTACCTATCATTAAAATTCCAATACAGAATAAATTATGTACTGTCCTTATGGATTCAGGTAGTACTGTAAGCATAATTGATAAACACACATTAACAAATTACTTAGGCGTTAAAGAAACGCTAATTCAGGGTCAAAGCAAAATAATAAAGGAGAAAGTGGGTAAACAGATTAAAAGTTTAGGAAATGTGAACTTAGAAACAGACCTTTCGTCACATAAAACTGTTGAAAGTTTTATAGTTCTAGAAGACAGGTTCTTTCCCCACAGGTGTTGTTCTCATATAAATTAATGAAGAAATGTGGAATTATACTGAATTGTTGAGAAGGAAGAATTAGCCTTACACAAGATAATAAAAAGAGCGTATGCATTACGCCTGAAGAAGAAAAGTTTCACCCAAATCTGATCAATTTGTCTGAGACGACTTCAACAAGCGAGAAAGACATACAGATAATAACTTATCATCAAGAGAACAATCAAATTAAATTGAATGGTAATGGAAAGGAGGAATTTCCACAATTACAGACTAGAAATTTAAGATGTGCACATCCAGAATTAATACTTTCCAACAAAAGAAGTGACCCAGAAATAAATAAAGGTGATCCCCAATGTTCTGAATATGACGAGGAACAAGACATGTGTGATGATAAATATACAGAGATAAATACAGAACATTATAGCAATGTAGTAATCAGTTGTGATAATGAAGGGAAATTAGTAAATGAGGTACTGTTGTTAAAGAAAATAAATAAAGTAGATATAAATGATATAATAGCAGTAACTGAAGAAGCTAGTATAGATGCAGAACATTGTTACTTTGCAGAGACAAAGGATGAGGAAGTATGTTGTGTAAGCACTGCCGATGATAATAAAGTACAATTTATACTAAACAGACAGGTAATTTTGCATCCAAAGTGTTTAACAAAAATACATCTAAGGGGAAAAGAAGAGATAGGAGTTAAAGACGTTCTTTTACTAATTGAAGAGTTACCAGAATTTGTCAGAATGGATAATTCTTTAGTTCAAATGAAAGGTGATACTTGTTAAGTTTATGTCCAGAACTACTCAGATAACAAACTAACACTATATGCAGGCATTATCTTTTGTAAAGGAATACCTATTAACAATCCATTACTAACATTAGAAGAACAAGCATTTTTCTCTGTAACTGGTCAAACATCTGAATTAAGCAAAGAAGTGAATAAAACAGATTTTCCAGAAAACAAAGATAGATTAATTCAAGTATTAGAAAAAATACAGAGATGTAATAGCAATAGAAGGAGATAAATTAGGTAGAACAAATGTCCTAAGACATAAAATTGTATTAGATGATGGAACAAAACCATTCTTTATTCCTAATTACAGATTACCAATAAGCCAAAGACCCATAGTTGATAATTTGATAGAAGAAATGAAGAAAAATGGGGTAGTCATTCCTTCTAAATCTCCATATAATTCTTCATTATTACTTGTTCCAAAGAAAGATAGAAATTGGAGAATGGTGATAGACTATAGAAAGTTAAATTCCAACACCATCCCCGATAGAATGCTAATGCCAGTGATTCAAGATATGTTAGCTTAATTAGGAGGTGCAAGGATATTTTCATCTTTAGATTTACTTAGTGGATACTGGCAAGTACCTTTAGACGAAGAGTCGAAACCGTTCACAGCCTTCAGCACACACAAGGAACACTTGCAATTTGAAGTCATGCCATTTGGACTCACTTCGGCTCCTTTAACGATTGTTAGATTAATGCTTCAAATATTAGGGGATATAGAAAATAGTGCAGTTTACTTAGATGATGTTATCATTTTTAGCAAAGATTTAAAAGTCACCTCAAAACTTAGAGATAGTCCTGGAAGATTAAGAAGATCAGATTAAAAATCAAATTAAAGAAATGTCAATTCTTAATGAAATCTTTGGAATATTTAGGACATGTAATTAGTGAAGATGGTCTGCAGAATGCAAGCAGGCAAGATAAAAGCAATAGTTGAATATCCAGCTCCTACCAATTTGAAAGCATTGAGACGATTCCTAGGAATGGTAGGCTACTACAGACCTTTCATTAAGGGCTTTGCTACAGTAGTCAAACCGTTAAAAGAATTAATAAAGGAAGATGTCAAATATGAATGGAATAAAGAACAAGAGACAGCATTCCAAACACTAAAGAGTAAAATGACCAGAAATCGCGTACTAGTCTACCCAGATTTCTCCAAAGACTTTTACTTAGCCTGTGATGCCTCAAGTACCGGGCTAGGGGCTGTATTATTACAAAGGACAAAACAAGAATGAGAGCAGTATATTATGCCAGTAGAGTTTTGAATGCTGCAGAGAGAAATTATAGCACAATAGAAAGAGAATGTTTAGCATTATACTGGGGTCTGAGGAAATTTAGACACATAATTTTAGGACATAAAGTCAATGTACTTTGCTGATCACAAACCAATTTGTGATTTGTTTAAGAAGAGAACTTTTACAAATAACATGAAGTTCAATAGATGGTTCATTAGTGTGCTTAGAATTTGCACCAGAATTCAGATATATCCCAGGAAAATTTAATACACTACAGATGCATTATCCAGAGCCCAAGAAGAAACAGAGAAATGCATTACCACTAATACTTTTTGTTTTAGCTGTCAGGCGGTAGATTTAGATTTGGAAAGAGTACAAATACAACAAGGAATGGATACAGAAATCAGGCATATAATAGGACAACTAATGACAGATGAATCTTTAAAACCTGATTTTGTTTTAATCAATGGATTACTGTATAAAAGACCAACAGAAAAGAATGGTTATTCTCGACTATACATCCCAAAAACACTAATCAGAGAAGTTTTAGAACTAACACACTCATACAAGTTAGCAGGACATCCTGGAATCAAAAAGACAACTAGAATCATAACCAGAAACTATTTTTGGCCCCCATTGTAGTGAGGATGCCAAGAACTTTGTACAAAAATTGTGTAGTTTGTAATCGAAATAAAGGTAACGTAAATCCAAAAGCTCCACTTGAAAAATACCCATCGGAGTTGAATCCATTTCAGGTCGTATCTATGGACTTTTTAGGTCCATTTCTACAATCGTTAGGGGAAATAAACAAATATTAGTCTTTTAGACTATCTAACAAGATATGTAGAGATTGTACCAGTAAGAAATAGAGATGCAATTACAGTAGCAGAAGCTCTTAAATCTAGAATTATTACGAGACATTCATGTCCACAAGTTCTTTCTTTCTGATAACGCGGCAGAATTTACTAGTGAACTTTTTAAGAAAATTATGAATTTTATGAGATAAATAAATGTCAAATCACAGCATATAAACCAAGTTCAAATGGAGCAGCAGAAAGAACGAATCGTAAGATAAAGGATATCCTGAAAACTTTAGTTAAACCTAATACAGAAGACTGGGATTTAGCTTTGGAAGACGTACAGTTTACTATAAACAATATTGTAAATGAGACAGTAGGAGAATCACCACACTACTTGTTATACGGATACGAGAGGAGACTACCAGATACGTTACTAGATGATGCCACACCGCCCCGACTATATTGCCTGGAAAACTAGACGTACGTATGAAACGATCAAACAGACGAGGACTAGACTTAAGGAAGCTCAGAGTGTCCAAGCAAAGTACTATGACAAAAATACAGCTAAACCAAAAATTGTAGTGGGTGCTCAGGTATATGTTCAGAATCATGTTCCAGAAGGTCCTAATATAAAAGTATCTTCAAAGTTTAATGGTCCTTATAGAGAGTATTAGAAGTGTTGAAGTTAAATAAGCTAAAGATCATAAGTGAGATTGATCTAAAAGAAAGAATTGTTCATACCAATCATGTAAAGGTAATAAAAACAGACTCTTGGTCAAATAAGAGAATAGTTGAATTACTGAAAGAAGATAAACAGGAACCAATAAATAACAAATACAACTTAAGAAAAAGATAAATTTATGTAAAGTGTTGAACTGTTAGATATAAACAATGTGTAGGCATTAAAATACCTCATGTATACAAAATATCTGATAAGGCTTATTCTTACAGATACAAACATGTGGTTTTCCTTGGTTATCATAACACTGCTTTATGTTTCATCTGAGGTGGTGATCCGGAAGGGTGCACTACTAGAGAAAAAGTGATCTGTGAAATTAATAAAGGACTTAGGCATAGTTAGTATTGACATTACATCAGTGCTTATCAATGAAATGACATTGAAAGAGGTCCAAAGGGAATTAAAATCATTAATTAGGAAAAGTGAAAATAACAGTGTTTTTTTACCATTGTTGGAAAAACTAGATAATGACATAGGAAGTGTTAAATACAAGATCCAAACGATCCTCTTACCTTTTATAGGAACAGCAGTTAATCAATTATTTGGGGTCGCTACGGACTCTAATGTAGAAAAGAAAGTGAATTGTATAGACAAACTGGAGAAATGGGCAGCAACAAGGGGCATTGTGTTAAATAAGATTATAAGCTCTCAAAACTTAAACAGTGAGGAATTGAAAAAATAAAGGAATTTATTAATCAAGTGAACACAAATATTACCAAAGAGATTAAGATAATAACAGATGAACAACATTTAAGTACATTTATGAACAATGTTAGAATTGTATTGCAAGATCATAAAGATCTGTTAAATGCCATTTTGTTAGCCTATAAACGAATATTAAGTCCAACATTAATAAACCCAAGAGAATTAGAGGGCATAATTAGTGATTTTTGGTAGAAGGACATTATACCCCTATGGTAAAGGATATAATGGTCTATTATAATTTGATAACCACCAAGGAAGTTAAAAATAAGATCATTCTAATTTTACCTTTCAATCAAAAAGAGCCAGATGTATTGGTGTCCATACATCCTTTTCCCATGTTGATAAAGGAAAACGTAATTATCTCAAATGACAACCACATCAATTTTGCATTAGAAGAACATGGACTAATGATGTCATTTATTACTGATGCTCAATTAAGAGATTGTATACTTTTATATTATGAACCTCATGACTTCACAGAAATCACAATCCATAGAAATAACCCATACATGAACTACTCTAGTGAAGTTAAAGAATTTAAACTGTCTCAGTTAGAGTTAAAACAAATAAATGAGTTGACTTTAGTAGATGAATTTTTCTTATACTACAAAGAAAATGTTTCACCAGTTCTGTCTCTGTTCAATTTGGTCATAATCATTATTGTAATAATATTGTTTGCAATTTTGGTCAAACGTGTGGTAATTTCAAATATTGAGAAGATTATAACAGAAATAAAAAGGGCCAATGAAGAGTAAATGATCTTATAGACATAATTTACTACTGAATTTTTTATGTATTATTATTTGCATTATGTGTTAAAACAATTAAACATTTTTACAGTATAATAATTCATTTATTTTATATATAGTATAATATATATCATTATATATATATATTATATGATTTTATATATCTATAAAATATTATATTTTTATATATATATATATAAATAATATATATATATATATATATATATATATATTTATATATGTATTTTCTTTTGATTCATGAGTGTATATAATATATGTATGAATCTTTGAATTTTCTACCAAGGGATGTATAAACTTGATTTTATATTCTTAATTGATTTTTTTATATAAACACATCAGTAATGTTGCATTGATTGGGGAGTTTGTGCAATTTAAATATTTTTTGAGAATTGACTTGATGGGCAATCTATATAAATACTTTATTTTATTTGTGATTTTGCAATCATCCATTAAATGTAGTTTTTGTCACACTGAGGGCACTATGTGAGGTATACTCCACTGGAGTGGAGTGATGTTGTGGTGTAGAATAGATAGGGAAATTAGATAGAAAAGAGAGAGAGATAGAGAGAGAGAGAGAGAGATTGAAAGAGAAAAAGTTAGAGAGAGAAGGAGAGAGAAATAAGAATAAAGAGAGAGGCAAAGAACACAGTGATAACGCCCAAATTTTGTTGTGTCATGTTATCAATATTTTGAGTGTGATGGAATGTTTACATTTTGAACCATTGCATTCTTTTTGTATATCGTGTTGAAGCCATAAAAACAGTCGAGAGAGAAAAGTGAGAAATAATGGCCTAGAGAGAGAAGGAGAGAGAAATTGAAGCAAAGAACACAAAACATAAGTCAGCACAACTAAATTTACATGCAGGAAGCCATAAAACAGTTTTCATGGAAGTTCCAGGAATTTGCATTTTTTCATGGAAGGAATTTGGGGGTTGGCTCAAGTGATGTACTTCTTCAACCTCCAATCAATTATGTTTGGGAGGGTCTTTCACACACCTCCTAAGATCACCTCCTATCAAGTCCTCTAAGGAGAGATTTGAATCACACCCACTACAGTCCTTCCAATCAGCTACTTGAAGGGGAGGCCTTGCTGATTAATCCTTCCAATAAGGCTAGAAGGAGGTGGAGATTGCAGATAGCAAGTTTTTCTTGGGTTCGACGAGTTAGAGACCTACGAGGAGAGAAGAGTTCAGAACTGTGTCCTTCAAGGGAGAGTACGTCTCCCCTCGCTTCAGTGTTCCCCATATAGACTGAGTCAAGAGTGATTCGTTTTCTATCATTGTAACTTGTTAATTTTGTACTGATCTTTATAATACTAAGTACTAATTAAAGTGAAGAAATTACCGATCTCGTCTCTATACGCCTTTCTGAGAGATATCAATACTTATAATAATAAATATACAAAGATAGCACATCATCCGCGAAGCGATCTGAAGGACACCTCGAAAGAAACCAAGGTAAGAAGAGAAAGACTAAAATCTATACAAACACATAACAAAGAACATAAAAGGAGAAGATAACTAACAATAACACAAAACTTTCTAATCATATGGACGATTTATTTTTCCTTTCAGCTTCAGCTCAAAAATAATATATCGTCAAAAATCAAGAAATACAGGATGCCTTGACGGTGAATGGTCGGTCATTACAGTAATAAAGTTGTTATTTTAGTCTAACAGAACGCAAATATTTTATTTAGAAATAATTTCAATAAAACATTTTTTTTCAATAGTTAAATAAAATTTCTACAAAACAAAAGATTATAGTTATTTTATATGAAAAAATATTAGTAATATTAAACAAATTTATTAGAAATAACGACCGTAGTCTGAGAAAGTCCATCCCAATGAGTCGATCCTCGGCACCTCCTAAACTCCGTCACACTGCGCCCGATTTCGTACTTAATTTGCTCTAAGACTTGTCGGTGTTATGGTTTATGGAGAGTGCGACCAGGTCACTGGATTTCTGTTCCAGACACTAGAAGACAATTATTTTTGTTAATCTAAAGGGCAATCCTGACACTTCAGAGGGAAAGAAAAAGTTTGAGCCCAATGGAACAAAAGATTTTTGAGAGGTGAGAGAGAGAGGGAGAGAGACTCCACTAAATATAAAGTGTACGTGTTTTTGGTGATTTATTTAAAATTCTCTTTCTTAATCAACAGATTAGATAACAATGTAACAGCATAATATGTAACATATACATATTTAAAGAAAGGCATTAACAGTAGACTGAAGATCTTTTCTATAGGTCTAAACGTAAAACTATTTCCTTTTTTCATTGTTATTTTGGTATAAATTGACTGAAGGAAAATGAAACTATATTGTAAATAATTGCTAATTTAGAGAGACTTCGAAATTGAAGATTTGTAAATATGTGGATATGTGTAAAAGGAAATTCCCAATAAAAAAATTTGATTTCGATAAAGTACCAATTCGTTTTTTAAATCAGACTTTTACTATAGGCCTTTTTTCAATCAACACACACACACACATATATATATATATATATATATATATATATATATATATATATATATATATATATATATATATATATATATATATATATATATATATATATATATATATATATATATATATATATATATGCGTATATATATATATATTGTCTGTTATATATGTTTCTATATGAATAATGAATATTGGTGTTTTAGAAAGTAATATTGGTGGAAAAGTATCGGAGAAGAAAACTAAAAATCATACAAGATATTTTATTTTTATGTTTCTTTCTTAATTTTCCGTTTATAGATGACTTTTTTGATGAAAGTGACTTCGGTTCCATCAATGGACACTGAGGGTAAGAGAAAGAGGGTCGTGATGAAGGAGAAAGAATTCGGACGAAAACAAACAAAATGTTCTTTCTCTGGATATCCAGCTTTGACCCGATGTGCTATAAGGGCTTTATATATTATACAACGACTGACACACTTTAGGGTGTTGGATGTCATTTATTATTATTATTATTTATTATTATTATTATTATTATTATTATTATTATTATTATATTTAACAAGTCGTTAAAGGTCATTAATTCTATTTATTTAACTAAACCAGTGGAAAAACCTTACTTAAAAATACTCGTACTAAATCATGGCTCGTGAATGACTGTGAAGAAAACTTATGAAGATTTATTATTCTTGGCGGCGTTTTGTTTCAACTTTAGGGATCCTTAATGAAGAATGAAAGGAATTGGTATTCTTTCTTTACTATTTTTCTGCACTGCGGAGAAGTTTGGGGAAACTTCGTTGTTACATTTTTCTTGAAGTTTTCGGGATCCCTAAGGAATATTGTATAAAGAAAAATTCGTTCAAATATCGTCCTTTTTCTTCTTTTGTATAGTTTGGAGATAAACACTGAGAGTTTTAGCGGAAATCCCTAATACCTTTCCTTTCCTCTGGTAACCTAAGAGCCAGTTGCCATGACTGGCTGGGTGCGTCATTTCTTGAAAATAACTTCTGTGATCGTTTAAGTTTTGCTTTTGTGGCCGAACTTACGTGAGAGTGAAATGTGACATTAGATTCTGGTTAAACAGAGAAAAAGACACGCTGCTTTAATGTACTGAAGTATGAAATTGCAAACAAAAAATAACCCCCAAAATGACAAACGCTTCTGGCAACAGTAATATCTCCGTTAAGGTACTGACTGAATTCCATCATTTTCTCAAGGCCAAAAGCACGAATTCCACCTTCACTAATGTTCTGTCAAACAGTCACCAAAGCATAGCCTACACTTCTACTTGGTTTGTGAAACTTTATTTTCATTGGACTCCTGCGACAGAAGTCAAGATTTCTTCACTTGGCTCTTGTCTAGTGCCTTTGCAGTGACAATAGTCGAGAATTTAAAAGGGAATAAGAGTTACTACAATTACACTAGTATTTGCTAAAAACAAAAAGTGACCAGTATATTCTCTCTCTCTCTCTCTCTCTCTCTCTCTCTCTCTCTCTCTCTCTCTTGAATATCTATATATATATATATATATATATATATATATATATATATATATATATATATATATATATATATATTATATATTTATATATATTTATATATATATATAAATATTTATAATATATATATATATATATATATATATATATATATATATATATATATATATATATATATATATATATATATATATATATTATATGGATAAAAATAAAAAAAATCTTGGCTAAGGCAATGAATAAATTTGCCATTAGTTAGGTGAATAAGCTCTGGTCTACGTTTGAAATAGTGATAAAATAACAGGCTAGAAATATGCCAAATTGCATTTTATTTCTAAATAAAATTGCATGCAAAAGGTGGCCTTATACTTTTTAGCCAGTCTGATGATGGAAAGAAAAAGGCACTAAATTGAATAGGTCTATACCTAAACCTATTATTGGTTACTCTGGCGTGAGGACTGAAGCTGGAGCACCACAATTTACGAGCGGTGCCAAAATGATCACTTAAATGGAAACTATAATAAATAAACGGAGCGTATTTCATGACTAGATTGAAAAATGTAGCTGCTAAAATAAGCAGTTTTAGACCTTTAAACACTGTTTCAGTGTTTACATTTCGAGATCTTTCTCCAATCATGATAAAGAGCAACGCGTCAAAGTGTTGTATCTTCTTCTGTCGCTTATGGCGACGGTTATTTAATAAATTGCTTCTGTCATTAATTAAGGAGCCATAACCCTCTATCATCACCGATGGTTAAAGCTCTCACGAAGGGTCCATCTTCTCCACACAAGTATTTCAGTTGCCTTGGTTCAGATCTGTTTCAATCTCCACTTTTTATTTTCCCGTTGGATCTTATAGGGGTATTGTATTGTAAATACACATGTAAATGGTTGTTTTGCAGTAAAAAATAGTGAACGAAATGTACGATTTTTCTCTTTTCAGCACTAAAATAAACAAATAAACTTTGTTAGCTAACACATTTTGTGATGTGAAAACTCAAATTACAAAATGCTTAAAATTATCCTTACCATTTATACAGCTCATCTAAATCTAGGCCTACATCGAATTCGATGTGGCAACCAAAGTTTTTCGACTGTGGCCCCACCTCAACCCTGTCTGTCATATAGACTATAAGAGACTGAAAGGTAGGCCTATTAGCCAAAGCCTGATTTCAAAGACGGACTGGTATTTTACCAAAACATAACATTGTAAATACGAATTTCTTTTTGCACAGACGTAAACGTACTTATGAAATTCTGATTTGAAAGTTCTTTCTGAATTAGTATTTTATTTACAGAATAGCGTGATTTCCTTTAAACAATTTACACAAGCAAAAATGGAGGAGTGAAAAAAGTTATGAATGATTAGACTTATAGAAAGGTATTTCTGTCTACTTGTAAAGCTTTTTCATTCAATCAAATCAAATAACGACAGGAAATCGTTCGGACGCAGTGATGACAGGAGTTGAACTGAAGACGAAGATAAACTCAGACTACAGTACACTCGTTATTTTATGAAGTTTGTTTAATACCAATATTATCTTTTGTCATAGAAAATTAATATCAATTTGTCTATTGTAAAATTAATAATTACATATTAAAAACATGTCTTGTTAAGCCAATTTTACATAAAATATTAGTTTTTTGTAAGGTAAAAATATCAAATTTAGTACTGTAATGTTTGAAGTTTATTCTTTGTTTCGTTTGTTCTATCGTCTTCGTTCATTATTTTTGAGCTAATAAAAGGCATAATGTGGAAAGAAATTAAATTTCATATATATATATATATATATATATATATATATATATATATATATATATATATATATATATATATATATATATATATACAAGAGGTCTGATTTGAAATCTTCCTAAATTCATAAAAAAATATATATATTAATTTTCATCTAGTGACATTATAGTAATTCATAAAAGAAAGAATGAAGCAGTTGTGTTTTATTTAAGGCTTTCATTAAATAGGCATATATATATATATATATATATATATATATATATATATATATATAGGAGTATATATATATATATATATATATATATATATACTATATATATATATTAAGTCTCTCCATTTCACAAGTTTTCGTTCCGTTGTGTTCAGCTTCATTCTCTATCACGAGTGGAGTTCTAATTTTAAATGAAGAAAGTACATGTTCCTCCAGCCTCTGAAGCATTAATCTAGTGAATGGCAGCATCATTATTTGCCTCCATTTCAGAATTTTGAATAACACTGACAAGACTCGGAGTAAATCAAATTTGCAGGAAATCGGATGCACTGATGACACCGAGTTTCAGCTGGAGAGGACGATCAGCTCGTTGGAAGATACTTCTACAAACTACAGTCATTATTTTATTCAGTCTATTTAATATTGTTATGATCTTTTGTCATAGGAAACAAATATCTTTCCTTTTATATATTTTTACTTACAAAAAAAAAAAACGCATAAAATATTTGTTTTAGTAAGCTAAAATTAATGCATCTAGTATTCATTAATGATTACCTATCACGTATCTTCCTTCAACTCTCTAGTGATCGATATATAAAAAAAGTTGCTGAGGAGGGAGGAATAATGCGCGTATATATCTTTAGATAAAGAAAAGGAATGAACGGAAAAAGCAGCTGAATACTATTTTTCTTATTAATCTGTTCTAAATATTTCTTGTGAAAATTTTCGTTTTATTTCTTCATTTGACGTTTAAATCATCATCTTAGGTACATTTCGAAGCAATTTGATATGATGACATCTTTGAAACCATTTTTGTCTTAAGGTGAAAGCTGTTTCAAAATGAGGTGACGTTTCCGAACTACATAGAGGTTCTTCAAGGAAGAGTACAAATTTTAAGTTTATTTCCTGGAGAGAGAAAAGTAAGTATACCTTAGTTTTACCAGACCACTGAGCTGATTAACAGCTCTCCTAGGGCTGGCCCGAAGGATTAGACTTATTTTACGTGGCTAAGAACCATCTGGTTACTTAGCAACGGGACCTTCAGCTTATTGTGGAATCCGAACCACATTATAGCGAGAAATGAATTTCTATCACCAGAAATAAATTCCTCTAACTCTTCATCAGCCGGCCGCGGGAATTGAACTCCGGCCCATCGAATGACAGTCTGAAGCTCTACCGAGTCGGCCAACAAAGGGCTTTAGAGAGAGAGAGAGAGAGAGAGAGAGAGAGAGAGAGAGAGAGAGAGAGAGAGAGAGAGAGAAAACTTAAACAAAGAAGGCCGGTTTTCTCCATTTCTTGTTCTTTATTGAAGCGAAAATGACCTTATGACTTTAAGGGGTGGAATTACAGCGGCTGAAAAAAAGAGCCATGTGGCAGGGGGGTGGGGGGAGGTTATAAATGTAGAGAATATCCTTAAGGAAGAGTACAAATTTCAAAGTTTATTTCGTGAAGAGAGAGAGAGAGAGAGAGCGCGTAAACAAAGAAGGCCGGTTTTCTCCATTTCGTGTTCTTCTTTAAAGCGAGAATCACTTTCTGACTTCATAGGGTGGAGTTACAGCGACTGGAAAAGGGTCATGTTGGGAGAAAAGGGTTATAAATTTAGCGGAAGTGAAGTTTAAAGTAAATATAACGTTTGCAGTAGGAAAAGGGCAAGTTCTTGCCTTTATTATTATTAAGAGAGAGAGAGAGAATTATAGTAGAAATTGTAATAAAAGGTTTCCCTTTATAACCTGCATTAATTTGATGTGTATCCTATTTATTATTCATTGTCTGTTTGTATTCAGCAAAAGGATGTGATGGAAGACTGGTGGTGAAGTTTTTTACTCTCTCTCTCTCACTCGTAAATAACCAGACTTTTGTCATAGTAACAATTAAAGCTATTAAACAAAATAACAAAAATCCATGATGTCAGAGACCGATCGCTCATTTTGTGGCTTTTTGAATGAAGAAGTGGGCAGTGTTGGCTGTGAGCAAAACATGCATTGTTCAAGTCTCCATTTGTTAAGTCTGTTATGATGGTATAGCTTATACAGGGCCAATGACCCATTTTAAGCACCTAGGACCGAAGATTATGTTAAAAAAATGATAGAGATTGGGGAGGACGCATTTAAATGCAAAGGACAATTAGGTTCGGAAGCAGGAGGCTAAAGGAAATGGATTCAGGTTAAAAGCAATAGAGCTGTGGACCGGAGAACAACTGCAAAGAAAAGTTATGCCTGCAATACTGCTGGTAAGGCAATGTGCAGGCAGTCCAAAACCTGTCTATGAGACTTCAAAGGTGCTTGCTTTTGTTAGTTCCCCTAGTTAAGTGGTGGTGTGTGATTGTGAGAGAAAAGTAGTTGAAGTGAAAGGTGAAAAGTGTATATTATCATCGCAAACAATTACTGATTGAATCGTTGTATTCAACCCTTATATCTATGTTTTAAACATTTCTGTATATCAACATGCAAAAAAAAAAAAAACCTAACAAAATGACAACATCTAAATCTTCTTTTGCCTAAACGTGGCAAAACTGCCTCCCCAACTAGTGAACGTTTAGCTCAGAATTATAAACGGACAGATGTGGGTACGCGTTTGAGCGACAGAGAGACGAGTCTGGCAGGACCATTGAGAGTTATTGATATATGCAGTTGAAAAACCAATGTTGATTTGTGAGAGTGAAGAAGAGCTACAAGACAAAGGAGAAGAAAATGGACGTAGCAGAGATGAGAATGTAAGGTGGATGTCTGGTGTAACGAGGAGGATAGGATTAGGAATGAGTATATAAGAGGGTCAACCAAGGTGGTTAAAATATAAAAGGAAGTGCCGGGTGGGAAACTGAGATGGTACGGGCACCTACCGAGAAGCGAGGAAGACCAAGAAAGAGATGGAGAGATTGCGTTAGGGAAAACTTAAGGCAGAGGGGACTTGATGAAGCAGAAGCCTATCACAGAGGCAAATGGAAGGGCTCATCCAAAACAGCGACCCCGTATAGAAACAGGGCTAAACTGGAGAGGAAGAAGAAGGAAAAAAGATACAATGTCAGGTTAAGATTTCTGGAAGTCTTTGCAAGTGGAAAAATTGAAAGTAAATGTAAGCGAGGGGGTAAGATGAACATAAATCGGTATCCAAAATTTGATTAATAAGGTTTATAAATAATAAAAAAAACATATTCATCAGTTGTTGATTACTTCAAGAGTTTTTTTGTCTAGTATTATTTGACTTATTTCACACCGATGATTTTGATGTATTTTTACCTGTCAACTATTATTGATATTCAGATATACTTGACACTCTTTTTTGCTTCTGGTGCAATCAGGCATTTTTCCTTTTTTGTTCACTTTCCTTTTTTTTCAAAACGTGTGTAGGACAGGCTAATGAGAAAGCAAAAGTTGCTTGGTTGATTATCAGGAGAGCACCTTCTTTTTTACCTTATCTTTTCCTTCTAACTTTTTCATAATTTCTAAATCCATCCTGACTGTCCTCCCCTAGTTGTTGTGGCAAACCTGGCGAGTTTCTTATATGCCTTATGAGGTGTGCCAGCTCCACCTTATCGACCAGTTGCTTCCGGCGTTTTGTGAATAAAATATGTTTAGCTTTATCTATACTTTCAGTGTAATTTTTGTAAATAATATAAATACGGTTGTTTTTCACTGCATCATTATTGTTTATTGCTCTGTTAATTTTTATTATGTTGGTGTTGTTATGAGAAATTACAATAATTCCTTAAAGAGGAAACTTGATGGAATTACTCAGCCTCATACGTGGTGGACAAAATTGGCATCATCTATCTTTGGGTCAGGCTCATCTTCCATTCTTACACTACTAACAACTGATGGTAGATTGCTACTGGCCCAAAGGAAAAAGCTGAACTGCTTCATCAAGCTTTTGAAACTCGGCAGAGGATGTCCCCTCTGCCTGATAATTGTCATCCTGAATAATAATAATAATAATAATAATAATAATAATAATAATAATAATAATAATAATAATAATAATAATAATAATAATAAGCGTTAAAGACTATTGAACTGGAAAACGAGAATCCACATAACAGAGTACCTTTAATGTGTATTACAAGGGAAAAAAGTATCTCTATTTATCTCCTAACCTGTTCTTTGTGTAAATTTAATCCCTTCATCTCCCTAAAGTCGTTTAATGTTTCTTTTGTGATATTTTCTTCATGAAGCTGGTTTAAGAAAAGGCATCAGTTTTTGGCAAAAATCAACGACGTTTTTCTTGTGTGTATGTATGCTTTCAAGCATATGACATGACTTTAAGGAATTTGAATATGGTGTTAAGCGATGCTTTCCTGAGACCCCATCTCGTCTGCACCAGACCCCTAACGTTAACTAAAAGTTTCTTAATTTTTTTTTAACACCTGGACGTTATCTCTTTGGTGAAAATTCTTCTTCGTTCGGGCCTGAGACCGACATTGCATAAATAATTTCATGCGAATTTTATCAAGATCAAAGACTGCACATTACGGAATGTGATTGCATGTGTCCAGATATTCTAAAGGGAATTTACGTGGTACGTCAGTGCTTGCATAAACAAACATAGGCTCTCAACCTTAAAAGTAAGTCTTGAACACTTAGTACTGGGTAATAGCTTTTCCACGTCTCGTTCATCTCCTTTAGTGTCAAGTCTTCAATGGAGGTCTTCCATCACTCTTGCTTAAGTCAGAGATGTGGTGTTTTTCCGCTCTTATCCAGCCCTTTTCTTGCGGCTGTCTTCTTTTGTATTTTTATTCTCTATAAAGATTTGGTTCTTTTTTTGCTTATTTCTCTGAATATTATTCGCGTTGTCTTCATATATTCCTTGAATGAGATTGTTCTTCCAATACTTTTCCATTGTTCAACATTATTCCCGTTACACATTTTCCCTTGAGGTAAACCCCATCAAACCTCACTCTTATAGGCTGGGGAGGGGCTGAGGCTCTGTTCCATGACCGCATTCCTTAATGCAGATCCATTAGGCCTTTGTGTTCATAAAAGCGTTTGTGAATTTTGCCTTCCGATGGCTGAGTTTTGCGTGCCTTGCCTATTCTTCCTACCACGCAGGAAGCAAGAGTCTTGTTTCTCCTCTTATCCTGCAGATGGTAATGTCTCATACTTTGTCTCTTTTATGTTCAGCTTATTCGATCTTTCTCTCTTTTCTTTCTGCATCTTTCCTATGAACCGCGTTATGTTACCTTCTACAACTTGTAATCCTAAAAACTATTACTCATAACAATAAATTTAATAGATTAGAATTATGATTATGATAATAATCAGTTTTTTCATATATATATATATATATATATATATATATATATATATATATATATATATATATATATATATATATATATATATACATACATATATATATATATATATATATATATATATATATATATATATATATATATATATATATATATATATATATATATATATATATATATATATATATATATATATATATATATATATATATATATATATATATATATATATATATATATATATATATATATATTTATACATGTGTGAGACTCCAACGCCCACCTTCAGTAGGTGCAATCAGCCAAACTGGGTGACGAAGTTCAGTGCTACTGCACTGAGTTCACGTTTTCGGAGTCTGATGACTGCTATCCTCTTCAAAGCGACAAGAGGCTTGTGGTAAAAAAATTGCTGTCATACCTTTCACTGTAGTAAAATAGAGACAAAAATGCATTTCATGTGGTATCAACAGTACGAAATGACAAGAATCTCCTCATGGGACTTTCTTTGTTCACCATGACTACAATTGCACGAGCAAATGTTCCAGCGTTCATTTCCAGTACTTACATACTTTGCAACCATTCCGGTGCCCGTTGTCCAGGCCTGTCATATTTGTTGGCTACTGTGTCCACCTGTGGGCCTCTTCATAAAAAAAGTCTTTCGATATCAGCTAGAATAATATAATGTGAAGGTGTTTGATTCAATCTTTCTTAATATTTTTTCTGGCGCACTGCAGCATCGTTACAGGGTACAGCACCTCGCATTTTTTTTAATTTTTAAGGACAAAAGAAAAATTATTAATTTTCGTAACTGAATATCAGAGCCATAGTTAACATTAATAAAAGAGGAAAAGATACGAATGCCTTAAACACAAAAGAATACATGTGTAGTCAGCAGTATAAAGAATTTTTAGCAATTGCAGGACAACATTCCTAGCAAGCAGAGTAATATCTGTTTATAAAATCTTCGGGAAAATGATAAAATGAATTAAATTCACGATGGAAATGGAAAATGATGGGTGCTTACCGTTTCTGGATGTCCTCATACGAAGAAATAGTAGTGGGTTTAAATATAGTGTGTATAGAAAACCCACTAATATTTCTTCCTATGTACATTTCTATTCTGGACAAAGCAATAAGGTTAAAAGTCAGTGTTTTCATCTATGTTTTTAAGAGCATTATGGGTATGTAGTTTTGAATATATTGATGATGAAATAGATAAGATTAGGATTGCAGGCAAAAATTGAAATATCCTGATAAGTGTATTAAACAGTGCATTTGAGGCGGCAAAAAAGACTATGTATCAAAACCAGAAAGAACCTTACAACACAAAAAATTTGCTTGTTCTGCCTTTTATAATAATAGTATGAAAGATATCCCTCATCTTCTTAAGAATTTTGGTGTTAATGTCGCATTTAAGAACAATACAACAATGAAAAATGTACTTATCAAGAACTCCCCAGACAATATTAAAGGGTGTGTATATAAAATTCCGTGTAAGTCTTGTGACAACTTTTATATTGGCCAAAAAGGGAAAGCACTGGAAAAAGAATTGAACAACATAAGAAATGTGTGAGATATGCACAAGGGAACAGTGGTATATTTGTACATGTTAGTGAGAACAATCATGCTATCAACTGGGAAGGGGCAAAAAGGATTGTATATTCTAATAATGCACTGAAAGGAACATCATTGAATCTAGCTTCATAAAAGAAAGTTACAACCATAATATGAATATCAGTCAGGGATGTATAAACTTGATCCTTTAATATCAAAAGAAATTTGTAAATTGTTTAAACTTTAAGGTAGGCAGAGATATATGAAAATAGGATTATCATATTTGTAAACACAGTACGAGTGGGTAGTAATGTTAATGAGTTTTCAAACTCCCGCCTCCATGACACCTGTCAGGTGTGGATCTGAGGTGGTTATGGTCTGTTTATCAGCAATGTCCCTGAGAGTCTATTGTGATTTTTAGCCAAATGAGATTTTCAGGACACTCCTACCTCGACACCAGCCTGAATAGGGATATGGAGCCTTAACAAGCTACTTAGGCGTTAAAAAAACGCTAATTCAGGGTCAAAGCAAGATAATAAAAAGGAGTAGCGGGTAAACAGATAAAAGTTTAGGCAATGTGAACTTAGAAATAGACCTTTCGTCACATAAAACTATTGAGAGTTTTATAGTTCTAGAAGAC
The DNA here is from genome assembly GCF_040412425.1 of Macrobrachium rosenbergii. Taxonomy (NCBI): domain Eukaryota; kingdom Metazoa; phylum Arthropoda; class Malacostraca; order Decapoda; family Palaemonidae; genus Macrobrachium; species Macrobrachium rosenbergii. The sequence continues at coordinate 35,439,951 of NC_089786.1, forward strand.
AGGTTCTTTCCGCACAGGTGTTGTTCTCATATAAATTAATGAAGAAATGTGGAATTATACTGAATTGCCGGAAAGGAAGGATTAACGTTACACAAGATAATAAAAAAGAGCGTATACTTTACGCTTGAAGAAAAGTTTCACCCAAATCTGATCAATTTGTCTGAGACGACTTCAACAAGCGACAAAGATATACAGAAATTAATCTATCATCAAGAGAACAATCAAATTAAAATGAATGGTAACGGAAAGGAGGAATTTCCACAATTACAAACTAGAAAGTTAAGATGTGCACATCCAGAAATTATACCCTCCAACAAAAAGTATTGAGAAATAAATAAGGTGATCTCCAGTGTTCTGAATATGACAAAGGAACAAGATTTGTTATGAGGATAATTATGCAGGAAATAAATACAGACATTATAGCAGTATTAATCAGCTATGATAATGAAGGAATGAGTAAATGAGGTACTGTTGTTAAACAAAATAAATAAAGTAGATATAAATGATATAATAGCAGTAACTGAAGAAACTAGTATAGATGCAGAGACATTGTTACTTTGCAGAAACAAAAGATGAGAGTATGTTGTGTAAGCACTGCTGATGATAATAAAGTACAATTAATACTAAACAGACAGGTAATTTTGCATCAAGTGTTTTAACAAAAAATACATCTAAGGGAAAGAAGAGATAGGAGTTAAAGATGTTCTTTTACTAAATGAAGAGTTACCAGAATTTGTCAGGAATGGATAATTCTTTAGTCCACATGAAGGGGTGATACTTGAAGTTTATGTCCAGAACTACTCAAGATAACAAACTAACACTTATGCAGGCATTATCTTTTGTAAAGAATACCTATTAACAATCCATTACTAACATTAGAAGAAGAAGAAATTTTTCTCTGTAACTGGTCAAACATCTGAATTAAGCAAAGTGAATAAAACAGATTTTTCAGAAAACAAGATAGATTAATTCAAGTATTAGAAAAATACAGAGATGTAATAGCAATAGAAGGAGATAAATTAGGTAGAACTAAATGTCTAAGGCATAAAATTGTATTAGATGATGGGAACAAAACCATTCTTTATTCTAATTACAGATTACCAATAAGCAAAGACCCATAGTTGATAATTTGATAGAAAAGTAAGAAGAAAGATGGGGTAGTCATTCTTCTAAATCTCCATATAATTCTCCGTACTACTTGTTCAAGAAAGATGGAAATTGGAGACTTGTGATGGGCTATAGAAAGTTAAATTCAACACACCATCCCCGATAGAATGCCAATACCAGTGATTCAAGATATGTTAGCTCAATTAGGAGGTGCAAGGATATTTCATCTTTAGATTTACTTAGTGGATACTGGCAGTACCTTTAGACAGAGAGTCGAAACCATTCACAACCTTCAGCACACACAAAGACACTTGCAATTTGAAGTCATGCCATTGGACTCACTTCGGCTCCTTTAACGTTTGTTAGATTATTTAAATATTGGGGATATAGAAAATGTTGCAGTTTACTTAGATGATATTTTATCATTTTTAGCAAGATTTAAGTCACCTCAAAACATTGAAATAGTCTTGAAAGATTAAGAAGAGCAGGATTAAAAATCAAATTAAGGAAATGTCAATTCTTAATGAAATCTTTTTGGAATACTTAGGACATGTAATTAGTATGAAGGAAGATGGTCTGCAGATGCAAGCAGGCAAGATAAAAGCAATAGTTGAGATATCCAGCTCCTATGATTTGAAAGCATTGAGAAGATTCCTAGGAATGGTAGGCTACTATAAACCATTAGAAGCTTTACTATATGTGAAACCATTAACAAATTAACAAAGAAAGATGTCAAATATGAATGGAATAAAGAACAAGAGACAGCTTTCAAACATAAAAGTAAAATGACCAGGAATCGTACTAGTCTGCAGATTTCTCGAAGGACTTTTACTTAACCTGTGATGCATCAAGTACCGGAGCTGGGGGCTGTATTATTACAAAAGGACAAAACAAGAATGAGAGCAGTATATTATGCCAGTAGAGTTTTGAATGCAGAGAAAAATTATAGCACAATAGAAAGAAATGTTTAGCATTATACTGGGGCTAAGGAAATTTAGACAGCACATAATTTTAGGACATAAAGTCAATGTACTTACTGATCACAAACCAATTTGTGATTTGTTTAAGAAGAGAACTTACAAATAACATGAAGTTCAATAGATGGTTCATTAGTGTACTAAATTTTGCACCAGAATTCAGATATATCCCAGAAAATTTAATACACTAGCAGATGCACTATCAGAGCCCAAGAAGAAACAGAGAAATGTATTACCACTAATGCTTTTGTTTTAGCTGTCAAGTGAATTTAGATTTGGAAAGAGTACAAATACAGCAAGGAATGGATACGAAATCAGGCATATAATGGACAACTAATGACAGATGAATCTTTAAAACCTGATTTTGTTTTAATCAATGGATTATTGTATAAAGACCAACAGAAGAATGGATTTATTCTCATTTATACATCCCGAAAACACTAATCAGAAGTTTTGAACTAACACGCTCATACAAGTTAGCAGGACATCCCGGAATCAAAAGACATCTAGAATCCTAACCAGAAACTATTTTGGCCCCATTGGTAGGATGCCCAGAACTTTGTACAAAATTGTGTAGTTTGTAATCGACATAAAGGTAACGTAAATCCAGCTCCTCTTGAAAAATACCATCGGAGTTGAATCCATTTCAGGTCGTATCTATGGACTTTAGGTCCATTTCAACAACTGTTAGGGGAATAAACAAATATTAGTCTTTTAGACTATCTAACAAGATATGTAGAGATCGTACCAGTAAGAAATGAGATGCAATTACAGTAGCAGAAGCTCTTAAATCTAGAATTATTACAGAGACATTCATGTCCCCAAGTTCTTCTTTCTGATAGCTTACTTGTAGAATTTACTAGTAGACTTTTAAGAGAAAATTATGTGAATTTTATGAGATAAATAAATGTCAAATCACAGCATATAAACCAAGTTCAAATGGAGCAGTAGAAAGAACGAATCGTAAGATAAAGGATATCCTGAAAACTTTAGTTAAACCTAATACAGAAGACTGGGATTTAGCTTTGGAAGACGTACAGTTTACTATAAACAATACTGCAAATGAGACAGTAGGAGAATCACCACACTACTTGTTATACGGATACGAGAAGAGACTACCAAATACGTTACTAGATGATGCAACACCACCCCGACATACTTATAACTTCACGATGACTATATTGCAAAACTAGACGTACATATGAAACGATCAAACAGACGAGGACTAGACTTAAAGGCTCAGGTGTCAAACAGAATACTATGACAAAAATACAGCTAAACCAAAATTGTAGTAGGTGCTCGGGTATATGTTCAGAATCATGTTCAGAAAGGTCCTAATGTAGAAAGTATCCGCAAAGTTCCAAGGTCCTTATAGGGTATTAGAAGTGTTGAAGTTAAATAAGCTAAAGATCATAAGTGAGAGTGATCTCAAGGAAAGAATTGTTCATACCAATCATGTAAGAGTAATAAAAACAGACTCTTGGTCAATAAGAATAGATGAATTATTGAAAGAAGTTGAACAGGAACAATAAATAACAAATACAATTTAAGAAAAGATAAATTTATGTAAGTGTTGAACTATTAGATATATAAACAATGTGTAAGGCATTAAAATACCTCATGTATACAGAATATCTGATAAGGCTTATTCTTACAGATACAAACATGCAGTTCTTCTTGGTTATCATAACACTGCTTTATGTGTCATCTGAGGTGGTGATCCGGAAGGGTGCACTACTAGAGAAAAAGGGATCTGTGAAATTAATAAAGGACTTGGGCATAGTGAGTATTGACATTACATCAGTGCTTATCAATGAAATGACATTGAAAGATGTCCAAAGGGAATTAAAATCATTAATTAGGAAGAGTGAAAATAACAGTGTTTTACCATTGTTGGAAAAACTAAGATAATGACATAGGAAGTGTGTTAAATGCACAAGATCAAACGATCCCTCTTACCTTTTATAGGAACAGCATAATCAATTATTTGGGTATGACAGACTCTAATGTAGAAAAAGAAAGTGCCCGTATGAACAAACTGGAGAAATGGGGCAGCAACAAGAGACATTATGTTAAATAAGATTATAAGCTCAAAGCAAGCAATGACAAGATTGAGAAAAAATAAAGGAATTTATTAATCAAGTGAACACAAACATTACCAAAGAGAGATTAAGATAACAAGATGAACAACATTTTAAGTACATTTTATGAACAATATTTAGAATTGTATTGCAAAGACCAGAATCTATTAAATGCCATTTTGTTAGCCTATAAGGAATATTAAGTCAACATTAATAAACCCAAGAGGAATTAGAGGGCATAATTAGTGATTTTTGGTAGAAGGACATTGCTCCCTATGGTAAAGGATATAATGGTCTATTATAATTTGATAACCACCAGGTAGTTAAGAATAAGATCCTTCTAATTCTACCTTTTAATCAAAAAGGGCAGATGTACTGATGTCCACATCCTTTTCCCATGTTGATCAAGGAAAACATGGTATCTCAAATGTCAACATATCAATTTGCATTAGAAAGAACATGGACTAATGATGTCATTTATTACTGATGCTCAATTAGGGTGTATACTTTTGAAAGATAAAGTATATTTGCAACCTTGACAACCTGTGGAAACTACTAATGCTATCCCTGTGTTCAAGAAATAATTGAGAAACAGAATCAAGAGACAATTACTGTGTACACAATTATCAAACATGATTTGTTTCCATTATGGTAGAACAGTCAGTTTTGTGTTTTCACTAAGTTCAGTAACAGCAACTAATAATTGCCATAATGTAAGTACTGAAATTAATTTCAATAATGTCCATGCTTTTGATAAGACACCAAGTTATTATTCCTAATAATTATATTATGAACCTCATGTCTTCACAGAAATCACAATCCATGAAATGAGCCTATAGTTTACTCTGATGAAGTTAAAAATTTAAACTGTCTCAGTTAGAGTTAAAACAAATAAATGAGTTGGCTTTAGTAGATGAATTTTCTATTACAAGAAAATGTTTCACCAATTCTGTCTCTGTTCAATTTGGTCATAATCATTATTATGTGGTATTTGCAATTTTGGTCAAACGTGTAGGTAATTTCAAATGTTAGAAGATTATAACAGAAATAAAGGACCAATGAAAGTAAAATGATCTTATACATAATTTGCTGCTGAATTCTTTATGTATTATTATTTGCATTGTGTGTTAAAACAATTAACCATTTTACAGTATAACAACTCATTATATATATATATATATGTATATATATCTTTTGATTCATGATATAATATATGTGAATTTTCTACCATATATGTAATTGGTTTGCATTAGTGCATTGACACAGTTTGTGCAATTTAAATATTTTTGAGAATTGACTTGATGGGCAATCATATAAATACTTTATTTTTGTTGTTTGTGATTTTGCAATCATCATTGAAATATATTCTTTTGTCACACTGAGGGCAGTGTGAGGTAGCGTGACCGAGTGATGTTGTGGTGTAGAATAGATAGGGAAATTAAATAGAAAAGAGAGAGAGAAATAAGAGTAAAGAGAGAGGCAAAGAACACAGTGATAACGGCCAAATGCTGTTGTGTCGTGTTATCAATACTTGAATGTTTACATTGCGGTATATCGTGTTTAAGCCATACAAAACGATCGTAAAAATGGAAATAATGGCCTCGCGATTGAAGCCAAGCAAAACATGAGTCCTTTCAGTCTAAATGCTTACAACAGCTGATTCTATAGCCCCGCCTTCTCCGGAAAGAGTGTTTTCGTGAAGTTCCGGGTGGGGGTTGACTTAAGTGATATACTTCTTCAACCTCCAATCAATTATGTGTGAGAGGGTCTTTCCCACCCTCCTAGAATCACCTCCTATCAAGTCCTCTAAGGAGAGATTTGAATCACACCCACTACAGTCCTTCCAATCAACTACTTGAAGGGGAGGCCTTGCTGATTAATCCTTCATGGGCTAGAAGGAGGTGGAGATTTACAGATAGCAAGGATCTGAGGGTTCAACAGGTGAGAGACCGACGAGGAGACGAGAGTCAGAACTGTGTCCTTCAGGAGAGTACTTCTCCCAATCGCTTCCACGTGTTCCCCATGAACTGATTCAGAGTGATTCGTTTCTATCATTTGTAACTTGTTAATTTTGTACTGATCTTTATAATATTAAGTACTAATTAAAGTGAAGAAATTACCGATCTCATCTCTATACGCCTTTCACCAGAGAGATATCAATATTAAAAGGAATAAATATACAAAGATAGCACATCATCCGTAGACGATCTGAAGGAACACCTCGAGAAAAACCAAGGTAGAGAAAGACTAAAATCTATGCAATCATATAACGAAAGAATAAAAAAGAATAATAAAAACATTACAATTGGTGGTAGCTAAAGTGGATCCAGAAGGCGAGACAAACAAATGAACATTAATGGAAATTATCAGTGCAATTATTTAAGTTACAGTGAAACGAAATTCTACAAAAACGAACTTAGATTTTACGACGACGAACAAAATATATCAGAAGAAAATAAAAATGCTCCAGCAGATAGCAGCTTACAACAAGAACGTCAGTGTGAATAAAACGGTTTAGTACCGTCCCGAAGCCAAAAACATTTTGAACTGTTGCAAATCAACAAATTGAGCAAGACGCCGACGGCGATAATAAGCCCGATGTTAGCGACATTGCATCAGTGATTGAAGAAAACAACGTACAAACTCATAAGATTCCGAAAGCGGAAAACCACAGCGGAAAAACAACGCAGACGTAGTGATCCGACAGCGAAACATTCACCGCCGAATGAACAACATTTAGCGATATCACGATATCAACAACACAACACAGTAAGGAATTTACTGTCCACTCTCTTAATAAATAAGTGAGAGATATATTTTTTTTTAAGCATCTTGCTATAAAGATTGAAGATTAAGAAAAACTCTCTAGTGAATAAAATTCTTTTGCATAAATACCAGCATTACTCTCTCTATGATAAATTAATTATTTAGTAAATAATTTAGATAGGAATTAGCTATTTTTATAAGTTAGTGATGATTATTTGAGAAGTTATATATGTAATTTTGTGTACTTATTATAATGAATTTTAATGATATGATGCCCAATTTCATATAAGAATTTATTTTGAGTATTATTGAAAAGGTTTTAATTGTGCACTTGAACTCAATAGAAAATTTAATTTTTTTGTGTGACAGATTTGACAAATTGTTTTTTAATCTTAGTACAATATAACGAAATTTTTTTTTTGATTGATGCTCTGAGTGAAAATTTTTTATTGTGTGGACATGCAACGGTATTTGATGAACTACTGAACACTGTTAGACATTCACATTACGATTTAAGACCGTCGACAATTGGAGCAGAGTCAATTTCAAGACTAAATTCCTACTCCGCTGTAGTGCAAGGAAATACTAACAATAATAACACAAATAACCAGAACCAAAATAGTGTTAATCATTCTAATACTATTAACAATAATAATAATAGTAACAATACTAATAATACTAATAATACTCGCACATTACAATTTTTTTAATATGAACCAGGCGGCCGTCATAACAACCGCATAACTGCTGTGGACAATTGGATGATTCCAATCTGACAAAAAGCAGACTCGAAGACTATACTGTAAATCATTGGCTAGCGAATTGCAGATGGTCGTATAATTTCGAGAGGGAATAACGGATGAAAGAGCTAAGATGAATGAAGCCTTGTTGCTCGTCAGCTCAGAACATGGAGACGCACGCATAAAACTTTAAGATTCCACAAGTTTTAGCAAACTTAATAACTATATAAATTTAAAGAATTTGTTATCACTCTGGGGAACCAGTAAATCAGATGACAGCGGTTTATATAACCTAACTAGGTTTCTTAACCCCACAATATAAAACAATTGCTAATTTGTACGCAAGCGTGGAGAATGCAATAGGAAAATAAGCGAAGATTTAGAGAAGACAGGTATTACTATAGGAGACAAGGATCAGTTTGAGGCTAGTGCCCAGAAATTAGTTGAGCTACGGCATGTATTAAATTGATGTCATTTGGAGACCATATATAATATTCTTGGAGAAGAGGAAAAGCTTTCAGAAAAATAAAACGATCCCAGAAAACAAGCCTTCAAACATTGAAGACAATGAGAGAAGAAATCCAGAGAAGAGATAAATCTATCCAAGGAATTCATTAGAACAACAAGCACAAAATGAAAGGAAAGTCAGAAGCATAATCTGTTTTAAACTGGATAATAAATTCATAGTAATTCAGACAAGCAGGAAATAGACCAAATACCTTCAAAGGAAATATGCCCAAAATACTAAAGAAAATGGAATCCAGATCAAAGGGAAAAACAATCCCCAGCAAAGTGGACCACACCAAACCTTATAGATGGTCACAACTCAGAAACACAAACCGCCAACCCAAGTGAACTATTCGCTCAAGAGGCGAGACAAGACAGCCTGCGAAAACTGCGGGTATAAAATCATTTACAAATAGGTGTAGAAAACCTAGAATCTACGGTTTGTAAGAAAATAGGACAACAAGAAATTGCTGGTTTAAAACACAAGAAGAAATAAAAAGAAATAGTTGAATTAAGTAGTAACCGCTCAGCATCAATAAGTCTTCAAATCAATGATTTATCCCTACACAGAATACCACAGAAAGTCCTTCAGAAGATAGAATTAAGAAGAATTAGCAAATAGGAGAAGTGAAGGTTCATCACACTATCATATTACCCAGAGTAAAAAGTAGTATTTTCCATGGATGAAGAAGAAATAATCAGAAAGGATTTACACCTATCATTAAAATTCAATACAGAATAAATTATGTACTGTCCTTATGGATTCAGGTAGTACTGTAAGCATGAATTGATAAACACACATTAACAACTCTTGAGCGTTAAAGAAACGCTAATTCAGGGTCAAAGCAAGATAATAAAAGGGTAGCGGGTAAACAGATAAAAAAGTTTAGGCAATGTGAACTTAGAAATAGACCTTTCGTCACATAAAACTGTTAGGATTTTATAGTTCTAGAAGACAGGTTCTTTCCCGCACAGGTGTTCTCATATAAATTAATGAAGAAATGTGGAATTATACTGAATTGCCGAGAAGGAAGGATTAACGTTACACAAGATAATAAAAAAAGAGCGTATGCTTTACGCTTGAAGAAGCGTCGTCACGCAGATGGTCCATAGCTTTAGAAAAAAAAAAAAAAAAAAAAAAAAATATATATATATATATATATATATATATATATATATATATATATATATATATATATATATATATATATATATATATATATATATATACATATGTATATATACGTACATACATTTATTTAATACTATTATGACCTTTTGTCATGGTAAACAAATATTATTTTTTCTTTTATATATCTATACTACAAATTCAAAAAGAAAGTTTAACTGAAAACAATTTTAGAATAAATGCTTGTTTTTTGTAAGCTAAAATAACGAATTTGGAACTTATTAATGATTAACAATCCAGCGTCTTTTAACTCTCTCGTCATCGATTACTTTTGAGCAAATAATGGTTGTAGGAAATTCCATTGATGTGAAACCCTGGAAGGTGTTGGCATATTATAGAACTGTTTGTAATTTGTGTCATCTTACTCTCCTAACCTGCAGTAAAAAAATTACTATAAGAATTATGCTTTATAAGAAATTATGATAACTCAACCGTTGGTAAATCTTCCTTCCAGATAATAACTTTAAAGAACATGTATGTCAACTTTAATGGCAATGACCTTCACCTTGACCTTTACTCGATCACTGATAGCCGTCGACGTCAGCCTCATATATAATCAATTATTGCTTCCTCTCCTTTACGTGTAATTGAACTCTTTAAAAGAGAACATTTATGAACTCCAACGAAGGAATTCTAATCTTTCCACAATTATATTCATTTTAATTTTGGATATTTCGGAAGTTTTCGGCAGATCTGCCAATTCCTTCATTTAAGATATTCAGGAAAATGATGGGGAACTGTCCTCACCCAAACGTTCGTTAGCTCAGCCTAATTTGTGATGGGATTTCTATGATGGAAATTAAAATAAAACTTTATTTTTTTCTTCCCCGGTGGACTAGAGCCCATGAGATAAATTTTTTTACATATCGATCACTAGAGAGTTGAAGGAAGATACGTGATAAGTAATCATTAATGAATACTAAATGCATTAATTTTAGCTTACTAAAAACAAACATTTTATGTGAGTTTTTTTTTAAATTTGTAAGTGAAAGCCTATAAAAGGAAAAATAATCTTTGTTTCCTATGACAAAAGATCAAAACAATATTAAATAGATTGAATAAAACAGCGACTGTCATCAGTGCGTCCGATTTCCTGCATAATTTGATTTACTCTGAGTCTTGTCAGTGTTATTCAAAAACCTGAAATGGAGTCAGTAATAATGATGCTGCCATTCATTAGATTAATGCTTCAGAGGCTGGAGGACATCTACTCTTCTTCATTTAAAAAGCAGAACTCCACTCGTGATAGAGAATGAAGCTGAACACAACGGAACGAAAACTTTTGAAACGGAGAGACCACACACACACATATATATTTTTATGTTTTTCCTGGCGATTTAATTTGAAATATTCTCTGTGAGACAGGTAGTAACAATTTAAGGTAATTTAGCATTGTGATTCTGACTTCGTGGGTCCAGGAAAACTTAAAAAAGAGGAAAACAAAGGGGAATTTCATATGAGCTTAAGGCTCTTGTTACTGAGGAAAATATTACGTAAAACACGTGGGCAACGTAAAAGAGTGTATTTACATAAATGACATTAGTACGGGAAAGAGGAATGCAAGTAGATTATTGATCCTGGAGGGAATTCCTACGGGATGAATGAAACTGGGGGATTCCAGACACAGTCCAAGAAGCTTCCACGATGTAGGGTCCCTCTGAAATGAGAGATATGCACATTATACGCCAGTAATGAAAACAGACAAAAGATTAATGAATTCGAAGCTGCACTGAGAGTGCCAAGGGGCTTCGATGAATTAATGATAGCTTAGCACTGCCGATACTCGAGGAGCACGGACATTTGACAAGAGACTCGGTGATTACTGGCCCTCAATTTAAGTAAATGTTACGAGACAAAAGCGTGACTGAATGGAGGTTTTCCAGGGCACTTTACCGTAAGGCAGATTTGATTCCAGCACAGAAATCGGTCCGTGGATGACTTGCGACTTCCGAGGGCGAGTTCTTTCCACGTGGTGAGATGCAAGGGCTTCCGTAACGGGGCAAGGCGATGGGGACTTCTCGAAACTCCAAGCAAATGGAGTCAGTCATCGGTTCGGCTAGCACCCAAGGGAACACGTGGGTGGTGGCCGGAGTTCACAGAGGGAAAAAAAAACACTTTGAAAGGCCCCGTGGTTAGGATGCAAGGGCATCAAGGAGCCAAGGGTATGGCCATGATTCGGGGACTTCTTCACTCCCGTTCTTCCAGCGCACGTGTGAGACTGAACCTCAGTTTGGTTTCTGCTTTTTTTGCCTCCTATGGGGCAGGGGGCACTTCCAGCATATAGGGGGTTGAATCATCTTCAGCTGATGCCCGCAGGGGGGTTTTGCCTGTAAGAAAATGACCAGACAGATTTACTTTTGCCTCGAAGAAAGATCTGTTTAAAGGGAGTGGCCTTAATCTTTTAATCTCTTGTATTCTGACCGTGCGAAGTCGATAGACAGATGTGTCTATCGATCGGCGGCTTGCAGTAAATGAAAACAACAAACAAACAACAAAAAAAGGGGGAGGCAATTTGCTAGCGAATTCTTGCTAATCATAATAATAATATATATATATATATATATATATATATATATATATATATATATATATATATATATATATATATATATATATATATATATATATATATATATATATATATATATATATGAAAGCTTACATGAGTAAACACAACTGCTTCATTCTTCATTTTTCTTTTATGAATTACTATAATGTGACTAGATGAAAATTAATATAGCCTATATATATTTAATGAATTTAGGAAGATTTCAAATCAGTCCTCCGTATATATATATATATATATATATATATATATATATATATATATATATATATATATATATATATATATATATATAATATACTATATTTATATATATATGAAATTAACAAACAAGGAGGATACATAAAATATTTAAAATTAATTTATTTACAATATTTATATAGCTCAGGTCTGGTAATAGTTAAAAAAAGTAGCCAATATATAATTTATGAAATTAAATAAACAAAAATGCATTTTATTTAGAATAAATAAACAACGGTTTTTGATAAAAAATAAAACCGAACTTCAAACATTACAGTACTAATTTTTACCTTACAAAAATCTAATATTTTATGTAAAATTGGCTTAATAAGACATGTTTTTTCAATATGTAATTATTAATTTTACAATAGACAATATGATATTAATTTTCTATGACAAAAGATAATATTGGTATTAAACAAATTTCATAAAATAACGACTGTAGTCTGGGAGTCCATTCCAAAGGAACGAGTTTATCCAGCGTTCCCGTTAAACTCACGTCATCATTGCGTCCGATTTAAAAAAAAATAATTTGATTTGATTAAATGAAAAGCTTTACAAGTAGACAGAAATACCTTTCCATAAATCTAATCATATAACTTTTTCACTCTTCCATTTTTTTCTTTAGTGTAAATTGTCTGAATGAAAATGACTATTCTCTAAATAAAATACTAATTCAGAAAGAACTTTCAAATCAGAATTAAATCAAAAATAAGCCAAATACGTTTAATAAACAAAAAGTCTCTTAAACAAAAAATAAATTCGTATTTACAAAAAATACCAAATGCTTTTGATAAAATAGCAGTTCGTCTTTGAAATCAGGCTTTCACTAATAGGCCTACCTTTCAATCTCTTATAGTATATATGACAGAGGGTTGAGGTGGGTCACAGTCGAAAAACTTAGGTTGCCACATCAAATTCGATGTAGGCCTAGATTTAGATGAGCTGTATAAATGATACGGGTAATTTTAGGCATTTTGTAATTTGAGTTTCTCATATCACAAAATGTGTTATAAAGCAGAGTTTATTTTTTTATTTTAGTGCTGAAAAGAGAAAAATCGTACATTTCGTTCATTATTTTTACCGCAAAACAGCAATTTATATGTATAGATTTACAATATAATAACCCTATAGTTCCAACATTTATATATCTATAAATGGAGATTGAAACAGATCTGAATCGTAGTAACTGAAATACTTGGCTGGAGAAGATGGACTCTCGGTGAGGAGCTTTGACCATCGGTGATGGAAGAGGGGTTATGGCTCCTTAATGACAGGAGTAATTTATTAAATAACCATCGCCATAAGCAATTGAAGAAGATACAACACTTTGACGCGCTGCTCTTTATCATGATTGGAGAAAGATCTCGAAATATAAACATAGAAACAGTGCATAAAGATCTAAAATTGCTTATTTTAGCAGCTACATTTTTCAATCTAGTCATGAAATACGCTCCGTTTATTTATTATAGTTTCCATTTCAGTGATCATTTTGGCACCGCTCGTAAATTGTGGTGCTCCAGCTTCAGTCCTCACGCTAGAGTAGCAATAATAGGTTCACGTATAGACCTATTCAATTTAGTGCCTTTTTTCTTTCCATCATCAGACTGGCTAGAAGCATAATAATGTTTTCTATACAATTTTACTTTAGAAATAAAATGCAAGTTGGTATATTTCCTAGCCACTTATTTTAACACTAATTTATATCACAAAAGATAATACCGAGCAAATTATTCAGCTAAGCTAATGGCAAATTTATTTATTGCCTTAGCCAATGTTTTTTTGATTTATCCAAAAGCTTTACAAGTAATATATATATATATATATATAATATATATATATATATATATATATATATATATATATATTCTCTAAATATAATATATATATATATATATCAGAATTTCGTAGAGAGAGAGAGAAAAATAAATATATTTACAAAGTGGTTTTTTTTTTTTTTTAAATACTTGTGTAATTGTAGTAACTTTATTCCCTTTTAAATTCTCGACTATTGTCACTGGTAAATTTTAGGCATTTTGTAATTTGAGTTTCTCATATCACAAAAATGTGTTACAAGACAAGAGCCAAGTGAAGAAATCTTGACTTCTGTTGCAGGATTCCAATGAAAATAAAGGTTTCACAAACAAAGTAAAAGTGTATGCTTTGAGACTGTTTGACAGAACATTAGGTGAGAATGTGGAATTTGTACTTTTGGCCTTGAGAAAATGATGGAATTCAGTCAGTACCTTAACGGAGATATTACCGTTGCCAGAAGCGTTTGTCATTTTGGGGGTTATTTTTGTTTACAATTTCATACTTCAGCACATTTCTGTACCTGCTAGTCGTTTATTTCCGAAGGAAGCAGCGGTCACTTTTTTTTTTTTTTTAGTCTTTTCTTTTTCTGATTAACCAGAATCTAATGTCACATTTCACTCTCACATAAAGTTCGGCCACAAAAGCAAAACTTAAACGATCACCGAGAAGTTATTTTTCAAGGGAAATGAAGCACACCAGCCAGTCATGGCAACTGGATCTTGGTTACCAGAGGGAAAGGAAAGGTATGAGGGATTCCGCTAAAACCTCCAATATCTATCTCCAAACTATATAAAAGAAGAAAAGGACGACATTTGGACCAATTTTTATTTATATAGTGTTCCTTAGGGATCCCGAAAACTTCAAGAAAAAATGTAATAACGAGAAGTTTCCCAAACTTCTCCGCAGTGCAGAAAAATAGTACAGAAAGAATACCAATTCCCTTTCTTTCTTCATTAAGGATCCCTAAAATTGAAAGAAAACTGCGGCCAAGAATAATAAATCTTCATTAGCTTTCTTGCCAGTCATTCGCGAACCGTGATTTAGTACGAGTGTTTTTAAGTAAGCTTTTTCCACTGGTTTAGTTAAATAAATAGAATTAATCACCTTTAACGGCTTGTTAAATATAATAATAATAATAATAATAATAATAATAATAATAATAATAATAATAATAATAATAATAATAATAATAATAATAGCTGGCCACCCAAGATCCTGAAATTTGTCAGTCGTTGTAAAATATATAAAGCTCTTAGCACATTTGGACAAAGCTGGACGTCCAGAGAAAGAGTATTTGTTTTCGTCCGAATTGTATCTCCTTCATCACGACCCTTTTTCTTTTACTCTCAGTGTCCATTGATGGAGCTGAAGTCACTTTCATACAAAGAACCCTCTTTAAAAGGAAAGTTAAGAAAGAAACATAAAAATAAAATATCTTGTATGATTTTCGTTTTCCGATCTTTTCAGTTTCTCTCTAAAACACCAATATTCATTATTCATACAGAAACACTCAAACAAACAAACAACGCACACACACACACACACACACATATATATATATATATATATATATATATATATATATATATATATATATATATATATATATATATATATATATATATATATATATATACGTGTGTGTGTGTGTGGTGTAGACTGGAAGTTAGGCGTATAGTAAAAGTCTGATTTAAAAAAACGAATTGGTACTTTATCGAAATCAAATTTTTTTATTAAGAATTTCCTTTTACATATATCGCACACATTTACAAATGTTCAATTTCGGAAGTCTCTCTAAATTAGCAATTATTTACAATATAGTTTCATTTTCCTTCAGTCAATTTATACCAAAATAACAATGAAAAAAGGAAACAGTTTTACGTTTAGGCCTATAGAAAAGATCTTCAGTCTACTGTTAATGCCTTTCTTTAAATACGTACATGTTACATATAACGGTGTTTGCTGTTACATTGTTATCTAATCTACTGATTAAATAAGAGAATTTTAAATAAATCACCAAAATACGTACACTTATATTTAGTGGAGTCTCTCTCTCTGTCACCTCTCAAAAATCTTTTTTGTTCCATTGGGCTCAAACTTTTTCTTTCTCTCTGAAGTGTCAGGATTGCCCTTTAGATTAACAAAAATAATAATTGTCTTCTAGTCTCTGGAACAGAAATCCAGTACCTGGTCGCACTCTTCATAATCCATAACACCGACAAGTCTTAGAGCAAATTAAATAAAGCACGAAATCGGACGCAGTGGGGACAGGGAGTTTAGGAGGAGACGAGGATCGGCTCATTGGGGTGGACTTTCTCAGACTCCGGTCGTTATTTATAATAAATTTGGTTAATATTACTAATATTTTTTCATATAAAATAACTATAATTTTTGGTTTTATAGACATTTTATTTAACTATTGAAAAAAATGTTTTACTGAAATTAATTCTACATAAAATATTTGCGTTCTGTTAGGCTAAAATAAAAAATTTATTACTGTAACGACCGACCATCTTCCGTTAATAGTTCACTTTATTTATTTTGGACATATTATTTTTGGGCTAAAGCTGAAAGGAAAGAGAAATTACCCATATATTTTGAGAGTTTTGTATCATGTTACTCATAGGGAATGCTCATGATATAACCACTGGTCAAGTTACCTTCCAGAAAATAACCACAAAGAATATAAACATCACCTTTAGATGACCTTCCCCTTTACCTGTTATCCTGATCACGGATAGTCCTTCGATGTCATTCATTTATTATCAATTATTGTTTCCTCTCCTTTAGCTGTTAATGAAATCTTAAAGAAAAGAAAATTTTTGAAGATCAAACAAAGGAATTCTGAGCTTACCAAACTTCTATTTTATTAAATTTTAGAAATTTCAGAAATTATTGGTATAACTGCTACTTCCTTCACCTCAGGTATTCGGGAAAATGACTGGGTACTGTTCCTAGCCAGGTGTTCTGAAGCGCAACCGAAAGTGTAATAAAAATAATAAAACACCACATTCAGTTTTTTTTTTTTTTTTTTTTTTTTTATGCTTGGTGAACAGGAGGGCAATAGGATTATATTTCCTCGTGATTGTACTGGGAGCGCCGCTCAGGGATTCTTTGGGAATTAGCAGAGTAGCAATACCATTGGCATAGGTGGTGACGTGAACGTTTCATTTTCACCTCTTTACCAAAAGATTCAGTAAGTGATAAGGATATATTTTTATATACCTATATATATATATATATATATATATATATATATATATATAAAATATATATATATATATATATGTGTGTGTGTGTGTGTGTGTGTGTGTGTGTGTTTCAGTAAGATTGCGAAGCCAGGGATTTAACGAAATCACTTAAACTTTCAGGGAATTCGTGAAATCCCCAATTCACTTGGGAACATTTGATCCCATGGACTAGTACTAACCACGGCCAAAGAAAGTGCATTTGATCCCCGATAATTTTGTAAAGAACTAAACATGGTGAAACAGTGTAGATCAACAGCACTGTTTCGCCATGTTTAGTACTAGCCCCTCAGGGATCAAATGTCCCCTAAGTGATTTGGTAATTTTACGAATTCCCTGAAAATTTCAGGTATTTCTTGAAATCCCTGGCTTCACAGTCTTACTGTAAAACACACACACATACATATATATATATATATATATATATATATATATATATATATATATATATATATATATATATATTAATAATTGATATAAGTACATCCGCGTGACGACGAAAATGGCGGTGTAAGGGGTTATGATATAAGGTTTCCCAGTTAAACTACGATCAACCAATTATGCTAAAATTGTTCTTGTCTCCTTTATTGTAAAGCCTCGCTCAAAAGTGGCACTGAATGATTGCATATGATTTCCTTCAAAGCTCGTTAACATGCAACCTCACATGCTGCAAATTCTTATCTTTTCTTTGAAAGAAGCCCAAAGTAGGTTTCATAAAAGTCAGAAATAATATAAATCAAAATTATACGAAAATGGCAGCTATAACGAAATTGCGTCGATGCATTCGGCAAATCTTTTTCTTATGAAACCTATACCTTATTTCTTTAATCGAAAATTCTCTTGGAATTGGTGGTGGCTTGACGATGATTGGTTGAATGTGACATGTTCGAATGATATCGTTATATTTCCTATAATCTATATGTATATATATATATATATATATATATATATATATATATATATATATATATATATATATATATATATATATATATATAATACATTTTATCATTGTGTGTTGTGTGTGTTTGTTGTGTGTGTGTATCTATATATATATATGTATATGTATGTGTGTGTGTCTGTGTGTATTGTTAAGAGTATTCCTTCATATGCCATCTTAAACGCAATAACTTAAAGGGAAAAGGACTAAGCAATCAATAAATTCAGTTTAGTATGATTCACTGCAGGCAAATTCGCCTCTAAAACCTCTCTCACAATTGCCTTTGGGGAAAAACCACTTTAAGCTCTTCCTTGCCCAAAGCGCTGTCGGAAATCCCTTAATTCCAGGTGCGGACCCGATCAGAGCTAATCGTCACCCGAGGCAGGTCAGCTGGCAGGCTGAACATGTGCATTCCACCATCTTGAAGTTGCAGCCATACTGCCTGCATTTCCATGCAGGCAGTGTGATCAAAATGCCATCTAGGAGAGAAAGACGTAACTTCCGAAGCTATAAAGGGCCTTGGAGAGAGAAGCTCGCTCTTAGAATTCTGTTGGCGGCCCCAGCGGACAGAGGTCTGTCACTTGCTTCATTAAACTGCCTTTTTCCAACACGTGCCAGGCAGTATCAAAAATAACTTTGTGTGAACTAATTCACTTGCCCTCCCTCTTGCCGGCCCTCATGAGAAGAAAACTTCAGCTCTTAAAGGAAGGTTAAGTACCACGATTTAAGGTTTTTATCAGCCACATTCCCTATTTGCCTCCAACCAAGTTCTTTTCTCTTCATAGTTTTTTTTATATTTTGTGCTGTGTAATTTGCAATGCATTTACAAGAAGTGTAACATAATCGTATGATGTTCAAGTCAAAGAATCGAGTTAAGTACAGGCATCTTCTATGCAATTCTTGATTCCTTCATTACAGTGCTAGTTTCGGTTGTGTAACTATAAGTGTTTCAATTGCAGATTAGGAGTATTCTGCCATGGATCTGCATATCATCTTGTGTACATAGTGGCCCACTACTTAGTTTTCAATGCAACTTTGAAGCAGGCAACCCATTGTATTCCCTCCAGGAAGTTCCCCATCATTTGTTGTCGCCTTACCACCCCAGAATTACGCCACCATTCTTCTGATGTGTTTTCTTTTGTAAATATAATTAATCAAGTTAAACCCTAGAGTTTATCTAATCACTCTCCTCTTGAAGTAGGCCTTCACAGTATTTTGTTGTTTGTAATTTTAGCTGTCCTCAAGGCCAGAGTCCAGATTTTTGTGGTAATTAAGGTAAGTTGTGTATCATCCTATTTTTTATCTAAAAATAAGCATACTTTAAAAAAATAACAGACCTAACATATAACAATATATATCAAATATATCTAATAATATGTATATATATATATATATATATATATATATAATATATATATACACAATACACACTAATGAAAACACGGCACACACACATATATATATATATATATATATATATATATATATATATATATAAATATATATATATATATATATATATATATATAACAGAACATACATATATATATATATATATATATATATATATATATATATATATATGGATATATTTATATATATATATATTATATATATATATATGAAATTTGCCTGCTCATTTATAAAGAGTGAAAGCCAGACTTCAGACATATACACGTCAATTTAATTGTTTCCCATCCTTTTCCTTTAGCCGAGGTAGAGGTTTAATTGGTTTAAATTCCTATCTTCTAAGTTTCACTAGCCAACCAAAACTTAAAGCGTGTTACTTAGAGTCAGCTATTGTAAAATTGCGGTGGACCCACGAAAGTTAATGTTTCTTTGGGTTAGGACGTCAAGTTTAGATTCGTTTGTAGAATCGTCGACACTAAGAAAAATAAGATAAAAATGGAATAAGTAATAGATCAGTACGTTACATTCACTGATTAAATCTCTCTCTCTCTCTCTCTCTCTCTCTCTCTCTCTCTCTCTCTCTCTCTCTCTCTCCAGTTCCAGTTGCCTTGGGTATCTTTTTATTGCAAGTGTTTTGAGGGCACATATGGAAAAACTTCACTGATTTCTGAATTAATGAATATTAAACATTATTTTTTTTTTCAAAATAAAAATAAGCAATAGGATAAAAAAAGGAACAAAAATAACAATAGAATATCAAATATTCTAAGAATGATGTCATATCACGAAAGGGATGAATTATGAAATGAGCAAAGAAATGAATTCATGAAAACGCGGCTGAGGAACTGCCAGCAGTACTGGTGTCGTTCGAAGTAATCTGTATATGTTAAAAATATAAAACTGATGCAATTAGTCCAACGTAGAATGGAATAGAATGATGTTAATAGGAACGGCCTTTAAGGAAGAATTCAGACTAAATCTATATGGATTTTTATGGAATATTTTCCAGGATAATTTCAGCCATTTACTCATCAGTGAGGTCTCCCTTTCTAGCTCAATTTAATTGATTTGAATACTTTGTAAAACAAAAAAGCATAGATGAAGACACTTTGCCCACTAATAAAGAGAGAGAGAAACAGACAGAAATAGAAATATATGACAATGGGTTATTAAAAGATATATTTTAATTATAGTAGCAGAATTTATGTGCTACGGCAAAGTGGCAACTACTCCATCACAATCTAAGCCAACTCCTGAGAGAAGCGTCCATACAAAACAGTTCAGTATTCAAGTTTCACTCTCCACCATCTCTCTACTTTCAGTCTGTGGTGTCTTGTAAAGGTAATATAAAAATTCTAATTGTGATATTTTGTAAAGGGATCAATTAACCGGAAAAATAGTAACAATGGGGCTTTGCCACTTTGGCCAAAGGTTTGACATCGGTGCAACTTTGGATCTTTGATTCTTCAAATGCAGTTCCAACTTGTTCCCAATTTCTAAGGCTCAGTTTTATCTCCTGATATTGTCTTTAGCTCAAAATACAGACCCATTACCTTTTTATTTAAAATCAAAATGTAATCAAAGTGCTGCTCTTGATGAAATTATGAGAGAAAATACAGTAAATATTATTGACAACAGGAGCGCCAAGAACACTTCAATTTGTTTTTGAAAAAATGTAATCATGCTACTATATATTATAAGAATTCGCTCATTAGTGAGTTTGCTATTAGCAGTTGCACAGTGTGAGTATTTTGCTTCTTTACAAAAGTAATCAAAAGTTGGTAAGAATCACTAAGTAAAGAACTCAGTTGCTCTTCTTCTTCGTCATTGAAACGTGAGTGATAAGAACTGAAATTCCTTCCGCAACATGACGGTTGTGATAGAATCCCAAATGTATCCAAGCAAGCCTTTGCCAAGATATCAAAATGAAATCTCCTTCCTCTGTGAGTAACGAGACTTACGCTGGTGTCTTTTCGGAGAAAGTTTCAATAAATATAATAATTATATATATATATATATATATATATATATATATATATATATATATATATATATATATATATATATATATATATATATATATATATATATATATAGAGAGAGAGACCAACCACAAGGAGTAGGTAATCGTCTTTTGTAGCAGTGGCTTCTTTGACATGGGCTTTTTCAAATTTTCCCATTTCTATTTTCAGTCTTTCTTCAAAGATCTAGCTAAGGACAACAGTCATATATATATATATATATATATATATATATATATATATTTTGGGAATTATTTCCACTTATTCCACTTGCTAGGATCCTTTTTCCACCTGTGTCGAAGGCTTTGTCGAGCAAGAACTAAAACCAAGGAACATGCAGTATCCTATTTATGTTTCCAAGAGGAGGGGAATGTTGGGGCACAAATTTTGGGTTATTATTTCCTTATCTCCTTTTCGTACAATTCTGATATAACTCTTAAGAAAGGTGCTGTGGTCTTATTTCGAAGGATAGAAATATGCAGCATGTGAGGTTACCAGCTAATGACCTTTGAAAGAGATCATATGTAATCGCTTGATGTCACTTTTGAGCAAGGCTTTACAAAAAGGGAGATAAGAATGTTTCTGGAGCAGTTGACTTTTTTGAATTTTAGCTGAGAAACATTAAGGATCAAACAATTTACGTCGTCACGCAGATGGTCCATAGCTTAAAAAAAATATATATATATATATATATATATATATATATATATATATATATATATATATATATATATATATATATATATATATATAATACTATTATGACCCTTTTGTCATAGAAAACAAATATTATTTTTTCTTTATAGATCTTTTACTTCAAATTCAAAAAGAAAGTTTACAGAAAACAATTTTAGATGAAATATTTTTTGTTAGCTAAAAGAACGAATTTAGAACTTATTAATGATTAACAATAAAGCGTCTTTAAACTCTTTAGTCATCGATTACTTTTGAGCAAATAATGGCTGCAGGAAATCCCATTGACGTGAAACCCTGGGAGGTGTTGGCATATTATAGGACTGTTTGTAATTTGTATCATCTTACTTTCCTAACCTGCAGTAAAAAACTACTATAAGAATTATGTTTTATAAGAAATTGTGATAATTCAACCGTTGGTAAATCTTCCTTCTAGATAATAACTTCAAAGAACATGTTTGTCACCTTTAGTGGAAAATGACCTTCACCTTTACCTTTATCCCGATCACTGATAACCTTCGATGTCAGCCTCATTTATTATCAGTTATTGCTTTTACTCCTTTAGCTGTAATTAAAACCTTTAAAAGAGAACATTTATGAACTCTAACGAACAAATTATCATCTTTCCACAATTATATTAATCTTAATTTTGGATATTTCGGAAGTTTTCTGTAGATCTGCCATTTCCTTCATATAAGATATTCGGGAAAATGACGGGGAACTGTCCTCACCCAAGCGTTCGTTAGCTCAGCCTAATTTGTGATGGAATTTCTTTGATGAACATTGAAATAAACCTTTTTTTTGTTTTGCCCGGTGGACGAGAGCTCATGAAATTTTTTTTTATATATCGATCACTAGAGAGTTGAAAGAAGATACGCGATAGTTAATAATTAATAAGTACTAAATTCCTTAATTTTAGCTTACAAAAAACAAATATTTTATGGGAATTTTGTTTCAGTTTGTAAGTTGATACCTATAAAAGGAAAAAAAATCTTTGTTTCCTATGACAAAAGATCATAACAATATTAAATAGACTTAATAAAATAAAGACAGTTGTTTGTAGAAGTCTCTTCCAGCGAGCTGATCGTCGTCCCCAAACTGGGTGTCATCAGTGCGTCCGATTTCCTGCATAATTTGATTTGCTTTGAGTCTTGTTGTTAGTGTCATTCAAAAAGCCTGAAATGGAGGCAGTAATAATGATGCATCCACTCACTAGATTAATGCTTCAGAGGCTGGAGGACATCTGTTCTTCTTCATTTAAAAAGCAGAACTCCACTCGTGATAAAGAATGAAGCTGAACACAGCGGAACGAAAACATTTGAAACGGAGAGTATATATATATATATATATATATATATATATATATATATATATATATATATATATATATATATATATATATATATATATATATATATATAATCCTTTTTCTCATCAACATATTACTAGATAATAATATTGCAGCATAATCTGTAAGAGACCGCATTGGCGGTCTTACGGCCGCACGTTTGTGTGTAAATCATCCATGGAAGAAAACAAGACATAGCATACCGCTTTCTCTCTCTCCCTCCCGTGCGTCACCTGGAGGGGCCCGCTCGAAGGAACGCAACTTCTACCTTACACATTTCTGTCTTTTTCTTTCTAACCATTGTTGTCTCGATTCATGTACAATCACCACTACTTGCATTGCCATGCAAGCATTCCAGTTATGTACTCATAATGTTCCACCGAATCTTCTTTGTCAAACTGTATGTATGTTTCTGTTTGTGAAGACGCCAAACATCTCGCCATTTCACATATATTATGCTACTGCATTGTATTCATTAACCTGTCTCGAATCTCATGCAAATGTCCATATGTGGAATATTCTGGCCTTTCCATTGATATATGTTTTATCATTGTACGATTATATTACGTCTCTCACAATCGCCATCTGTTTGTCTGTCCACAAGCACAGATGTCCGAAACATAACCTCTGTTTTGCCCTGTCTGTGTGTAGACACTACTTTGCGGCTCGCACCAGTCAATAACAACTTCGAAGATTCTGTACATTCATTCAGTAAGGAACCAACAATAAACTAGACAACACCCAGCCAGTATGTCACTCTATACCATCCTTACAAATCTGTAATATATGCCTACTTAATGAAAGCCTTACAAGTAAACACAACTGCTTCATTCTTTCTTTTATGATTTACTATAATGTGACTACTAGTAGATGAAAAATTAATATACATATATATTTTAAAATGAATTTAGGAAGATTTCAAATCAGTCCTCTGTATAATAATATATATATATATATATATATATATATATATATATATATATATATATATATATATATATATATATATATATATATATATATATATATATATATATATGTGTGTGTGTATGTGTGTGAAAAATAAATTTCTTTCCACGTGTGCCTTTTATTCATTGTTGCCAACTTCTATTGCAAGTTTTGCGCCAGATTTACATCAAGTGTGCGCTAGATTTGCGCTAGTTTTTCATCAAGAGCACTAGAAAAGTAGCTAGTTTTTTTCAGTTTAGAAAAAGGGGATACAAACAGAAACAACAATTTGCAATATTGATAGATGGTTATATTATGATTAGAAAACATAACAAATTATAATATACTGTAATGAAAAGAGCTAAATTAAAAAAAAAATAAATAGCAATATAAATATTAATGAAAATACTTTACTTTTAATAAAATATAGCAACTGGATTTGATTATGGTTTGGAAAATTCACATGATAGTAACAATAATTCAAATTAAAATAAAACAGCTGATTTAATAAGATTTACAGTTATTTTGGCACTAAGTAGATGATAATTACTAAAATTTACGTAAATGGTAAACAGCAGGTTTGTAAATCTGCATTTAAACATATTTTGATAATTCAAGTGTAGGATTATCAACATAATGTAAATTATAGCTAATATAGATTTAATCAACTGGATAATATCAAATAAATGGTAAGCATAATAATGCAAGAAAAACAATATATTTGAATTATTTCAAATATGGTATTATCAGCATAATGCAAATAAGCTCATATAGATTTAATCAGTTGGATAATTTCAAATGAATGGTTTGCAAATTATAATAATACAAGAAAGGAAAACAATAGATTTTATTTTTTCAAGTATATATTAATATTTGTCCAAATTAAGTGAACGATGATCACTAATAATACAAATGAATAACACAATCGATTCAATTTGTTGGAGTTACATAAACTTTGGCAGTTATAAGGGGATGGAAACATCATACATCGCTGTCACTGTGGTCACTAAATTCAATTGCTTCAACATCATCAATGTCATTTTCAATAACTTCATATGAGCAAGACGGCACTGGGGCATCAATGGGAGCAGCTTGAATGTGCTTTTTCTTATATGATTCCAAAGTTCCAACCTTCTTCAGGGTCTCTGCTGGAAAAACGCAATCATGGCAACATTTCTGATCCCACAGGTTTGGCAGGAAGTGAGAAAACATCAGTTTTTGAAATTTCTTCTAAATTTCCCAATATCATTACAGAGTGTAGACAACAAGAGTTAGATAATGAATGGCGTTCATTGCTGAGAAATGGTGACATTGATAGATTTTTGTCACAGGATACGAACATAGAGTAATTTTGGAGTAAGGTTCATGCTAGTGGAAAATATCACATCCTCTCCAAATTTTCCAGAGTTTTGCTTAGTGTTCCTGTCTCAAATGCCGATTGCGAGCGCATCTTCTCATTGGTCAACTTGGAGAAGAATGAGAAGCGAAATAGGCTGCCCAATGCCTCATCGACAAATGAACTGTTATGTGGAAAAGGTGTAAGAAAAGCAGCTTAATGCATTAACTTTGAACCATCACGAGATATGATTAGATCAGTGAACAAAGACCTACAATAAATAAACAGCCACTAGAAATAACCATTCATGTTTACATAATTTTTTTTTTAGCTGAAGAGCAATTTTTTTGTATTCATTATTATCTGTAATGAGATGCTTTTATGGTAAACCTTATTTATATGGGCCTGAAAGGTTCTTTTGTTTATTGTCAACAGTCAGGCGGTTGTGTTGAAACCATTTGTGCCGGGCGTTAGAGTCTACATATATATGTTTCTACAATTTCTGTAAGTTGTTTACGAAGTTTGACCTTAAAAATAGTTTCATTTCCGCCTTTATTTTCCGTTGCATGTTACGGTTAACTGTTATGTTTATAATGGGTTTCTGTGAAAATAGAGTAGCTCTGAAAGTTAGGATAATTTCATCATCCCAATAGCATAATTTTGCTGGGTCTAGCATAATCTTGAATGGAGTCTAGCATAATTTGGCAAAAGAGACCTGGTAATACTGAGGAGAAGGTCATTTAAAGGTGACATTCATATTCTTTGTAGTTATATGGAAAGTAACTGGACCAGTGGTTATATGATGAGCGTCCCCTATAAGTAACATAATGTTGTGGTGTAGGATAGATAGGGAAATTAGATAGAAAAGAGAGAGAGAGAGAGAGAGAGAGAGAGAGAGAGAGAGAGAGAGAGAGAGAAAGAGAAAAGTTAGGAGAGAGAAGGAGAGGGAAATAAGAATAAAGAGAGAGGCAAAGAACAAAGTGATAATGCCCAAATGCTGTTGTATCGTGCTATCAATACGCGGGATGTTTACATGAACCATTGCAGTATATCGTGTTGAAGCCATAAAAACAGTCGTAAAAGTGAGAACTAATGGCCTCACGATTGAAGCTAACCAAAACATGAGTCAGAACAATCTAAATGCTTACAGCAGCTGGTTCTATAGCCCCGCCTTCTCAGGAAGGCGTTTTCGTGGAAGTTCCAGGAATTTGGGGGATGGCTCAAGTGATGTACTTCTTCAACCTCCAATCAATTATGTTTGGGAGGGGTCTTTCACACACCCTCCTAAGACCACCTCCTATCAAGTCCTCTAAGGAGAGATTTGAATCACACCCACTACAGTCCTTCCAATCAGCTACTTGAAGGGGAGGCCTTGCTGATTAATCCTTCCAATAAGGCTAGAAGGGGGTAGAAATTGCAGATAGCAAGTTTTTCTTGGGTTCGACGAGTTAGAGACCTACGAGGAGAGAAGAGTTCAGAACTGTGTCCTTCAAGGGAGAGTACATCTCCCCTCGCTTCAGTGTTCCCCATATAGACTGAGTCAAGAGTGATTCGTTTTCTATCATTGTAACTTGTTAATTTTGTACTGATCTTTATAATACTAAGTACTAATTAAAGTGAAGAAATTACCGATCTCGTCTCTATACGCCTTTCTGAGAGATATCAATACTTATAATAATAAATATACAAAGAGAGCACATCATCCGCGAAGCGATCTGAAGGACACCTCGAAAGAAACCAAGGTAAGAAGAGAAAGACTAAAATCTATACAAACACATAACAAAGAACATAAAAGGGAGAAGATAACTCCCTAAGAAATGGTGGCAGCTTACTTGGATCCAGAAGGCGAGACGAAATAAACGAACATTAATGAAATTATCAGTGCAATTATTTAAGTTACAGTGAAACGAAATTCTACAAAACGAACTTAGATTTTTTTACGACGATGAACAAACTATATCTGAAGAAATAAAAACACTCCAGCGAACAAAAAGTTATGAATAGCAGCTTACAACAAGAACATCGAGTGTGAACAAAAACCGTTTTAGTGCGTTCTGAAGCAAAAACATTTTGAACTGTTACCGTCAACAAATTGAGCAAGACGCTGACAGTGATAATAAACCCAGTGTTTGCGACATTGCATCGAGTGATTGAAGAAAACAGCGCACAGACTTTCAACAAGATTCCAAAGGCGGAAAACCACAGCGGAAAAACAACGCAGACATAGTGAGATTTTTTACGCGGATCCGACGGGGAAACACTCACGGCGGAAGGCACAACATTTAGCGATATCACGATATCAGCAACACAACCCAGTAAGGAATTTACTGTCCGCTCTCTCTCTTAATAAATAAGTGAAGATATATATTTTTTTTTTGCATCTTGCTATAAGATTGAAAAATAAGAAAACTCTCTCTTGTGAATAACAAACTAACACTATATGCAGGCATTATCTTTTGTAAAGGAATACCTATTAACAATCCATTACTAACATTAGAAGAACAAGCATTTTTCTCTGTAACTGGTCAAACATCTGAATTAAGCAAAGAAGTGAATAAAACAGATTTTCCAGAAAACAAAGATAGATTAATTCAAGTATTAGAAAAATACTGAGATGTAATAGCAATAGAAGGAGATAAATTAGGTAGAACAAATGTCCTAAGACATAAAATTGTATTAGATGATGGAACAAAACCATTCTTTATTCCTAATTACAGATTACCAATAAGCCAAAGACCCATAGTTGATAATTTGATAGAAGAAATGAAGAAAAATGGGGTAGTCATTCCTTCTGAATCTCCATATAATTCTCCATTATTACTTGTTCCAAAGAAAGATGGAAATTGGAGAATGGTGATAGACTATAGAAAGTTAAATTCCAACACCATCCCCGATAGAATGCCAATGCCAGTGATTCAAGATATGTTAGCTCAATTAGGAGGTGCAAGGATATTTTCATCTTTAGATTTACTTAGTGGATACTGGCAGGTACCTTTAGACGAAGAGTCGAAACCGTTCACAGCCTTCAGCACACACAAGGAACACTTGCAATTTGAAGTCATGCCATTTGGACTCACTTCGGCTCCTTTAACGATTGTTAGATTAATGCTTCAAATATTAGGGGATATAGAAAATAGTGCAGTTTACTTAGATGATGGCATCATTTTTAGCAAAGATTTAGAAAGTCACCTCAAAACTCTAGAGATAGTCCTGGAAAGATTAAGAAGAGCAGTATTAAAAATCAAATTAAAGAAATGTCAATTCTTAATGAAATCTTTGGAATATTTAGGACATGTAATTAGTGAAGATGGTCTGCGAATGCAAGCAGGCAAGATAAAAGCAATAGTTGAATATCCAGCTCCTACCAATTTGAAAGCATTGAGACGATTCCTAGGAATGGTAGGCTACTATAGACCTTTCATTAAGGGCTTTGCTACAGTAGTCAAACCATTAACAGAATTAACAAAGGAAGATGTCAAATATGAATGGAATAAAGAACAAGAGACAGCATTCCAAACACTAAAGAGTAAAATGACCAGAAATCCCGTACTAGTCTACCCAGATTTCTCCAAAGACTTTTACTTAGCCTGTGATGCCTCAAGTACCGGACTAGGGGCTGTATTATTACAAAAGGACAAAACAAGAATGAGAGCAGTATATTATGCCAGTAGAGTTTTGAATGCTGCAGAGAGAAATTATAGCACAATAGAAAGAGAATGTTTAGCATTATACTGGGGTCTGAGGAAATTTAGACACATAATTTTAGGACATAAAGTCAATGTACTTGCTGATCACAAACCAATTTGTGATTTGTTTAAGAAGAGAACTTTTACAAATAACATGAAGTTCAATAGATGGTTCATTAGTGTGCTAGAATTTGCACCAGAATTCAGATATATCCCAGGAAAATTTAATACACTAGCAGATGCATTATCCAGAGCCCAAGAAGAAACAGAGAAATGCATTACCACTAATACTTTTTGTTTTAGCTGTCAGGTGGTAGATTTAGATTTGGAAAGAGTACAAATACAACAAGGAATGGATACAGAAATCAGGCATATAATAGGACAACTAATGACAGATGAATCTTTAAAACCTGATTTTGTTTTAATCAATGGATTACTGTATAAAAGACCAACAGAGAAGAATGGTTATTCTCGACTATACATCCCAAAAACACTAATCAGAGAAGTTTTAGAACTAACACACTCATACAAGTTAGCAGGACATCCTGGAATCAAAAAGACAACTAGAATCATAACCAGAAACTATTTTTGGCCCCATTGTAGTGAGGATGCCAAGAACTTTGTACAAAATTGTGTAGTTTGTAATCGAAATAAAGGTAACGTAAATCCAAAAGCTCCACTTGAAAAATACCCATCGGAGTTGAATCCATTTCAGGTCGTATCTATGGACTTTTAGGTCCATTTCCTACAACTGTTAGGGAAATAAACAAATATTAGTCTTTTTAGACTATCTAACAAGATATGTAGAGATTGTACCAGTAAGAAATAGAGATGCAATTACAGTAGCAGAAGCTCTTAAATCTAGAATTATTACGAGACATTCATGTCCACAAGTTCTTCTTTCTGATAACGCGGCAGAATTTACTAGTGAACTTTTAAGAAAATTATGTGAATTTTATGAGATAAATAAATGTCAAATCACAGCATATAAACCAAGTTCAAATGGAGCAGTAGAAAGAACGAATCGTAAGATAAAGGATATCCTGAAAACTATAGTTAAACCTAATACAGAAGACTGGGATTTAGCTTTGGAAGACGTACAGTTTACTATAAACAATACTGTAAATGAGACAGTAGGAGAATCACCACACTACTTGTTATACGGATACGAGAAGAGACTACCAAATACGTTACTAGATGATGCCACACCACCCCGACTTACTTATAACTACGATGACTATATTGCCTGGAAAACTAGACGTACGTATGAAACGATCAAACAGACGAGGACTAGACTTAAGGAAGCTCAGAGTGTCCAAGCAAAGTACTATGACAAAAATACAGCTAAACCAAAAATTGTAGTAGGTGCTCAGGTATATGTTCAGAATCATGTTCCAGAAGGTCCTAATATAAAAGTATCTTCAAAGTTTAATGGTCCTTATAGAGTATTAGAAGTGTTGAAGTTAAATAAGCTAAAGATCATAAGTGAGATTGATCTAAAAGAAAGAATTGTTCATACCAATCATGTAAAGGTAATAAAAACAGACTCTTGGTCAAATAAGAGAATAGTTGAATTACTGAAAGAAGATAAACAGGAACCAATAAATAACAAATACAACTTAAGAAAAAGATAAATTTATGTAAAGTGTTGAACTGTTAGATATAAACAATGTGTAGGCATTAAAATAATTCATGTATACAAAATATCTGATAAGGCTTATTCTTACAGATACAAACATGCGGTTCTCCTTGGTTATCATAACACTGCTTTATGTTTCATCTGAGGTGGTGATCCGGAAGGGTGCACTACTAGAGAAAAAGTGATCTGTGAAATTAATAAAGGACTTGGGCATAGTTAGTATTGACATTACATCAGTGCTTATCAATGAAATGACATTGAAAGAGGTCCAAAGGGAATTAAAATCATTAATTAGGAAAAGTGAAAATAACAGTGTTTTACCATTGTTGGAAAAACTAGATAATGACATAGGAAGTGTGTTAAATACAAGATCCAAACGATCCCTCTTACCTTTTATAGGAACAGCACTTAATCAATTATTTGGGGTCGCTACGGACTCTAATGTAGAAAAAGAAAGTGCCCGTATAGACAAACTGGAGAAATGGGCAGCAACAAGGGGCATTGTGTTAAATAAGATTATAAGCTCTCAAAACTTAAACAGTGAGGAATTGAAAAAAATAAAGGAATTTATTAATCAAGTGAACACAAATATTACCAAAGAGATTAAAATAATAACAGATGAACAACATTTAAGTACATTTATGAACAATGTTAGAATTGTATTGCAAGATCATAAAGATCTGTTAAATGCCATTTTGTTAGCCTATAAAGGAATATTAAGTCCAACATTAATAAACCCAAGAGAATTAGAGGGCATAATTAGTGATTTTTTGGTAGAAGGACATTATACCCCTATGGTAAAGGATATAATGGTCTATTAGAATTTGATAACCACCAAGGTAGTTAGAAATAAGATCCTTCTAATTTTACCTTTTAATCAAAAAGAGGCAGATGTACTGGTGTCCATACATCCTTTTCCCATGTTGATAAAGGAAAACGTAATTATCTCAAATGTCAACCACATCAATTTTGCATTAGAAGAACATGGACTAATGATGTCATTTATTACTGATGCTCAATTAAGAGATTGTATACTTTTATATTATGAACCTCATGTCTTCACAGAAATCACAATCCATAGAAATAACCCATACATGAACTACTCTAGTGAAGTTAAAGAATTTAAACTGTCTCAGTTAGAGTTAAAACAAATAAATGAGTTGGCTTTAGTAGATGAATTTTTCTACTACAAAGAAAATGTTTCACCAGTTCTGTCTCTGTTCAATTTGGTCATAATCATTATTGTAATAATATTGTTTGCAATTTTGGTCAAACGTGTGGTAATTTCAAATATTGAGAAGATTATAACAGAAATAAAAAGGGCCAATGAAGAGTAAAATGATCTTATAGACATAATTTACTACTGAATTCTTTATGTATTATTATTTGCATTATGTGTTAAAACAATTAACCATTTTTACAGTATAATAATTCATTATATATATATATATATATATATATATATATATATATATATATATATATATATATATATATATATATATATATATATATATATATGTATGTATATGTATCTCTTTTGATTCATGATATAATATAGTGTATGAATTTTCTACCATATATTCTTAATTGATTTTTTTGCATTAGTGCATTGACACAGTTTGTGCAATTTAAATATTTTTTTGAGAATTGACTTGATGGGCAATCATATAAATACTTTATTTTATTTGTGATTTTGCAATCATCCATTAAACTGTATTCTTTTTGTCACACTGAGGGCAGTGTGAGGTAGCGTGACCGAGTGATGTTGTGGTGTAGAATAGATAGGGAAATTAGATAGAAAAGAGAGAGAGAGAGAGAGAGAGAGAGAGAGAGAGAGAGAGAGAGAGAGAGAGAGAGAGAGAGATAGAAAGAGAAAAAGTTAGGAGAGAGAAGGAGAGAGAAATAAGAATAAAGAGAGAGGCAAAGAACACAGTGATAACGCCCAAATGCTGTTGTATCGTGTTATCAATATGTGGGATGTTTACATGAACCATTGCAGTATATCGTGTTGAAGCCATAAAAACAGTCGTAAAAGTGAGAACTAATGGCCTCACGATTGAAGCTAACCAAAACATGAGTCAGAACAACCTAAATGCAGGAAGGCGTTTTCATGGAAGTTCCAGGAATTTGGGGGTTGGCTCAAGTGATGTACTTCTTCAACCTCCAATCAATTATGTTTGGGAGGGGTCTTTCACACACCCTCCTAAGACCACCTCCCATCAAGTCCCCTAAGGAGAGATTTGAATCACACCCACTACAGTCCTTCCAATCAGCTACTTGAAGGGGAGGCCTTGCTGATTAATCCTTCCAATAAGGCTAGAAGGAGGTGGAGATTGCAGATAGCAAGTTTTTCTTGGGTTCGACGAGTTAGAGACCTACGAGGAGAGAAGAGTTCAGAACTGTGTCCTTCAAGGGAGAGTACGTCTCCCCTCGCTTCAGTGTTCCCCATATAGACTGAGTCAAGAGTGATTCGTTTTCTATCATTGTAACTTGTTAATTTTGTACTGATCTTTATAATACTAAGTACTAATTAAAGTGAAGAAATTACCGATCTCGTCTCTATACGCCTTTCTGAGAGATATCAATACTTATAATAATAAATATACAAAGATAGCACATCATCCACGAAGCGATCTGAAGGACACCTCGAAAGAAACCAAGGTAAGAAGAGAAAGACTAAAATCTATACAAACACATAACAAAGAACATAAAAGGGAGAAGATAACTCCCTAACAATAACACAAAACTCTCTAATCATATGGACGATTTATTTTTCCTTTCAGCTTCAGCTCAAAAATAATATATCGTCAAAAATCAAGAAATACAGGATGCCTTGACAGTGAATGGTCGGTCATTACAGTAATAAAGTTGTTATTTTAGTCTAACAGAACGCAAATATTTTATGTAGAAATAATTTCAATAAAACATTTTTTTCAATAGTTAAATAAAATTTCTACAAAACAAAAGATTATAGTTATTTTATATGAAAAAATATTAGTAATATTAAACAAATTTATTAGAAATAACGACCGTAGTCTGAGAAAGTCCATCCCAATGAGTCGATCCTCGTCACCTCCTAAACTCCGTCACACTGCGCCCGATTTCGTACTTAATTTGCTCTAAGACTTGTCGGTGTTATGGATTATGGAGAGTGCGAGCAGGTCACTGGATTTCTGTTCCAGAGACTAGAAGACAGTTATTATTTTTGTTAATCTAAAGGGCAATCCTGACACTTCAGAGGGAAAGAAAAAGTTTGAGCCCAATGGAACAAAAGATTTTTGAGAGGTGAGAGAGAGAGGGAGAGAGACTCACTAAATATAAAGTGTACATGTTTTTGGTGATTTATTTAAAATTCTCTTTGTTAATCAACAGATTAGATAACAATGTAACAGCATAATATGTAACATATACATATTTAAAGAAAGGCATTAACAGTAGACTGAAGATCTTTTCTATAGGTCGAAACGTAAAACTATTTCCTTTTTTCATTGTTATTTTGGTATAAATTGACTGAAGGAAAATGAAACTATATTGTAAATAATTGCTAATTTAGAGAGACTTCCGAAATTGAAGATTTGTAAATATGTGGGATATGTGTAAAAGGAAATTCCCAATAAAAAAAATTTGATTTCGATAAAGTACCAATTCGTTTTTTAAATCAGACTTTTACTATAGGCCTACCTTTCAATCTACACACACACACACGCATACATTATATATATATATATATATATATATATATATATATATATATATATATATATATATATATATATATATATATATATATATATATATATATATATATATATATATATATATATATATATATATATATATATATATATATATATATATATATATATATATATATATATATATATATATATATATATATATATATATATATATATATATATATATATATATATATATATATATATATATATATATATGCGTGCGTGCGTTGTTTGTCTGTTCGAGTGTTTCTGTATGAATAATGAATATTGGTGTTATAGAAAGTAACGGAAAAGATCGGAAAACTAAAAATCATACAAGATATTTTATTTTTATGTTTCTTTCTTAATTTTCCGTTTATAGATGACTTTTTTTGATGAAAGTGACTTCGGTTCCATCAATGGACACTGAGGGTAAGAGAAAGAGGGTCGTGATGAAGGAGATACAATTCGGACGAAAACAAACAAAATGTTCTTTCTCTGGATATCCATCTTTGACCCGATGTGCAATAAGGGCTTTATATATTATACAACGACCGACACACTTTAGGGTGTTGGGTGGTCAGTTATTATTATTATTATTATTATTATTATTATTATTATTATTATTATTATTATTATTATTATTATTATTATTATTATTATTATTATATTTAACAAGTCGTTAAAGGTCATTAATTCTATTTATTTAACTAAACCAGTGGAAAAACCTTACTTAAAAATACTCGTACTAAATCATGGCTCGCGAATGACTGTGAAGAAAACTGATGAAGATTTATTATTCTTGGCCGCGTTTTGTTTCAACTTTAGGGATCCTTAATGAAGAATGAAAGGGAATTGGTATTCTTTCTGTACTATTTTTCTGCACTGCGGAGAAGTTTGGGAAACTTCTCGTTGTTACATTTTTTCTTGAAGTTTTCGGGATCCCTAAGGAATATTGTATAAAGAAAAATTCGTTCAAATGTCGTCCTTTTCTTCTTTTGTATAATTTGGAGATAAACACTGGAGGTTTTAGCGGAAATCCCTAATACCTTTCCTTTCCCTCTGGTAACCCAAGAGCCAGTTGCCATGACTGGCTGGGTGCGTCATTTCCCTTGAAAATAACTTTTCTGTGATCGTTTAAGTTTTGCTTTTGTGGCCGAACTTTACGTGAGAGTGAAATTTGACATTAGATTCTGGTTAAACAGAGAAAAAGACACGCTGCTTTAATGTACTGAAATATGAAATTGCAAACAAAAAATAACCCCCAAAATGACAAACGCTTCTGGCAACAGTAATATCTCCGTTAAGGTACTGACTGAATTCCATCATTTTCTCAAGGCCAAAAGTACGAATTCCACCTTCTCACCTAATGTTCTGTCAAACAGTCTCAAAGCATACACTTTTACTTGGTTTGTGAAACTTTATTTTCATTGGACTCCTGCAACAGAAGTCAAGATTTCTTCACTTGGCTCTTGTCTTGTGCCTTTGCAGTGACAATAGTCGAGAATTTAAAACGGAATAAGAGTTACTACAATTACACAAGTATTTGCTAAAAACAAAAAAGTGACCAGTATATTCTCTCTCTCTCTCTCTCTCTCTCTCTCTCTCTCTCTCTCTCTCTCTCTCTATATATATATATATATATATATATATATATATATATATATATATATATATATATATATATATATATATATATATATATATATATATATATATATATATATATATATATATATATATATATATATATATATATATATATATATATATATATATATATATATATATATATATATATATATATATATATATATATATATATATATATATATATATATATATATATTACGGTGGATAAAAGAAAAAAAACCTTGGCTAAGGCAATGAATAAATTTGCCATTAGCTTAGGTGAATAAGCTCGGTCTACGTTTGAAATAGTGATAAAATAACTGGCTAGGAAATATGCCAAATTGCATTTTATTTCTAAAGTAAAATTGCATGCAAAACACTATTATACTTTTAGCCAGTCTGATGATGGAAAGAAAAAAGGCACTAAATTGAATAGGTCTATACCTAAACCTATTATTGCTACTCTAGCGTGAGGACTGAAGCTGGAGCACCACAATTTACGAGCGGTGCCAAAATGATCACTTAAATGGAAACTATAATAAATAAACGGAGCGTATTTCATGACTAGATTGAAAAATGTAGCTGCTAAAATAAGCAGTTTTAGACCTTTAAACACTGTTTCAGTGTTTACATTTCGAGATCTTTCTCCAATCATGATAAAGAGCAACGCGTCAAAGTGTTGTATCTTCTTCTGTCGCTTATGGCGACGGTTATTTAATAAATTGCTTCTGTCATTAATTAAGGAGCCATAACCCCTCTATCATCACCGATGGTTAAAGCTCCTCACGAAGGGTCCATCTTCTCCACACAAGTATTTCAGTTGCCTTGGTTCAGATCTGTTTCAATCTCCAGGTTTTTATTTTAAGCGTTGGATCTATAGGGGTATTGTATTGTAAATCTACACATGTAAATGGTTGTTTTGCGGTAAAAAATAGTGAACGAAATGTACGATTTTTCTCTTTTCAGCACTAAAATAAACAAATAAACTTTGCTAGCTAACACATTTTGTGATGTGAAAAACTCAAATTACAAAATGCTTAAAATTATCCTTACCATTTATACAGCTCATCTAAATCTAGGCCTACATCGAATTCGATGTGGCAACCAAAGTTTTCGACTGTGGCCCCACCTCAACCCTGTCTGTCATATAGACTATAAGAGACTGAAAGGTAGGCCTATTAGCCAAAGCCTGATTTCAAAGACGGACTGGTATTTTACCAAAACATAACATTGTAAATACGAATTTCTTTTTGCACAGACGTAAACGTACTTATGAAATTCTGATTTGAAAGTTCTTTCTGAATTAGTATTTTATTTACAGAATAGCGTGATTTCCTTTAAACAATTTACACAAGCAAAAATGGAAGAGTGAAAAAGTTATATGATTAGACTTATAGAAAGGTATTTCTGTCTACTTGTAAAGCTTTTCATTCAATCAAATCAAATAACGCAGGAAATCGTTCGGACGCAGTGATGACAGGGAGTTGAACTGAAGACGAAGATAAACTCAGACTACAGTACACTCGTTATTTTATGAAGTTTGTTTAATACCAATATTATCTTTTGTCATAGAAAATTAATATCAATTTGTCTATTGTAAAATTAATAATTACATATTGAAAACATGTCTTGTTAAGCCAATTTTACATAAAATATTAGTTTTTTGTAAGGTAAAAATATCAAATTTAGTACTGTAATGTTTGAAGTTTATTCTTTATTTCGTTTGTTCTATCGTCTTTGTTTATTTTTTGAGCTAATAAAAGGCATAATGTGGAAAGAAATTAAATTTCATATATATATATATATATATATATATATATATATATATATATATATATATATATATATATATATATATATATATATATATATATATATATATATATATATATATATATATATATATATATATACGAGTCTGATTTGAAATCTTCCTAAATTCATAAAAAATATATATATATAATTTTCATCTAGTGACATTATAGTAATTCATAAAAGAAAGAATGAAGCAGTTGTGTTTATTTGTAAGGCTTTCATTAAATAGGCATATATATATATATATATATATATATATATATATATATATATATATATATATATATATATATATATATATATATATATATATATATATATATATATATATAGTTTGTCTCCGTTTCACAAGTTTTCGTTCCGTTGTGTTCAGCTTCATTCTCTATCACGAGTGGAGTTCTGCTTTTTAAATGAAGAAGAGTACATGTCCTCCAGCCTCTGAAGCATTAATCTAGTGAATGGCAGCATCATTATTGCTGCCTCCATTTCAGGTTTTTGAATAACACTGACAAGACTCGGAGTAAATCAAATTATGCAGGAAATCGGATGCACTGATGACACCGAGTTTCAGCTGGAGAGGACGATCAGCTCGTTGGAAGATACTTCTACAAACTACAGTCGTTATTTTATTCAGTCTATTTAATATTGTTATGATCTTTTGTCATAGGAAACAAATATCTTTCCTTTTATATATTTTTACTTACAAATAAAAAAAAACACATAAAATATTTGTTTTTAGTAAGCTAAAATTAATGCATCTAGTATTCATTAATGATTACCTATCACGTATCTTCCTTCAACTCTCTAGTGATCGATATATAAAAAAAGTTGCTGAGGGAGGGAGGAATAATGCGCGTATATATCTTTAGATAAAGAAAAGGAATGAACGGAAAAAGCAGCTGAATACTATTTTCTTATTAATCTGTTCTAAATATTTCTTGTGAAAATTTTCGTTTTATTTCTTCATTTGACGTTT
Organism: Macrobrachium rosenbergii; assembly: GCF_040412425.1. Taxonomy (NCBI): domain Eukaryota; kingdom Metazoa; phylum Arthropoda; class Malacostraca; order Decapoda; family Palaemonidae; genus Macrobrachium; species Macrobrachium rosenbergii. The sequence continues at coordinate 35,479,353 of NC_089786.1, forward strand.
AAATCATCATCTTAGGTACATTTCGAAGCAATTTGATATGATGACATCTTTGAAACCATTTTTGTCTTAAGGTGAAAGCTGTTTCAAAATGAGGTGACGTTTCCGAACTACATAGAGGTTCTTCAAGGAAGAGTACAAATTTTAAGTTTATTTCCTGGAGAGAGAAAGTAAGTATAGAGAGAGAGTTTTAGAGACCACTGAGCTGATTAACAGCTCTCCTAGGAGAGAGCCTGAAGGATTAGACTTATTTTACGTGGCTAAGAACCATCTGGTTACAAAGAAGGACCTTCAGTTTTGTGGATTTCTTGAACCACATTATTGAAGAAATGAAAATGAAATAAATTCTTTCATCAGACTTTGAACTCCGCCCATCGAATGACAGTGGAATTACAGTCGAACTTTAGAAAAAAGAGCCATGTGGCAGAGGGAGAGAGGGAGGAGATAAATGTAAACAAAGAAGGCCGGTTTTCCTTTCTTGTTCTTTATTGAAGGAAAATGAGACTTTACAAAAAAAGAGCCATGTGGCAAAGTTTATTTATCCTTAAGGAAGAGTACAAATTTCAAAGAGTGAAGAGAGAGAGAGAGAGAGAGAGAGCGTAAACAAAGAAGGCCGGTTTTCTCCATTTCGTGTTCTTCTTTAAAGCGAGAATCACTTTCTGACTTCATAGGGTGGAGTTACAGCGACTGGAAAAGGGTCATGTTGGGAGAAAAGGGTTATAAATTTAGCGGAAGTGAAGTTTAAAGTGAATATAACGTTTGCAGTAGGAAAAGGGCAAGTTCTTGCCTTTATTATTATTAAGAGAGAGAGAGAGAGAGAGAATTATAGTAGAAATTGTAATAAAAGGTTTCCCTTTATAACCTGCATTAATTTGATGTGTATCCTATTTATTATTCATTGTCTGTTTGTATTCAGCAAAAGGATGTGATGGAAGACTGGTGGTGAAGTTTTGTACTCTCTCTCTCTCTCACTCGTAAATAACCAGACTTTTGTCATAGTAACAATTAAAGCTATTAAACAAAATAACAAAAATCCATGATGTCAGAGACCGATCGCTCATTTTTGTGGCTTTTTTGAATGAAGAAGTGGGCAGTGTTGGCTGTGAGCAAAACATGCATTGTTCAAGTCTCCATTTGTTAAGTCTGTTATGATGGTATAGCTTATACAGGCCAATGACCCATTTTAAGCACCCTAGGACCGAAGATTATGTTAAAAAAATGATAGAGATTGGGGGAGGACGCATTTAAATGCAAAGGACAATTAGGTTCGGAAGCAGGAGGCTAAAGGAAATGGATTCAGGTTAAAAGCAATAGAGCTGTGGACCGGAGAACAACTGCAAAGAAAAGTTATGCCTGCAATACTGCTGGTAAGGCAATGTGCAGGCAGTCCAAACCCTGTCTATGAGAGACTTCAAAGGTGCTTGCTTTTGTTAGTTCCCCTAGTTAAGTGGTGCTGTGATTGTGAGAGAAAAAGTAGTTGAAGTGAAAGGTGAAAAGTGTATATTATCATCGCAAACAATTACTGATTGAATCGTTGTATCCAACCCTTATATCTATGTTTTAAACATTTCTGTATATCAACATAAAAAAAAAAAAAAACCTAAGCAAAATGACAACATCTAAATCAGTTTTTGCCTAAACGTGGCAAAACTGACCTCCCCAACTAGTGAACGTTTAGCTCAGAATTATAAACGGACAGATGTGGGTACGCGTTTGAGCGACAGAGAGACGAGTCTGGCAGGACCACGAGTTATTGATATATGCAGTTGAAAAACCAATGTTGATTTGTGAGAGTGAAGAAGAGCTACAAGACAAAGGAGAAGAAAATGGACGTAGCAGAGATGAGAATGTAAGGTGGATGTCTGGTGTAACGAGGGAGGATAGGATTAGGAATGAGTATATAAGAGGGTCAACCAAGGTGGTTAAAATATAAAAGGAAGTGCCGGGTGGGAAACTGAGATGGTACGGGCACCTACCGAGAAGCGAGGAAGACCAAGAAAGAGATGGAGAGATTGCGTTAGGGAAAACTTAAGGCAGAGGGGACTTGATGAAGCAGAAGCCTATCACAGAGGCAAATGGAAGCGGCTCATCCAAAACAGCGACCCCGTATAGAAACAGGGCTAAACTGAGAGGAAGAAGAAGAAAAAAGATACAATGTCAGGTGAAGATTTCTGGAAGTCTTTGCAAGTGGAAAAATTGAAAGTAAAGGTAAGCGAGGGGGTAAGATGAACATAAATCGGTATCCAAAATTTGATTAATAAGGTTTATAAATAATAAAAAAAACATATTCATCAGTTGTTGATTACTTCAAGAGTTTTTTTTTGTCTAGTATTATTTGACTTATTTCACACCGATGATTTTGATGTATTTTTTACCTGTCAACTATTATTAATATTCAGATAACCAGACACTCTTGCTTGAGGGTGCAATCAGGCATTTTTCCTCTTTTTTGTTCACTTTCCTATTTTTTTCAAAACGTGTGTAGGACAGGCTAATGAGAAAGCAAAAGTTGCTTGGTGGATTATCAGGAGAGCACCTTCTTTTTTACCTTATCTTTTCCTTCTAACTTTTTCATAAATTCTAAATCCATCCTGACTGTCCTCCCTCAGTTGTTGTGGCAAACCTGGCGGGTTTCTTATATGCCTTATGAGGTGTGCCAGCTCCACCTTATCGACCAGTTGCTTCCGGCGTTTTGTGAATAAAATATGTTTAGCTTTATCTATACTTTCAATGTAATTTTTGTAAATAATATAAATACGGTTGTTTTTCACTGCATCGTTATTGTTTATTGCTCTGTTGATTTTTATTATGTTGGTGTTGTTATGAGAAATTACAATAATTCCTTAAAGAGGAAACTTGAGGGAATTACTCAGCCTCATACGTGGTGGACAAAATTGGCATCATCTATCTTTGGGTCACGCTCATCTTCCATTCTTACACCACTAACAACTGATGGTAGATTGTTACTGGCCCAAAGGAAAAAGCTGAACTGCTTCATCAAGCTTTTGAAGCTCGGCAGAGGATGTCCCCTCTGCCTGATAATTGTCATCCTGAATAATAATAAGTATATCTTAGTTTAACCAGACCACTGAGCTGATTAACAGCTCTCCTAGGGCTGGCCCGAAGGATTTGATTTATTTTACGTGGCTAAGAACCAACTGGCTGCCTAGCAACGGGACCTACAGCTTAGTGTGGAATCCGAACCCATTTTAACGAGAAATGAATTTCTATCACCAAAATAAATTCCTCTTATTCTTCACTGGTCGGTCGGAGATTCGAACTCGCGGCCAGCAGAGTGCTAGCTGAGAACGGAACCCACTCGCCCAACGAAGAACTCCCTGAATAATAATAATAATAATAATAATAATAATAATAATAATAATAATAATAATAATAATAATAATAATAATAATAATAATAAGCGTTAAAGCCTATTAAATTGAAAAACGAGAATTCATATAACAGAGTACCTTTAATGTGTATTACGAGGGAAAAAAATAAATAACGGATAAACATATAACAATGAACACAAATACATATATAAAAAACACGGGTAAAGGCAGATTGAAGGCTTTTCTCTCTTTATCTCCTAATCTGTTCTTTGTGTAAATTTAATCCCTTCATCTCCCTAAAGTCGTTTAAGTTTCTGTTGTGATATTCTCTTCATGAAACTGGTTTAAGAAATGGCATCAGTTTTTAGCAAAAATCAACGACGTTTTTTTCTTGCGCGTATGTATGCTCTCAAGCATATGACATGACTTTAAATAATTTTAATATGGTGTTAAGCGATGCTTTTCTGAGACCACATTTCGTCTGCACCAGACCCCTCAAGTTAACTAAAAGTTTCTGATTTTTATTTTAATTTTTTTACACCTTGACGTTATCTCTATGGTGAAAATTGTTCTTCGTTCCGGGCCTGAGACCGACATTGCATAAATAATTTCATGATAATTTTATGAAGATCAAAGACACAAGATCAGTGAGTTCGCACATCACGGAATGTGATTGCATGTGTCCAGATACTCTAAAGGGAATTTACGTGGTATGTCAATGCTTGCGTAAACAAACATAGGTTGAGAGAGTGCGAACTCTCAACCTTAAAAGTAAGTCTTGAACACTTAGTACTGGGTAATAGCTTTTTCACGTCTCGTTCATCTCCTTTAGTGTCACGTCTTTAATGGAGGTCTTCCATTACTCTTGCTTGAGTCAGAGATGTGGTGTTTTGCCGCTCTTGCCCATCCCTTTCCTTGTGGTTTTCTTCTTTCTTTCTTTGGTACTTTTATTCTCTATAAAGATTTTGTTCCTTTTTGCTTTCTTCTCTGAGTATTATTCGCTTTTCCTTCATATATTCCTTGAATGAGATTTTTCTTCCAATACTTTTCCCTTGTTCAACATTACTCCCGTTACACATTTTCCCTTGAGGTAAACCCCACCAAAACTGGGGAGGGGCTGAGGCTCTGGTCCATGACTGCATCCCTTAACGCAGACCCATTAGGCCTTTGTGTTCATAAAAGCGTTTGTGAATTTTGCCTTCCGATGGCTGAGTATTGCGTGCCTTGCCTATTCTTCCTACCACGCAGGAAGCAAGTCTTGTTTCTCCTCTTATGCAGATGGTAGTGTCTCATACTTTATCTCCTTTAAGTTCAGCTTATTCGATCTTTCTCTTTTCTTTCTGCATCTTTTCTATGAACCACGTTATGTTACCGCAATAACTTGTAATCCTAAATACTATTACGTATAACAATAAATTTAATAGATTAAGAATTATGATTATGATAATAATCAATTCTCTCATGGATATTTTATAATACATAGGAATAAATTACAAAATCCACATTTATGTAAAGTACTGTATTTACAAATAATAAAATGAATTCCAGGAGCTTTCGAGAGCCTGCTCAGCTCCCTTCTTCAGCTTTTTTCTAGCTGAAGAAGGGAGCTGAGCAGGCTCTCGAAAGCCCTGAATTCATTTTATTATTTGTAAATACAGTACTTACATAAATGTGGATTTTGTAAATTATAAACATATTCACGGGATTGTGAAGAAGATTTGATAGGAATTATATATACATATATATATATAATATATATATATATATATATATATATATATATATATATATATATATATATATATATATATATATATATATATATATATATATACTGTATGTGTGTATGTATTTCGTGTTTGAGTGAGACTTCAATGCAATCACCCAAACTGGGTGACGAAGTTGACTGGTACTGCACTGTGATCACATTTTCGGAGTCTGATGACTGCTATCCTCTTCAAAGCGACAAGAGGCTTACGGTAAAAAAAAATGCTGTCATACCCTTCACCGTAGTAAAATAGAGACAAAATTGCATTTCATGTGGTGTCAATGGTACGAAACGACAAGAATCTCCTCATGGGACTTTCCTTGTTCACCATGACTGCAATTGCACAGGCAAATGTTCCAGCGTTCATTTCCAACGCTTACATACTTTGCAACCATTCTCGATGTCCGTTGCCCATCCATTTCATGCCTGTCACATTTGTTGGCAAGGCAACTGTGTCCACCTGTGGGCCTGTTCATAAAAAAGTCTTTCGATATCAGCTAGAGTGGTATGATGTGAAGGCGTTGGATTCAGTCGTTCTTAATATATATATATATATATATATATATATATATATATATATATATATATATATATATATATATATATATATATATATATATATATATATATATATATATATATATATATATATTCTTATGCTGTGGTTTTCAAATGCAGTAATCTCCCATGTTTATGTGTGAGTTGTAGTATAACTATGATTTTGTGTTCAGGTACGCATATACCGTAAAAGAGTTAGCGTAGGTAAAATGATTAAACGCTGTATGTCTTGAAACGCTGTATATGTTAGAGAGGATGGCTGAGTGGCGCTAAGAGAGAGAGAACCAAAAAACTTGTTCGTTGTATTGAGAGTGGTTGTTAAAATTCTATTTTCAAAACTGCTGAAGTAATGAAACATTTTTCCATTCATTATAATAACTAGACTCTTGATCAAAACACTGTGGTTAGACCTTTGTCCTACGTTTTTAGATAGACGCCCATACAGAACCTGTTCGACACATCAGAGACCAAAAAGCGTTGTGGAAAGGAATCCTGGGCCGTTTTCAGAGACCCGTTGCTGAAGGGAGATCTTCCCTCTCTCGCCTGCTCGTTCGCTCTCGGGATTTTAAATGTCCTGTTTTAATGTAATTGATATTTTGGTAGACGATGGTCACCATATTCTTTAACTGATTAATTCCTTAGTAAATGTGTCTGAGTTATCTGAACAGTGTATTTTATTAAGTGTGTGTGTAACGGCGCCTGGTTAAAGACACGAAGCATTTGGTACCAAGGTATTGTAATATAATTATTGGATTTCAGTGCACTGAAAATAATATCTGCAGTGGTTATATGTAAAGATACCTTTTCACTTTTTTAATATTTTTTCGTGTTATATGTTTTATGATTTATCTTTTGAAGAATTTTTTTTTTATGCATATATGTGATGTATTTGCTATTGCCTTAACTTTTGCTTTACATTTTTGATATTTAATCTTTTGCAGAGTATATATTTCTGTGTCTTTGTATCCACATTTTTACATGATTGATTTATTTGCCTTATTTTGTTTAACACGTGGGAATTAATTTACTTACAGTATATTTCCTTTCAATCAAGTTTTGTTATTTAACAATATAAATCTTTCTTGAATAATTTTTGATTAATTAATAAGTTAATTTCTGATTTAATTTTGACTGATGATTAATTCAGATTTAATCCAATTTTTCAAGTAATAATAAATTTCCCTGAGACTGTTAATGTCATGTATAATCTTTGAATTTAGAAATAAATTTTTGTATTTAAAATATTATATCAGAGTTTCATTCATTGACCCACCAGTAATTTTGATTTGAATTAGAGATAGAGTGGTAAGTGAGATGTTTTCCTTCAAGTAATTGAAGTGAGCTCGAACCAGGGAAATGAAATAAATAGAAATATTTGAACTTTTATAATGTTAATGGAGTGATGTCCTTAGATTTTACCTCACACCTGTTTAACGAACTTTATCTGCTTTCTTTCATGATTGATAAGTTTACAAGGGATCACTGTTGCCTTTAGAGAAATCAGTCGTCTTTTATGTGTGATGAGGGTTCAGGTGTGTCTGCTTTTTGTGAGGTAACTATAAGTGTTGAATAAATGGTAAGTTTGGTAATCAAATATCAAGCACTTAGATACCACGTTTGATTTAAAGAACAGACACTGGACACCCAGGGTCACCATATATAAATGGTGCACTAGACTCCGGGACAAGCACTTAGATATCAGGTTTGATTTGAAGAACAGACACTGGACACTTCGTCACATATATAAGTGGTGCCCAAGACCCTGGGAAAACAGATCACAAATATCACTCTGGTGTATACTTGTGGTGTTAGGGACATATTTTGGGAGAGTGACCATATAATTGTTTTTTGCATTTTATTGTGTTGAATTGTTGTCATATTGAATTGTTAGTTGATTAACTGAGAGAGATGGCTCCTTCGATGTTCAAGACTTTTTAGCAAATCCTCCATCCAAGAGTTATCTGAAATCACTCTGACTAAAGCACTGTGGAGTGAGATAGCAGTCGCATATGGTGGTCAGGTGTCTGCCAACATGGTAAAGGCACAAATAAAATTCATTGCAATCCAAGCATTGATGGACTCTGGTAAAATAGATGAAGAGCTCGGAGAAGCTCAAGAATTGTTGAACGCAGCTGAGGCAGAACTTATAGATAAACATGGGCAAAAGAAAGAGAAAAGTGATGCAGAAGCAGAGCTTAGACGTCTAGAAGCAGAAACAAATTTGATTAAGCTGAAGATGCAGGCTGAAAGAGAAAAAATGCAGGCAGAAAGAGAAAGAGAAGACAGAGAAAAACGAGAAAGAAAAGAAAGAGAAGAAGAGACAGCCACTGAAGAATTAAGAAAAATAGCAGAAGAAGAAAGAGAAATAGCTAGACACAAGAGAGAGATGGAAATTAATGGAAAGCTACAGCTGAATTGCCTGTAACACCATCTAACCCTACTCAAGGCGATTCAGACCCTGTATTTGATGTAGTAAGAGTGCAGAAGTTAATTCCAAAGTTTTTTAGAAGAAGCTCCAGATGAGTTTTTTGATCACTTTGAAAAAGTGGCTGCAGGAATGGGATGGCCAGAGGATAAATGGTCAGTCTTGTTGCAGAGTGTTCTCATTGGTAAAGGAAGAAGTGCCTATTTAGCCTTATCAGCTGATCAGTGTAAAGAGTACAAGGTACTCAAACACAATGTGCTACAAGTTTACCAGATGACCACTGAATATTATAATGAAAGATTCAGATCTTTGAGAAAGGATGACCAGATAACTTTCTTGGATTATGCCTACAAAGTGAGATGTTTTAAACGATGGTTGGAGGCTGCTAAAGTTAAAACATTTAAAGATCTTGAAGAATTAGTTGTTCTTGAACAATATCTTAGGGGAATTCCTGAACACATAAGAGCCTATTTGAGAGAGAGAGAGGTGAATAAACTTGACAAAGCTGCTACACTCAGTGAGGACTACAACATTATAAGCAGCAGAAGGAGCTATAATGTCAAGTACCAGAATCAACGCATAGGTTTTAGGTCTCATCCAAATTTCAGGAGCAGATTTAATGGGAATCCTACAAGTGGTAATACCAAGTCATTTCAGGGTAATATCCTCAGCAAGCTAATGTAAAATCCTCATATAATAATGTTGCAAGGCAATTACAGAAGCCTAATGTTGTCTGCTACAAGTGTGGAAGAGCAGGACACTTCAGTCGGAGTGTTTTCAGACACATTGGCAGTCCAAACCAGTTGGTCAAGTAGTGAGAAATGACCAGGTGAAACAGACTACAAAGAACAATGTGGGGAGGAGTCAAGCTCCAGTGAAGACTGAGACAAGCTGAATGTTTAGCAACCAGTGGAAATGTAACTTCAAGCAGTGAGTGGCTGAGCAGTTTGGAGGCTTTTAAACCATATATCTATGAGGGTACGCTGACAACTCAAGGAGGAAGTGTGCAGGTACCAGTGAAGGTGTTACATGATACAGGAGCAACCATAGTGTGGTAGTCCGTGGTGCTCACCCCAGTTGGAGGAGAATCTTACAGGAGATTCTGTTATTTTGAAGGTATAGGAGGAGAAGAGGTAACTCCTATATGCCGCTTACACCTGTCATGTGAATTAGTGACAGGAGATGTTGATTTTGCTGTAAAGGACTCACTGGCAGTTGAAGGTGTACATGTTCTGTTAGGGAATGAAGTTGGTAGTGTGCCATTTGTTCCTTGTCCTATAGTGACTGATAAACCATTGAGGATTAGTCCTACAGTAGATTTTGGAGAAGAATACACCCCACCTGTTTCCTAGCTGTGTGACTACTAGGAGTATGAAGAAGACTGTGCCTGCAAGTGAAGAGACTGAGGATTTACCCACTCAAGAAGGATCTTTGAGCTTGGAAGAGTTGTTCCAGGAAATGATGTTTCCCCTAGTGCTGATCAAGAAGAGGTTTCCCAAGAAGAAGCTGTCATCCCTGAAAAGACTCTGAGTAGTCAAAATGTTCCTGAGGATAACAGTGAAACTACAGTAGCTGAGTTAGCAGATATTGAGAGCTCAACCCTTGAAGTTGGTCAGGTGACCAGGGAGAAGCTAATGGAGCTGCAGAAGAAGGATATATCCTTAGCTGAGTTGTTTTTCAGAGTTGTTGATCAAGAAGAGATGCAACAAACTCCTACCTGTTATTATCTGAAGGAAGGTATGCTGATGAGAAAGCATAGACCTGCAGAGATACCAGGAGATGCTGAATGGGGTGAATATCATCAAAATTTTGATCCCACGTCCATTGAGGAAGCAAGTAGTAGCAATAGCTCATGAGTCTGGACATGGGAATTAGGAAGACTGTGGAGAAGACCATGAAATATTTTTTCTGGCCTGGACTTCACAAAGATAAAGAGCAAGTTCTGTCAGGAATGTCATACCTGCCAGATAGCTGGAAAGCCAAATGAAACCATTCAGAAAGCCCCCTACAGCCTATAGAAGTTAGAGGAGAACCCTTTAGCAAGGTGATTATAGATATGGTTGGACCACTGCTGAAGACGAAGAAGGGTCATGAGTATCTGTTAACATTGCTGTGTCCTGTGACAAGATATCCTGAGGCAATCCTGTTAGAAACATATCTGCAAAGATAGTTGCTGAGAAACTAGTGGAGTTTTTCTCAAAGTTTGGGATACCTGAAATTGTACAAAGTGATAGAGGAACCAATTTTACTTCCAAACTATTTCAGGATGTGATGAACTTGTTAGAGTGAAACAACAGCTGTCCACTGCGTATCACCCAGAAACTCAAGGAGCCTTGGAAAGGTTTCACCAGACATTGAAAAGTATGCTGACTAAGTTTTCTGAGTCAGGCAGAGACTGGGATGTTGGTGTACAATTGATGTTATTTGAAATTAGGAATGTTATCAAGAAAGCATGGGTTGTTCACCAAACGAGATGATTTTTGGTAGGGAAGTGAGAGGACCATTGAAAATTCTTGCAGAAAATTGGGGAAGAAAATCAAGTGGAAATGCAAGGAGGTATGTAAAGAACTTGAGGAAAAGATTGAAGGATTAGAAAATTCTCTTTAGAAAATCTGAAACTGAGTCAAGAGAAAATGAAAAGGAGATATGATAAGAAGACTAAGCTAAGAAGTTTTAGTGTTGGTCAACAAGTGTTAGTGTTCTTTACCTGTCAAGAGATTTCCCTTTCCAACAAGTTTCAAGGTCCTTACAAGATAATTGAGAGGTTAAGTGATATAACTTATGTAATTGAAACACCAGAAAGACGAAGACGAAAAGGAAGGTACATGTAAACCTCTTAAAACCCTACTTCTCAGGAACCAAAATGGAAACCGTGTCAATAACCCAGACAACTTCAACTACAGAAGACGGCGATGGATATGAATTGGGAGCTGTATGCAAGATGAATAATTCTTCAATTTTGGAAAATTTGGAGGATAAACTGAAACATTTGAGTGTTGAGCAAGGTGGTGAGTTAAGTGAAAGTGATTAGAAGCTTCACAGAACTATTTGCAGATGTACCCTCGGTGTACTGATCTGATCAAGCATGAGATCAAGATCCAAGAAGATGGTGGCAACCATTCAAGCCGAGAGCTTATCGCCTATCACCTTATCATCAAGATGTTTTGAAGAAAAAAGTCGAATATTTGTTACAGCATGGATTAGCAGAACCCAGTTCAAGTCATTACAGTTCTCCATGTGTGTGTTAGTGAAGAAACCTGATGGCTCATTTAGGATGTGTACTGATTATAGGAAACTGAATTCCATCAGTGTGGCTGACAATTATCCCTTGCCTCTTATAGATCAATTACTTGATAATGTTGGACAAGCCAAGTTTGTCTCCAAGATAGACTTGTTGAAGGATACTATCAAATTCCCTTAGATGAGAGTGCTAAATTGCTGTCAACTTTTATTACTCCTTTTGGACTGTATCAATATACTGTTCTGCCATTTGGTCTGATGAATGCACCTACAACATTTCAACGAGTGATGGATCAACTGCTAGGGTCCATAGAAGGAGTAGGTGTATATCTGGATGACATTCCCACCCGATACAACATGGGGAAGAACATCTGAAGATCCTGAGGAAAGTTTTCAAGAAACTAAGGGAAGCAGAACTAACAGTCAGCCTCACAGAAGAGTGAGTTTGGAAAGCAACTTTGCAGTATCTTGAGTTTGAAGTTGGGAAAGGCCTTCTGCTCCAGTAAATGCTAATGTAGAGGGTATCCATAAGGCTACCCCCACCTACTACTAGAAAACAGCTACAGAGATTTTTAGGCATGGCAGGATTCTATCGACGTTTCTGCCTGAATTTCTCAGCTGTAGTAGCCCCTTAACAGACTTAACTAGTCCCAAAGCTAAAGTTTGTTTGGACTACAGAATGTCAAGAATCCTTTGAGAGGGTAAAAGACATTTTAACTTCAAGACCAGTACTTCTGGCTCCAGACTTCAATAAGAAATTTGTGATACAAGTTGATGCCTCTGACTGTGGAATTGGAGCTGTACTGCTTCAAGAAGATGAAAGTGAACTTTTGCATCCCGTATGTTTCATGTCTTCGAAACTGAAAAAGCATCAGAAAGTGTATTCCACGATCGAAAAAGAAACTCTAGCTTTAATCACAGCATTGAAAAAGTTTGAAGTGTATGTGAACAGACCTAGGAATGAAGAAATTTTAGTGTTGTCTGATCACAATCCGCTCATGTTTTTACAGCGGATCAAAAATAACAACCAGAGACTCACTCGGTGGTCTTTATGCTTGCAACCCTATAATATTAAGGTACAGCATATCTCAGGTAAGAACAATGTGGTTGCTGATTACTTATCCCATTGTGAATCGTTGATTCAAATCCAGATAACTAATCTTCTGTGGGGAGGAGTCTTATGCTGTGGTTTTCTAATGCAGTAATCTCAAAATGTTCTTTGTAGTACAACTATGATTTTGTGTTCAGGCACGTATATACCGTAAAAGAGTTAGCGAGTAAAAATGATTAAACGCTGTATGTCTTGAGACGCTGTATAGTTAGAGAGGATGTGAGTGGGCGCTAAGAGAGAGAACCTTGTTCGTTGTATAGAGAGTGGTTGTTAGTCTATTTTCAAAACTGCTGAAGTAAATTCCATTGGGACTCGATCAAAACACTGTGGTTAGACCTACCACGTTGTGATAGACGCCCATACAGAGGAGTCGACACTCCAGAGACCAAAAAGCGTTGTGAAAGGTTTCGTTTTTCCTCCCGTCTCTCTCTTTTCTCGCAGTTCGCTTCCAAGATTTTACGAATGTCCTGTTTTAATGTAATTGATATTTTGCAGACGATGGTCACTCATATTCTTTAACTGATTAATTCCTTAGTAAATGTGTCTGAGTTATCTGAACAGTGTATTTTATTAAGTGTGTGTGTAACGGCGCCCTGGTTAAAGACACGAAGCATTTGGTACCGAGGTATTGTAATATAGTTATTGGGTTTCAGTGCACTGAAAATAATATCTGCAGTGGTTATATGTAAAGATACCTTTTCACTTTTTTAATATTTTTTCGTGTTATATGTTTTATGCTTTATCTTTTGAAGAATTTTTCTTTTATGCATATATGTGATGTATTTGCTATTGCCTTAACTTTTGCTTTACATTTTTTGATATTTAATCTTTTTGCAGAGTATATATTTCTGTGTCTTTTGTATCCACATTTTTACATGATTGATTTATTTACCTTATTTTGTTTAACACGTGGGAATTAATTTACTTACAGTATATTTCCTTTCAATCAAGTTTTGTTATTTAACAATATAAATCTTTCTTGAATAATTTTTGATTAATTAATAAATTAATTTCTGATTTAATTTTGACTGATGATTAATTCAGATTTAATCCAATTTTTCAAGTAATAATAAATTTCCCTGAGACTGTTAATGTCATGTATAATCTTTGAATTTAGAAATAAATTTTTGTATTTAAAATATTATATCAGAGTTTCATTCATTGACCCACCAGTAATTTTGATTTGAATTAGAGATAGAGTGGTAAGTGAGATGTTTTCCTTCAAGTAATTGAAGTGAGCTCGAACCAGGGAAATGAAATAAATAGAAATATTTTTGAACATTTATAATGTTAATGGGTGATGTCCTTAGATTTTACCTCACACCTGTTTAACGAACTTTATCTGCTTTCTTTCATGATTGATAAGTTTACAAGGGATCACTCTTGCCTTTAGAGAAAATCAGTCGTCTTTTATGTGTGATGAGGGTTCAGGTGTCTGGCTTTTGGGTGAGGTAACTATAATTGTTGAATAAATGGTAAGTTTGGTAATCAAATATCAAGCACTTAGATACCAAATTTGATTTAAAGAACAGACACTGGACACTCCAGGGTCACTTTATATAAATGGTGCACTAGACTCCGGACAAGCACTTAGATATCAGGTTTGATTTGAAGAACAGACACTGGACACTTCACAATATATATATATATATATATATATATATATATATATATATATATATATATATATATATATATATATATTTTTTTTTTTTCACAGCGCACTGTACCATCGTTATAGGTACAGCACCTCCGCATTTTTTATTTTTTAAGAGCAAAGGAAAACTTATTAATTTTCGTAACTGAATATCAGAGCCATAGTTAACATTAATAAAAGAGGAAAAGACACAAATGCCTTAAACACAAAATCAGTTCGAAATAAATAAAGATGTTTAAAATTGAAAACAAATAAATTTTGCAGCAAATATGAGATACATTAACAAATGAAAAGAATGTATGCGTAGTCAACGGTATAAAAAATCTTTAGCAAATGCAGAACAGTATTTCTAGCAAGCAGAGCAATTTTTTTTTTTTTAGAAAATCTTCGAAAAAATTATAAAATTGACTAATCTAAGAGCTGCCATTACTGACACCGTTGCTGGCAATGCTCCACATTTTAGCATATTTGGAAGCTTTCCTTCTAAAGTCATTTTCGAAATACTGCAAGTTATCACATGAAGCCTGCTCCCCTTTTATGTTTAAGATTAAGTTGATAAAACACAAAAGCAATGTTTTTCCAGCATAATACAAGCACATTTTCTTCCAAAAAATATCAATCAATATATGTATAGAAAACTTTCGAGAGCATCCTCAGCTCTCATTATCTATCTGAAAAGTTCAAACCAAAACTTTTCAAGAAAAATCTAAACTAACCACGTAAATCAAAAATACTAGAACCATTATATTGGTTATACTTGGTATCTTAAAAATAACAATTATGGCAGTTTCTTGTTAAGTTATTCTGCTATTTTCTAAATTCAAACCTCTGAAAACAATGAATGAACTAATTCAAAGAGCATTACTTCTCTTGGTATCCTAGTAACCCACCCGTCATTTTTGTACTGGATCGTGGACACTATCCTTCTTCAGAACTCACAACTATCTCACTAAGGCCTCTGATGCACTCGCCTATGCAAAAACTATCAAGACCAGTAAATACTATGGGCTACCTGGGCAGTTTTGCATTAAACCACCTCCCTCAGTGGAAAGATAAATTAGGCTAGAAAAACAGTGAAAAAATTGCTGGTGTCGTCTACCTCCCTAATGCTTCCACAACTGCACCTATCTATGGAAAGAAAGGCTTGCATACCTTACATAAGGGTGACCTGGAGGCAGCTGCATTTAAAAAAAAATGTATCTTAATTGCAGAGAATGCCACTCAGATGATAAACATGGTATAATTAGAAAAAAGTCTCATTGAGGAAGGATGCACATTTCCTACATTTGTCTAGCTACATGCTATTCATGACTATCTCTGACCAACTGCACAGAGGTGCTAATTAGGGAAATGTCATCAGTACCCAGTGAATTCAACCTATGAAAGGGAACATGCTTTCAGGATTTGGAATATGGTAACAAAACTGAAAAGAACCCGCCTGCCTAAATAACTTTCATATAAATACTTCTTAATAACTCAAGAGGAGAAGACCTCGGTCAGCTCACAACTGCAGTTCATTACTGTACTTAGCATAGGGAATCGAATGGGACAAATGAGAACATTCCAGAGCCATTCCAGCACTCCTGGGGAATCTTCGTTGGTGGAATTTTACATGGGTGAAATTTTCGTGGGTGGAATTTCCAGTGAGCAATAGCCTAAGGTGGTCTAGAATCCATTATCTCGTTATCTAGACTCTAGATAACGAGATAATGGAGGCTCCGCTACCTTGCCATCATGACAGCAATTATGAAGAAGTGGTCCTTTCACGGCTGGAAAATGCGGGGCTTTTTACAAAATTCATATTCGTACCCAGGTCATGTCTTGTAGCAGGCATTGCCTTTTCAGTCCCATCAACAGCTGCATGATATACAGTATGATATTTTGCGCTCATGCTTGCTGCCTTGCTTGATGACGCTGTCATGCAGATATCTTATAGCATTGCTTCACTTTGCTGTTGATTCCCACCTGCACGTTTTTGTGCATTATTTTCTCGTGTAGCTTGAAGTCTTAGGTTCCAATCTGCCTCTAGTTCCTCGTTGGACGGTGCGGTAGAGTTGTCGGCTAGCACTCTGCTAAGCCCGAGTTCGAGTCTCCGGCCAGCCAATGAAGAATTAGAGGAATTTATTTCTGGTGATAGAAATTCATTGCCCGGTATAATGTGGTTCGGATTCCACAATAAACTGTAGGTCCCGTTGCTAGGTAACTGGTTCTTAGCCACGTAAAATAAGTCTAATCCTTCGGGCCAGCCCTAGGAGAGCTGTTAATCAGCTCAGTGGTCTGGTTAAACGGTTAAACTAAGGTATGCTTATTTTTCCAATCTGCCTCAGTATCAACAGCTCGCCTTTGTGCATCACTTTGTCTGCCCAGAGACAATCTCTGCTCTCGTTGTTCATCAGTTTCTGTGGCCTGTCTTTGTGCCCCCTTTTCTGTCAGTAGCCATTCTTTGTTCCTGTTGTTCATCAGCTTCTGTGGCCCGCCTTTGCGCTTGTCTTTGCCTCTCTGCAGCTGATCTTTGTTCCTCCGTTCATCAGTTTGTGCGTTCCTTGCTCAACAACAGCCAATCTTTGTCCCCTCTGTTTGTCAGTTTCTGTCACCCCGCCTCTCTGCTTGTCTTTGCCCATCTCTTTCCCGAGTTGCTTACAAGCCTTGTGACTACCCACTCGCCATTGGTGGTTCCAGACCATCGCCAGTAGTGGCTGCTGTTGTTTCAAAATTTTCTCTTGAATTTCTAGAATTACCTGCTCAGTCCATTTCAAAACCAAAAGAAGGTTAGGTATTTTTCCTGGTGAAGAAAATATTTGCGACATTAAAACTCAGTTCATTCTGCAAACGAAAATAAGGATCAGCCAAAAATCTGCAACCTTTATATACCTCAAAAATTTGTCAGTAGATCATCAGGTGCAACGTAGGTTACGTGACATTTTTATCAGGTGCAACGTATGTTATGTGACATTTTCGTCACGTGTGACGTATGTTATGCGACATTTTTTTTCAGGCGGCCTTTTCGCAGCCACTCATATAAAGACACAATAATGCTCGCTAGCAGCTCAGTTATCTTGAAACAATTGACAACTGGAAATAGTATTTAAGTAAGTAAAAAAAAAAAAAAAAGAAACATGGCCAACTTCCCAGAGGGCTCGGTAGATCAAATACAGCCATTACAGTGTTCAGCAAGTTTGCAAGTGTTTTAACACTTGGCAAGATATCTAATGACCACAGTGGTCTCAACTGTTGCGAGAGACGGTTCTCTTTTACCTTCCATTGGAACTTGAAAGCGAATATTAACAACCCTCCCCAAGTAAGAGAGGTCTCTTTTCCAGGAGACAGTTGTAAAATATGTTAATTTTACCAAGTTATGAATGTTTTTTTATACTTTTTCTTCTATTTTGTACAGTTATAATTACTACTCACAATATCATAACAAATAATAACTAAACCAGTAACAAATTCTGAGCAAATTTATTGAAAAATGTTTATGAGACGTCCTTGGGAATGGTGGATATTATACCTCGACCTCTCAAGAAACGCCGATCTACCCTACCCAAGGAAGTGATTTGAACATTTTTCCCGATACAAGGCAATAGAGTCACCAATACATGAACTTCTCCACCCAATATTCTTGATTTGGGAATATTGCACTATTTCATAACCTTTTTGGAACAATGCTAAAAGTGATAAAAGTATTTTTGTTTAATGGTTGCATTTCAATTAGGTGAAACTTTTAGAGAAGCGTACAGGCTCGCACGGGGATGGGCGCGATAGATGGCGCTGCTGTCGACTGGCCGACCAGTCAAAACACATGAAACCTAAACACGCAAAGAGGCAGAAAGGCAGCCAAAGAAATTAATATTTAAGATTTTGTAATTATTTTTAACATGCTATATTTTATCCTGAGTCTTTTCTGAGGTTTTTAATGCACGTGTATTTTTTATAGCTTTGATAATGAGGCTAGCCTTGAAACTTTAGCAAAAACTATGTAAATGCTTGAAAAGTCTTCCTCAAGTTCCTTGTGGTTATATCTGGGCCGTTGATTGCCACCACCCATCCTTATATATATATATATATATATATATATATATATATATATATATATATATATATATATATATATATATATATATATATATATATATAGTTTCCAGATTATGTTATCTGAAATCAGGTGGTGCTCGTCAGGCCAAAAAGGTTGGGAACTGCTGGGCACAGGTAAACTGTCACTTGGCGACTCTCCCTCAACTATCGCAGTTTCCCTGGCTATGAACTGAAGGTGCTATAGCGAACGAGAAAGACGTCGATTCTCATTCTGTTACCACTTTAAACAAAGAAGGGGGACAATGTGGGTGTGTATGTGTTACGCCATTTGGAAACAGATAAGAATATTCCGGGTAGGAATATTACGTAACATACCGATTGGTCTATCTTCAGAAGGCGATGGAGAAGTTCGGCCCTTTTTTTCCTCTCTCTCTCTCTTAACAGCGAGTCTTTTTTCTCAGCGGGTATCTCACTCGTCCCTCTCTCTCTCTCTTTCCCCTCTCTCTCTCTCTCTCTCTCTCTCTCTCTCTCTCTCATCTCTCTCTCTCTCTCTTCTCTCTCTCTCTCTCTCTCTCTCTCTCTCTCTCTCTCTCTCTCTAATGTCACAAAGATCTCTTTTCGTTCTCGCATTCCACGTTAAAGAAAGAAAATGGGTCATACAAGGAAAACTCAATCTTTCCTACCAAAAATAGATTTATTATTTAAAGCAACCCAACAAGTAATGAACAAACAAAGCAAAGATTAAAATGCATCATAAATGAAATTGTCAAGTAAGAAAACATCTAACTCAAAGATTTAGTCTCAGTCCAACTAAAAATCTGATTATGGCTAATAGCCTGCAAATTCAAAAATTCTCACATATTCCATTATAGACTTTGTAAAGTCTAGTCTCAAGTCTCCCACATAAAATACTAGACATTGCAAAGGTTTGCGTCTGTCTTTCTCTATGATCACACCAACATGATAACATCATGTTATTGCCCACAAAGTCATCACCACAACCATGACATCTGTTGAAAAAATTAAACACAGATAATACTCCCAAAAATATGCAAGTGCAAAAACATAATAATGAAAAGTCTAAAATGCATGAGTAAATAGCATACTGGTAAAATATAGAACACAATAAAATAGAATATTGAAATGGTAAAATGCTACATCCACTTCCCATACAAGATCAAAAATGTCTTGAAATATGGTAAAAAAAAACATAAGTTCAAAAATGTCTTTAAATATGGTAAAGAACCATAAGTTCACACTTCACTCAGAAAAACGAAGAGTCTGAACTGTACCTTATTCTGCCAATTCTAAGAGCTTGCCACACTCAAAGATAATGTCTTCACGATCTCGTTCTAGTTCTGCTAATGAACGACCGAACTAATTTTTGGGCAGAATTAGACACAAAATCGAGATTCTGTAACACACGAACTCATGTACGCGCATAGCAACTTGGTCATATGACTCGGCCAATATCGCGTGTTCATCACATTAACTGCTGAGATGATCAACTATTTGCTGAATGCAACGATTCTGCAAGTGACGAGCTCACGACAGTACCATCTCACAATCAAAAATTCTTCCATCACACTCTGTACCTTCCAATGTTAAATGGGCCATATTTTCTGAAATATATGTATGTGTGTGTGTGTGTGTGTATGTGAGAGAGAGAGAGAGATTACTGGACTTTTATGTGTCTTGTCAATAAACGAACGGCAATAGCGTTAACAAAACATCTGAGTATCCTTCAGAATGCAAGTCAATTCTGGTATTTGTATAGAGTCGAGTCGTGATAGGCGATGGTCTCTCTCACTCCCTCGTCTCTTTGCCATTCATTAATTTAAAAAGTTTGAAAGAGCGGAGACAGATTTTGAATGTTGAGAGAATTTATTCAGTTATTCAGTCTGCTTGAGAGGTCAGTCAGTATTCCTGCATCGGTTCTAGTTGAAGGATTAACTTCGCAGTCTTCTCTTTGTCGCTTGTAGCTACTTGGCAGAATTCTAATTTTACTTATAAATAGTAACAAAGAACGTGAGAACTGCAGTCGCTAGATGCAATTTTACTCTGATTTGTTCTATTTTTAAATATAAAGGTGACAAATTCTTATCAAAATATACTCCTGGAAAAAAATGAAAACAGCAGATAACAATTCATAATTCTTTTTAAACCAATGAAAAAAAAAAAAACAGAGTCTAGCAATTTCCGTTATTTTACCCTACTTTACAATTCACTAAGAGAGCAGTCTTAATTTAGACCATCATGTCGGTTTCCATCTTAATTTTAGATCAATCTTTTTGGGCCCAAACTATATCTCACGCTCACGTAGTGTCAAATGAAGGCCTTGTGCAAATTGGCTTCCTTCATCACTGTGCTTTGGATCTCATGAACACAATCAGACGTAACCTTAACATGCTAATTCATTCTTTTCTTCTCAACAGAGGGAACTGCATTCAGTAATGATTAATTGAACGACTGAATGGTATTGTACAATATGTTTTCCTTTATAAAGTTTACAACTATGTATACACGCACACAAACACACACTCAAATATATATATATATATATATATATATATATATATATATATATATATATATATATATATATATATATATATATATATATATGTATATATATATATATATATATATATATATATATATATATATATATATATATATATATATATATATATATATATATATGTATATATATATATATATATATATATATATATATATATATATATATATATATATATATATATATATATATATATATATATATATATATATATATTTGAATTAAAGACAGCCTCTCTGCAGGAAACTTTTGTACATGCTCTCAGCAGTTTCATACCTCAATTTAGAAGTTTAATAAGCAGCCCGTTCAACTCCCTACGCAAAATGAGACACTCACATCTGCCTTTTTAGTACGCAGCCTCTTTGAATACTGAAGTCCTTCTATTACAGCACTTCTGCTATATCGTCCTGAAGGTATTCAGACTAAGGAAAAAAGTTTCCTTTGAAGATTTTCTTCTTTTTATTTATATTTTGAAACACTGGAACACAGGACAACCTTAAGCCACAGTGTATTTCACCAAAGCTCACAGGATATGATATTAAAAAAATAAATGGAGAGAATATGCTCCTCAGTTTCAGCTAAACTGCGGCTATATGGATGACACTTTAAAACTCTACTGCTTCAAAATACCATCTTATTGTTTTCCTAATTTGGGAGGTGAAAATGGTCAAAATAATTAAATGCCAAGATTCGGGGATAAATTTTATAGATGAAAAATAATTATGTTTTGAACAAAAGGATAAAACTCTAAACTCAGTCTGGAGTTATAATCAGTCGACCCGGGGCATTTCACATCCTTCATTATTCATGATAACATCTGCATTATTTACTTTCATAAGTTAAATTCTAAACTACAATGAATAAAAGTAGGCACTTTTTTTCTCTTTTATTTAATGACAAAGTTTTTCATCGTAAGAAAAATGAGAAAATTAGATTATTTTTGTGTCGTGATTTAGGAAACGATACGTAGGTGTCTTTAAGAATTTTCCTTAACCATTGAAAATATTAACCTGAATTATAAGCAAACCTGGGTTTTGATCTGCTTGCAAACTCTAAAGGACTAATTTCCTTATTAATGAAGACCTTTTGCGAAATGTTCTCTGTTAATCTAACGCCCAGTATAGCGCTGGTATAAAGACTTATGAATTCTTCTCATGCCCGTTAAATTTTCATCTAACAACTATATGTGTTAACTTTGTTCTAAAGTGCATAATTTTTTCATGCATTCGTCAGTCGTCTGTAAATTAGGTACATAAGCAAAGCGACAGGGCATATTACGACAAAACATTGTCCCATATAATAAGAAGTTGGCTAACGACCTCAAAGTTAGCCTAAGAGAAAATCCACATTATTTGGAATCTGGAGTGGCCCAATATTGCTTGGGAAGTTGCTTTCGATCTCCTTTATGAACTGTGCACACTAAAATAGTGCAAATGTTTTTTCAACTTGATCACATTAATATTAAGCCGACGATTCTCTGGAATCCTTACGAAGAGACTGTTTTCCCTTCAAGGATTTCCATTTAACTACACTAATTTTATTTCTCATATTCTCAGGCATTATACGATAACCTCTATTTTGTATTTACAGACCCCACTCTGTAAACTCTATATCAGACGTATTCTTCCTATTTCAATTTCAACTTTAACAAAGACATTTTTGCCAATCTTTAAGTTTGTTAACCAAACTGATTTGTCCAGAATGTACTTTTTTTAGTTATCTTAATCTAAAGGATGGCTCTTAGTAACGGTTCCTGATATTTGCTCTCCTATTTAGATTTCCAGAAGGAATAGAAATGGAGCAACTTAGAAAACAATCTTTACATTTCTGTAACGCTTCATGACGTAATCAAGGACTGTAGTAAAATGCAGAGTATTTCCCAGTTCTTTAAATCAGAGTTGCTATAATTGCTCTGAATCAGTTCTCTGCCTCCTCTCCGCTCTCTATCATTCCCTCTGTCATATTTCTCTTTTTTTCTGTCCTAATCCCAATGACCTAATTTGTGTTCCATTTATTATTTCTCTACATCTCATTGTTTTCCTGTCGTGACTATACTCACTTTTGCTTATATTTAACCAGTTTAAAAGGTAACGAAGCCTAATGAACAGCCAAATGTACAATTCCCGAACTCCATTTTTTTTTTTTAGCTAAATTAACAGCCATCAGGCAGAGAGAGGGAGCGAGTTTTTTCAACTGATATTCAGATTCTTTTTCTATATGGACAATGTTCCTTTTGGAGCCTCTGACCTCCATCCAACATTCAAACCCGGAGACGATTCTGATAGACAGGATTCTTTCCTCATTAAAAGGTTTCTACCGGAGAGTTATATACCCACTCACTTTCCCCATCTATGTAGATTACGAAGCGTTTTGCTTGGGATTAGAATAGATACCTGAAAATGTAGGTCATTTGATTAAACCTGTGACAAAACGTTTTGTACCCTTTCCATCAAACTATAGCACTAAATAAAGGCTCAGACATATTGACTTTGGGAGACGCTGCTTCCCATTTCCCTTAGAACGTCAATCAGCACATGCGGTACGACTCTGAAATGAGACTATTCTGTAGGTTTCTATCAACATGCATGGCCAAATAAAGACTTTGATGAAGTTCGTGATGCACACTTCCTTACGTGAAATTTCGTAAAATAGGAATATGATATGCACCAGTTAACTGTTGTTGTTGTCAAAAATACTCGGAAATGAGAAAATCATCTTTCTCTCAGTCTGTCTGCTTCTTTCCTTCCTCTTTCCTTCTTATCATATGATTCACATGAAAATGGGTAAATAAATTCCTCTCTCTCTCTCTCTCTCTCTCTCTCTCTCTCTCTCTCTCTCTCTCTCTCTCTTCGATCCTCTTGAGCTTATGAAAATGGTCAAATTCCTGTTTTCTTTCTTTCTCTGTATTCATTTGAAGTACAGGAGAGTAAACAAATTCCCTATCTTTTGGTCTGCCCATTTGTCTTCGTGACTGTCTATCTTTATGTGACCGTGATTGGTTCAGGCACACACCATTATTCTTAGGAGAAAATAACTGGTATATTATGATTGTTTGTTTTAGACCTTAACGTATATTCTTTGTGCTGTTTATGGAGTTGAATTAACTCTGACAACAATGATGTGTTTTCGAAGTCGCACTCATTATCAAACATAAACCTACACTTAACTATATGAAAAGCGCAGAAGGCAGACAATCACAAATCTTGGAAAGGAAAGCAAAATTTCATTTTGAAAAGAGCTTTGTCTTTTCCCAGTTCTACCGCTCAAGGCATGCCTATTTCTTTGCTTTATAAACCAGTAAATCTCATTTGGATATTAGTTTCAAGAAAAATTACATTTACAAATTTTTATCGGAAGCATTAACTCACTCCACAAACTTATCACGACTGAGGATAGAGAGACTCTTTTTTATTCATCATTACATATCGTATAATGAAGCCGGATTTTATATAACATTGTTTTAGTACTGTATGCTTGACTTAACTAAATATTCTTGTTGATATTTATACCAGAACAGTCTCTCTCTCTCTCTCTCTCTCTCTCTCTCTCTCTCTCTCTCTCTCTCTCACTGTTTTGTTATCTCTCTCTCTCTCTCTGCTCTCTCTCTCTCTCTCTCTCTCTTTGTTATCTCTCTCTCTCTCTTTGTCTCTCTCTCTCTCTCTCTCTGAAGAAAATGAAATATCTTCTGTGAACAACGGATTTAAATTAACTGTCCCCTGACCCTATGGCATGTACCATCACCCGGTAGACTGATGGTGTTTGTTATATTTCTGTATCTGTTTGTATCTTTGATTACCATGTATGCTGCAAACAGAAGCAAATCTCTCTCTCTCTCTCTCTCTCTCTCTCTCTCTCTCTCTCTCTCTCTCTCTCTCTCTCTCTCTCTCTCCTGAGGGAGCTTGATTATAAAAACATTTTCCTGAATGGGGAAGGTTGGCCAGTATAACTTTTCAAGGGCTTTGACAAACTCTCTTTTACTTTAGATTCTCTCTGATTGCCAGTTATTTGATCAGTGTTTCCGTTACAGTTATCATCAATCATTTTAATCTCTTTGTTAATTCTGGATGTAATTCTTGCTCCATTATTACACGTAAAATATAATTGGTCATTGGCTTATTATGTGTGTGAAATATGTATCCTGTACTTTATCCGGTCATTTCTTCGAAAACAGATCTTCGAAAACAGATCTTCGAAAACAGAAAAAATCAAAAACTTCATCCCAGTACAATAACTTCTCGAATAGCATAATCTTCGTAGTAAACTACTTCGACATGCCACTTTCTTCAAATCACCAATTTGTCACTTCTCTCTCTCTCTCAATCCCATTAAAAAGGAGTGAAGGCAGAATAAAGAGGAAAACCCTAACCTACCCTCAACTACCCAAGTAGGTTTGCAGTAGCGACACAGGGTCCAGGTATCCCAAAAAAATAGAAACAAAGAACGTAATGTTTTGTTTATTTTTTTATTTTTTTGAAGGATAATTAAAAACACTTGCATTAAAATTTTTATTAAAACAAAATAATTAAAAACAATTGTCAGGACAATTTCTGAATAAAGTTATATAAACATAAATCACTGTTTAGAACTTGAGGTTGTGGGAAATTCCACGTAGATAGTCTATTATGTCAAAATCGTCAAAAGAGGAGACAGGTTCTTGAGACGGTCTGTACTGGCTTTGTATTTCTTCGAAATCTTCTGGATCTCAAAACCGCTATTTATGCGTTCTAGGTTTACTTCATTTAAAGATTGTTCCCTTTAAGTGCACTTAAGAATTTCCATATAGTTGGATGATAAGAAGAAACTTGCTGTAAGAATCCTCTATGCCAGCCCTCGACTGAATTATGCGTTTGGGTAAATCTTTTCCACTCTCTCGAAGCATGACCACATATCAACATTATACTTGGGAGCTCGACGTCTTCCCTTCTGTCAGGACGCCCAATCCAATTGTCTTCGAAGTAATCGAGAACACTTCTGCCTCGCCAGGAATGATATTTTCATCGATAAGCAAATTGAAACCTTCAACAACTCTGTTTGGTGGCAAAAATGGCAAGCGCTGAGAGCATTACGTATATTTAAAGCAAATTCGGCATCAGTGTCATAAAAGCGATTTTAGTCCACACGCACAAAGTTTTGATATATACATTGACAAAAATGAAAGAAACAGCCATAGTTAGCAATCTGTGGAAATTCTGAGTTGATCGCATTTATCATCCCAGGTTCAAAATCAATCAAAATTGATTCGATGGCCAAGTTAGGAGCAAGTACTATAATTTCTTTCCACACTTCGATGTAAGTTTGTTTCTCTTTTTATTCGGCAGCAATGCATAGATGAGTGGAATTGTAAGTCTATTTTTGACACCATGAACAGTATACAGTTGTTCGAAAAAATAGATGGCACCGTTTTAAATGTCCCGTCAGCATATAAATGGCGGCAGGTAGACAGAACTTGCAAACTGTGCGCAGTTGAAAAAAATTAGAATTCTGTCGTCTGAGGCACCAGAATCAAACATTAGAATAGGTCACCATTATTGGTTTTTGTGTTTGGTCATCCGTAAAACCAAATCCCTCCTATGCAAAAGGCATAACTAATCCGATATCCTTCTTTCTGCCTAACACGCCGCACTGTCCTTTTTATGCTACTTGTGGTAGGTAATGCAAAGCTGCTGCTTGCGAAACTTGTGACGCTACGTCCGAAATTATTACGTGTGGTGCTTCCCGACTGTTTTTTTTGCTTTATCCTTTACATCCTCCATAAATCTGAAAACTTCAACACTTTCTGAAACACCGGCATGATTATGTTGTTTGGGTTCCTTTCTCACTTCATTTTCAATCGTTATCGTACGGCTCTTACATTTGTTTTCAAAAATTACACTTCCAGTACGTTTTAATCTCTACACTTTTGTCTTTAACAAACAAATATCCGTTTAACAGAGCATTGGCTTTCCTTTGAACTTTTTTACAAATTCAGCCATCTCATAAAAGGGTGCTTCCACTGCGAAAAATATATTGAACTAAAGAGAAAGCAAACGTTACTTTGTTTTCGCACATTAGCGTGAAATTGGTGATTTGAAGAAAGTGGCATGTCGAAGTAGTTTACTACGAAGATTATGCTATTCGAAGTTATTGTACTTCGAAGTTATTGCACTTCGAAGTTTTTGATTTCGAAGATCTGTTTTCGAAGATCTGTTTTCGAAGATCTGTTTTCGAAGAAATGACCGCAAACCATACCGTACTTCCCAGGATATTTGGGCGCATATTTCAAAAAAAAAGTCTGGTGATCATATCTTTGAAAATGCCATCATTAAGAAAAAAAAGGAGTGCAGCAAGGTTCGGCCTTCTATCTATACTAGCAGTAAATAGGTAAAACGTTATTAAACGACTCATCTTTATAAATCTTTTAGTTTTCTAAAATCGTGCAAAACGGGATGTAAAATGTTCGAAAGATCTAAAATGAAGACTGCATTGGTGAAAAATGAATAAAGTTGTTATCATCGGGTTTACCTGAAGAGGAATCGTCCAGATGCAGAGTCCCCAGGCGAGTTCTGTTGCCTTCCTCGCAAATTGTTCCGGAGCAGCTCAGCACAATATCCCGACCTCTTCCGACCATTTAGCGTCATTGGAGGTCGCTACCAATTCCTTTCCACTGGGCGATGTGGCTTTATCCTGAACACGTCCAGTTGCAGTTAAACGCTACCTTCCAACAACCATTCCACATATCATATCTATCTCAATAATCTTCTGTCATAGATTAGTCAAGAAAATTATAAGTCAATGGAAGTTTTTTCTATCCTCTTCTCCATCTTGAAAACGCAAATTAGGTTTCAAATTAATTTTCTATAAAAAATTCCGTTCTTCATCTTTACAACGATTACATTAAATGAATAAGTCCAGGGAAATTCAGTGGAAAGTAAAGTCACAAAATACGAGACTCGAGGCAATTTGACATGTATGAAAAGGTCCTAGAAAGTAAAAAACTGATAGGAAGGCATATATTGCTAATCAACAACTTCCACCTGACAGCAAATTTTTTTTCGCCGACCGATACTAATCTAAATAGTAGATTTTATTTTCCAGAATTACATTTTTCTTATTTTTCTTTCACAAAAACACGAAAAACAACTAATATTAAATACTTATGTGTATACGCGTGTAATTTCTAAGTTAAGGGTTTAGGTTTCTATGGAACATCATATTAAATATACTGTATAGGCAATTAACAATTATTTGACACGCTTCATGTGTTCAGTATTTTGAATTTCAGATAAAACGAGTACAAAAATGAGCCTAAGTTTCTTTGGCGCAATCGAGTTTACTGTACAGCCGCGGCCCATGAAACTCAGCGACGGTCCGGTGGTGGCCTGTGTTGGTGGTACCTATGGCGGTGCCAAAAGTACGATTATGGCTAACTTTAACCTTAAATAAAAAATAAAAAAAAAACACTGAGACTAGAAGGTTGCAATTTGATATGCCTGATGATTGGAGGGTGGATGATCAACATGCAAATTTGCAGCCCTCTGGCCTTAGTAGTTTTCAAGATCTTAAGTCGGGCAGAAAAAGCGCGGATGGACAGACAAAGCCGCCACAATGGTTTCCTTTATAGAAAACTCAAGAAAAAACAAAACATGTATAGGTATAACAAAAATAGGCGGAAAACCAGTTTCTTGAATCGGTTGTTATTTTACGGAATTTCTTTATATTAAAAGCAAACTGTCATTTATTTATTTTTTTTTTTGGGGGGGGGCGGGGTGTCAAAATGGCATTTAATACACTTTGAGTGTAAAACAGTTCATCATATTAAACGTAAGAATATATTCCGCAAATGATACCGCTACAAACTTAAAGTAGAACTTAATTGTCCAGGAAATACTTTTTGTACTGTGGTGCCGCTGTGGTTTGGATGTGGCTACCACGGAAAGAAATGTTTGCTAAATACCTTATATACTGTTTTCCATGAGAGCATTTCAAGGCTCTAATAAAAAAAAAAAAAAAAAAACTCCTCATTACATCACCTTTCATAATGCCATTTGCCTGGTTACCTTCCAGTTAATCATTATGCAAGGAAACGCGACGTGTAGATCTTCACCTTTCTTCGCAATGGCTCCAAATCCAGAAGTCGGTCACTGGTGTCAGTTATTGAGGCATTTTCGTACGCTTCTTCTTCCTCGCTGGATTTAGATGATCATTAATCTATTCGGACCCACCCTAAGACACTGAATTATATCATACGACCCGAATTTAATCATCATTGACGCCAGCAGCAATATCAGCATGCGTGAATTTAATCTAACTGTACCTACAATGAGTTACATCTCACCATCTCTTAATTAAGAGTTTGTAGACGCAATCTAATTAAACTTGATTTAAAATGCTTTCATGCAGGGGATAGTAAGAAATTATGTGAAAGAGGAAATTATGCGTTGAGCTAAGCAGAGAGAGAGAGAGAGAGAGAGAGAGAGAGAGAGAGAGAGAGAGAGAGAGATCAGATTTTTATATTTTAGAGATCTGCATTTAAAAAATGTCGATTACAACTGGGGTTATAAGGGAAGAGAGTGCTTGTTTAAATGATATTTGTAAACGTTACAACGAAAGGCAAAGCTTAGTATGGATGAACTTCAAGAGGAAAGTGCGGACAATGGAAGATAAAGATAACTGGCGAGAAACAAAAAATGACATCAACCTCAATTGTGACAAAGGTAAAGTATTCATAAAATGATACAAAGATCAATAAGATGTCAGAGTAAATATAACTTCACTTATACGATAAGCTTCTCAATGTCATTATTAAAACATTGAATGTCATATTTTTCGTATTCTGTTTTGTCGTAAATGTTCCACATATTATTATTATTATTATTATTATTATTATTATTATTATTATTATTATTATTATTATTATAATGCGTGCTTTTGCAAATAAAGTTATAATTCTTATTTTTATTTTTCTCTCAAGAGCTTGTTCATAATGAACAACTGTCAGTTTCGAGGTGACCGTATCGCTTAACCCCATTGCCAGTGGTGTTGACCTGCTTTTAATGTCACACCCATATTATAGGCACCGACAGCATCCCAAGGTTTCAGGCTTAGGTACGTTTTTTTTTTTTTTTTTTTTTTTTAAGTTCCTTTTTTTTCTACCTTAGTGATACAAGATGAACCAATAATGGCCCCCTCCTAATCGCAGGAGACTGTTTGAGAAAAGCACCAACATAAAAATGCCTTAGTAAACGTGCCACGCTAGCAGTTGTTTTGCGATGCATCCATGTCTGAAGGAATAACTTTTCCTTACACGTTTCCTTATGATTTCAGAGCTTATGCATATTTTGTTAGCGAAGTTTGGTAAAAACTAGTAGACCTTATGCATTAGAGCATTTAGCATTCTTTATTCTACTTTCATTAGTTTGTTATTCCTTACGTTGTTCGTATTTTCTTTATCTTCCTAATTGTAAACTCCACCTTTCCCTCAAGCGACACATTAAATTTCGTCCCTTGGTTTTAATAGAGTATTGGACTTTTTTTGGCCTTACTCTTCATTAACTCATCAATATCTTTCAACATCATATGCAGACCAGCACCGTAATTTTGTCTGAGCTCTCGTGACTTCTGAATTTTGTACGGGGGATTTTCTTTCACCATCACCTAATCATTGTGTTTTTCCCTGGCAGGCATCCCCCGCGGTCTACAACACCACACTTGTGACAAACGTTATCTACTGTGGGTTCCTCCTCTGCACAGTGTAAAATTTTTCCTAATCTTTTTTAGCACTGACCAGCTTTGCCTCCAATGTTAATTCCTAGCCTACTGTGTGTATATATGTATGCATGTAGGTGCAAAGGAGAGAGTTTTTCCCCTCCTGTACAAGGTTAAAATATTGGGTAGACTAATGAAATTATCTGAAACTCCAACAACCACAGCCATGTAAATTCGCACAGTAGCCTGTGACCAAATAGCCCACAGTAAATTATGAAAATAACTGCGGCAATATCTCTTTCTAGCAAAAAGTAACAAGAGGCTTTTTATTTGCCTATGTAAAAACTTTTTGCAATATTCAGTTTTTTTTCAGAACTTATATGAATTTAGCTATTTCGTGGCTGTGCTATGTTGCAAACGTTCTAGTTTTTGTCATCTAATAAATATCGAAATGATCATATTGTGGTGTGTGAAGTGCTCTGCCTGCGGATATTTTGTATTGTTAGATGTCACACCTAATATGAGTGGCATAAGGGAACGCAACGTTTTTGCAGTCTTACAGGGAAAACTGTTCTTTTCAAAGCAAAAAGTTAAAATTTAGGCACATATCACTTGTTTTCCCCAGCGAATGTTAGCATAACCCATGAGTGAAAAAGAGTAAAAATTATATCAAACGCACTATTGTTTTTAATGCAAGGCCGAACTAAATTTTTTAAACAAAAGAGCAATCTTTTCCAATAATTAGTGATTCCGTGTAATGTTTATCTGTTCTAAAGGCAATTTTAAACCCACAGTCTATTCCCTTTCTATCGTGATTTGTTTACAGTTTATTTGAATTTAAAAAATAATCCTTTTCTTTCTCCTTAAGTTACTGCAGTGGACTTGCTGTCTCCAAATCTAATTTAAAAGAAAACATCCTTATTTTTTTATTTGCAAATCTTCCTCTAATTCACATTTTTTGTAAAAAAAAAAAAAAGCCAACTTTGTCTACAGAGTTTGAAGGAAGAGGACTTCTCATGGAAAGATTAACGTCGTTCTTCTCCTCCAAGTCACGTCTCGATCGTTCGTCTAGTGCCTGTGGGACAGTAATAATTATCCCCAGCACCTTCCACTTCTAACGAAGGAGCAACCTACTGACTTAATGGCAAAGAAATCTCGACTCCAGTGTCAAGTGTCATAGTGCTCTTTGGTCTGTTATTAAAATCTGTCTCAGGACAAGAGGGATCGCCATCTTGACGCACATCTCATGCAAGAGGCAATGTTGTTTTCAAAATGATCCTTTTATCTTTAACTGTTGGGTTTCTCTGGGAACAGATGACAAACCATTTCCTTGAAACGAAAAACAACCAGAAAAAAGACAAATTACAATTAATGTTTTCACGGACGGATCGCGTTACCTAGTTTTATTTAATAATAAGTTGATATTCATTAGAATTTAAATGTAAGATATGGGACTGAATGTTCGGATTAAACTGGTTGCTATACACCAAAACTTTCAAAAAATTTTTCATAAAAATTATCATTTATGAAAGTTTTCCAAAGTAAACATAACACATAGCAACTGTAAGTTTAAACCATGAAATGTATAAGAACACTAAAGAAAAAGTTCTGATAAACAACATAAAATCACCATTTTAAATAGAAACTCCTTGAGGTTTCTAAAAGAAAAAGAAACCAAATATTTCGCTAGTTTCCGCATATCTTAAAACGTTCTGTTTATCCCTGCTTAAGTAAACGTGGTGTTCAATGATTATGATAATAGTATTTATAATCATTATTATTATTATTATTATTATTATTATTATTATTATTATTACTGTAATCATTGAACAACGCGTTTGTTTGTTTATTTATTTATTTATTATTATTATTATTATTATTATTATTATTATTATTATTATTATTATTATTATTATTATTATTATTACTCTGCCTAACTTGACCAATAATCCTCATTTGTAGACTAATATGGTTGAGTGTCAGGATTATTTTTTGATTAGTTTTTTATTAAAAGATGAAATGGAAGAGGGCAATATTGATGAACTTAAAAAACTACGAGGAAAGAGACCAGGAGGACGAATGAAAGGAAAAACAAGAAGGAATTGTACCGAGAACAAACAAAACCCTAGTGCCGCCTGCAATGCGCACAGCAAGGTAACACTGCAGGCATCCTTGCAATTAAGTCAGAGCATCGCTTTGCACAAAGTCTACGATGCTGCAGTGTAAATGTGGCACTCTGAAACTGGTTTGTCATTTCTACAATATTTTCTGCCTCTCTCCCTCAGAGAACTTAATTCTAAATTGAGGATCTCTTTATCTCTTTGTGTTCTCAGAAAATGCCATTCTGTAAAGGAACTTTATTTCAGCTCTTCTCTTCCAGTAAGCTATACTAAATGTCAGAAGATCTATATGTTTATGCTTCAAGATTTTCAAAAAGAAATGTCAAGAATATAATGCAAAAGTTAATTTCATATCCCACATAGAAACGTGGCAAGTGTTTTTAATAGCAATATGATTTATTTGTTGTTTTTCTAGTATTAAAAATCTTCCGGCTAATAAAATAAATTAATTAAGAGGTCCCTCTCAATAGATAGATACACTTCCTACTTGCGAACGACAGAGAAAAAGTAGCCCCATTAAAGCAAACTTCCCAAATAGACGATATTACTTATGAGATCAGACCACCATGACAGCCAGCTCATTGCCCTTTTTTTTACCTTAACTCAAAGAAAACAAGAAAAAGGAGAATCATTGGTCATGCAGGCTGTATTCTCTTGTATTCCTGACATAGACTCCTGGCAATGCCGGTACTGACGCCTAAATATGAAACTTCTTCCTCAAGAGTATTAAGTCGAAAATCCTTTGATCGTCTTGAACACTTTGACACGTTACTTATCAACAGCAGCAGGTGTAAGGGACATTAAAGCCTCACAGACACTTGACAGATAGCTGAGGAGCTGCCTGTAAGTTGATGCCTTGGTGAGGGTGTAAGGAGGACTATATGGGAAATATAAATACAAAAAAAAAAATTCCTTTAATATATATATATATATATATATATATATATATATATATATATATATTTTTATACTTCTGGACAAAGCGATTATCAGGGGTGATAATTCTGTCCAAAAACTGATGTGGAAAAGTTCGCTAGGTAGAGAAAACTCGTGGTACCTTTGTTTAAAGGTTAACCTGTCCATAGCTTAAAAGATCACATCTGGGACCATCGAATATATATATATATATATATATATATATATATATATATATATATATATATATATATATATATATATATATATATATATATATATATATATATATATCATATATATATATACATATAAAATTTTCTGGTAGTCTTCACACCCCAAGACCAGCCTGGGAGGAAGATCTCATGTGTTATCTGGTTGCCTGGAGAGTTTTGGCCACAAATAACCTGATAACATATCGCAATTACGACTGGGCTCTGTCGCAACCTCAGGTGGAAGGAGTTTCAAAGTGGTCCCGTTCAGTTCCTGTTATCGCTCACACTTCACTGACGACGAAGAAGAAAAACTTAGTCCTTTGCTTTGCTTTGTGATTAAAACCAAACTTCTGAGACTATTTCCTCATATTTTCTTTACTTCATGGATAATAATTGTTAATAATTTTTAATGCGCATTTATATGGTGCTAAATGCGCATTAAAAAAATACTCTATTAACAATTATTATCCATGAAGTAAAGAAAATATGAGGAAATGAACAGTACCAGAAACTGGGAACCAAAAGTGGAACAGCAATTAAGGATTTAAAGATTCAAAGCTCCCTAAATGCTACACCTTCGTTCTTGGCAAATTGCCGTTGTCACTGCTTCTACTGCTTATAAATTCTTTCTCAAAATATCACAATACAAATCTCTATATTCTTTTTACAAAACACCCGACACCGAAATTAGAGATATGGCGCAGAGTAAAACTCGGATCCCGAATTGGGTTTTGTAAGAACGTTTCCCTATGTTAGTGTGTAAAATATCTTTATCCATTCACTTTGTTTTAGAAGTTATTCGGATCAGTTATAAAGATTACACAACTGATTCTTAAATGGTGGAGATTACAGTGGACTGTAATACAGACATGTCATTAGTGATGCAACATGATTCTTTATGTGTCGCCCAAAATCTCGGGCTCAGTGTAACGATTGCCAAGTAGTGTTAAACTTCTTTTATTTTTATTTGCAATGTCATACATGTCAATGAGTTTGCGATTCACAGATAACACTACTTTCCTTATGAGTATAAGAATATGATATCTCTTATGTATGGTATAATTTGCAATCTTTTTAACATGTTTTTTTTTTAACATTTGCTTGGCTAAAAGCAGGGTGCGACAAGGTTAGAAGTCTCATCAGTGCCAGCCCGATTAACTTGCTACTCAAAATGGACTTCATAATTACCTCTACAACGTATAGCAGTTAACCCTAATAAGCTCAACAGTAACAACAAAATTTTCAAAATAGGAATATGAATTACATAAAACTTTTCTTTGAATATTGATGTTTTAGGCTACGCTCAAAGTGTCTGTAAGTTGCAAAATGATTTATAGGTCTAACAAAAATAATGTAATGCTTCTGAGATCTGATGTAATCTCGTTTTACTAAAGGACTTATTTTAAGAAATTACCAGTTCTTTGAAAATAAAAGATGATTTGAATTATATCGAGACGACAACTACTAATCTAAATATCTATTAACATTGACGCCAAGCCCTACGCAACACTTGTTTTTAACTAAGAATGTTATTTTCTTGAAAATTGTACCTGCTTTTATTGTATATTTGACTCAATCATAAGTTAACTTGAAGTGTAAGAATCTGCAGATAACTTAATATGCTTTCCAGCCAGAAGTTGCTGATATAAAAATGTGCGTTCCCCTATTTGCAAGTAACAAAAACTAACACACTTAGGCCTAAGAACAAAATCTTGGTTTTAACAAAAGCATAACTCCATAGGCGAATATTTGCTAGTAAACCATAAATTTTAAAGTGGTTAAGAAATAGAACATAAATTATTGTTTTTTTTATGAAAATCCAAATATTCCTGTAAAATATATAAAGCAAATATTTTCAAGATGATTTAATTGTCTCTATTCATTGTAGTCCTAGGTTCCAGGTGCTTCATGATTCCGCCACTCGAATGGTTGAGTCACACAGACCCCACCCACTCATTTATATCACTGGATGCATTTAGCTCAGTAATACCTTTATGCTTTTTTTTCAGCGATGAGGCATAAAAGTAACCAAATAGGACTATTTCAAATGCTATGTTTGTAATGCAAGCAATATTAATGTTATGAAAAACTTTAATTTTTTTTTTTTATTATTTTAACATGTGAACCTAAGTTTGATGAAGATTTTTTTTGTCGAATGCATTGGTGCTGGATGAACGAAAGTTTTGGAAATGTTTCTTTAGTTTTTTTTTTTTTTTTTGGCTACGCGTAATATTTTCTTAGAGTTTTGAAAAATGATAGATTTTACTCTTTGAAACACACTTTGGCCTAATTTTACAAAATAAATGTGCTTTGGATTCAAATAAAAGAAAAATATGTAGCACGTTAGCTACCAGTTCGTAAATTTTGAACGAAATTCTATGCAGTTATGTAGTATCACTTTTGACTTGGCTGTACATGAAAAATCCAAATAGTTTTTATCTCGATCCTTTCGTAAAACTGTTGTGATCAATCTTTTATAACTCCATTTTACGTTAGACGAAATACATCAATTTTTTTACGTACACAGATTACTTCGAATGTCACCAGTACAGCTAGCAATGCAAGGCCGGGTTTTCATGCATTCATTTTTTATGCATTTCATAATTTATCCCTTTTGCGATAATATAGCAACACTATGATTTTACTTCATGAATATCTGATAAACTTTATGAAGTATTTCATTTCTCGTTTTATATCAGGAAAATCTAATTCCTCTTGCTTTAATATTTCTGATATTTTGGTTCTTCTTTCTTTATCCAAAGAAAAGTTTAATGTTTAATGTCTAGTAGCTTGGAAATATTGCGATGTTTTCCCGTAAGTACACAACAGAAGATTAAAAAAAGCCAAGTTATATATCTCAAACGAGATTAGAACTGAGAATGAGAGAGAAGAGAGAGAGAGAGAGAGAGAGAGAGAGAGAGAGAGAGAGAGAGAATTTAATCCTGACTGTAACGTCCTGATTTATTGTTTATCTCATTCATTTTATTTTTCACTCTGACGATTCTACAAATGCACCTAAACTTGACTTCTAAACCCAAACAGAGCCTCGATTTTCATAAGTTCACTGCAGCTCCTAAATACCGTATTCAGGTTTTGGTTGTCCAGTGAAACTTGGGGCGTAGGAATTTGAACTAACTGGACCCGTATCTCGGCAAAGGGGAGAAGGAAGGAAAGGAAAGGTCTGACTTGGATAGGTCTGAAGTTAGGCTTTAGAAATGAAATGAATGAAGTAAGGAACACTTACATTTCGATGCTCCGAAATTTGTATTCGGTGCTGTTCCAGTATTTAATGAGACGATGTTCTTATTGATTTTATATTTTTCCAAAATACCATTTTTCATTGTAAATTGCGTGTTCATATTCTAGTCAATAAGATAAGCAGAATCTAAAGGTCTTTATATACCGAAAGGATTCTAAGTTAATTTTCACTCCAAAACGCAGTTTCAAATCGCCTAATAGACATTAAAATTTTACACTGTCAGTTAGGCTTTTAAAAATTATTTGGAATTAAATCTCTGAGATTTAAACGGAAATCCATTAAGTTATTTACTCATTTACAGCATAAATAACATTTTCACCTTGGCATGAATTTACTCGTTATGATTTTTCACCTAAATTACAGTCCTTTAGTTGCTCTCTTCATATTTGTTGAAGCATCTGATAAACACTGGCACTAGAAGGAATCTTGAGTCCAATTACATACCACTGAATGTGTAGTATGTAGTCAGACGAATTCTGTTCCTTCTTTAAAGTTTGGTATTTCTTAAACGTAGACTAATTCATTGGAATTCTGGGCCTCATCAAGGGTCTGACACAGCGTAGACTGTTTTGGTTATTTTTTTCAATTTATCTAGTTAATTATATGACTTTTCATAGGTTCAGAGACTGATACAAGTGTAGCTTGCATTTATGCTTTTATCATCTGTTTTCGCTTTTAAGTCTATATCCTTTTGAATAAATATTTATATTTGACACGATATCTACTGAATTGGTCAAAATACCTTCCATTATATTTTTAAAAGATGTGCTGGGCCAAACATAAGATGTTGGATTATCATTATCCCCAGATTATTTGGAACTTCAATTCTTTTGAGAGATATGGTTCTTACTTAATGAAGGGATCATCTGGGCATTTCAGAGGTTGGTTACAAAACTCAATTTCAACTCTATGATGGTCTCTTCATGTCTTCCGTGCTGCTATAATCCCACTATAAGAATTAGGCCAGAATTTCAGAAGAATGTGAAGTCATATATTATACTACACATAGTCCACATACACACACACACACACACACACACACATATATATATATATATATATATATATATATATATATATATATATATATATATATATATAATATATATCCCTATCCCAAGAATGTAGATATTATATGTATATGAAATCATATTTGTGTGTGTGTGTATATATATATATATATATATATATATATATATATATATATATACATTCTACATATATATATATATATATATATATATATATTATATATATATATATATATATATATATATATATATATATATATATATATATATATATATATATATATATATATATATATATATATATATATGTGTGTGTGTGTGTGTGTGTGTGTGTGTAAAGTGTGTGTATGTAAATATATCCCTTTCTGAAGAATGTAGATATTATATGTATATGAAATCATATATATATATAGAATATATATATATATATATATATATATATATATATATAATATATATATATATATATATATATATATATAATATGTATATATATATATATATATATATATATATATATATATATATATATATATATATATATATATATATATATATATATATATATATATATATATATATATATATATATATATATATATATACACATATATAGTCTCGATTTCTTTACACTTTTTGAATATGCTTTTCAGGTAAAGTCTTAAAAACGCATGTAAAATTAATAAGTAACAGGATTAGAACCCACATCCCGAGTATCAGCGAGTATCAGCACGAAGTCATGTTTATGACCTGACCATGAGAAGGACGAAAGGTATATTGCCACACATACATGCATATAACTGTCGAATTCAGCCATATTTAGGAGAGTTCAAACAAACCCATCCTCAACTTCGGAGCCAAGTGGGCAATCGTTTTTATCGCCATTGAGTAATAGGGCGAGCAAGAACCTGCATTTTCAGTGTCATTTACTGAATGTACCACAGGTAAACGTTTCTCGGTAAGGGCCAAGGGCAAGACATTTATAAGCATTTCCTCTGATAAATGCCTGTAGCTACAGCGGATAATCTAATCACGTGCATATTTATGACTTGTAATCTTATATATAGTGAATATATTTATAGAAATCCGAACCAGTTGACTGATCTAGACAAAATTTGGCATGTAGCCATCATTTGACCCAACTTAATTGATATGGTAGGTTTCAAACCCGTACCCCAGCCCCATTCCCTTCCTCCATCCCGCAGTCCCTTCCCTGAAACGGGGCTGGTGCTGCCCCTAGACTAAGTAACTAATGTAGCAAATAAATTCTACAAGTTTATCATATCTCATTTCATGTACTCGATACCATAGAAATATATTATTGAAAATGTTTTTCTTTCCCGTGATTAATAATGATGTAAGGAGGTTTGTGTTTAGGTTTAGTGGGGATTGTGTTTAGGTTTAGCTGGGGTGTGTTTAGGTTTATTGGGGGTTGTGTTTAGATTTAGCAGTTGCTCAGGTTTAGTGGGGTGTATCACTTAATTGAGGGGTGTGTTTAAAAAAAGTATACCTTGGTTTTACAGACCACTGAGCTGATTAACAGCTCTCTAGGGCTGGCCAAAGGATTAGACTTATTTTATGTGGCTAAGAACCAATTGGTTTCTTAGCAATACCTACAACTTATTAATGGAATCCGTCACCACATTATAGCGAAAATGAATTTCTATCACCAGAAATAAATTCCTCTAACTCTTCATCAGCCAGAAGGGGAATGAACTCCAGCCCATCGGTGACAGTCTGAAGCTCAACCGACTTAGCCAACAGGTTTAGTGGGTGGTAAATGGGACAGTCAAGACAGTAATATCTGGATAGAAGGTACAGACAGCACAGTAATACCAGGATAAAATGGAGAGTCATCAAGGTAATACCTGGATAAAAGGGACAGTCAGCACAGCAATACTTGGATAAAAGGGACAGTCAGCACAGCAATACTTGGATAAAAAGGACAGTCAGCACAGCAATACCTGAATAAAAGGGACAGTCAGCACAACAATACCTGGATAATAGGGACAGTCAGCACAGCAATACCTGGATAAAAGGGACAGTCAGCACAGTAATACTTGGATAAAAAGGACAGTCAGCACAGTAATACCTGGATACAAGGGACAGTCAGAACAGTAATACCTGAATAAAAAAGGGACAGTCAGCAGAGTAATACCTGGATAAAAGAGACAGTCTGCACTGTAATACCTGGATAAAAGAGACTATCAGCACAGTAATACCTGGATAAAAGGGACAGTCAACACAGCAATGCCTGGGTAAAAGGAACAGTCAGTGCAGTAATACCTGGATAGATAGGACAGTCACCACAGTAATATCTGGACAAAATGGACAGTCACCAGAGTAATACCTGGATAAAAGGGACAGTCAGCACACTAATATCTGGATAGAAAGTACAGACAGCACACTAATGCCTGGATAAATGGGACAGTCACCACAGTAATGTCTGGATAAAATAGACAGTCCCCACAGTAATACCTGTATAAAAAGGACAGCCAGAACAGTAATACTGAATAAAATGCACAGTCAGCGCATTAATACTTAGGGG
The DNA here is from genome assembly GCF_040412425.1 of Macrobrachium rosenbergii. Lineage (NCBI taxonomy): Eukaryota > Metazoa > Arthropoda > Malacostraca > Decapoda > Palaemonidae > Macrobrachium > Macrobrachium rosenbergii. The sequence goes on from NC_089786.1 coordinate 35,519,826, forward strand.
ACAGCCACCAAAGTAATTTCTGGGTAAAATAGGTTGTCACCATATATTGATAAAATGGACAGTCACCACAGTAATACCTGGATAAAAGGAACAGACGGCACAGTAATGCCTGGATAAATGTGACAGTCGTCACAGTAACACCACAAGAATAAAAGGGACAATCTGAACAGTAATACCTGGATAAATTGGACAGCATCCATGGTAATACCTGTATAAATGGGAGAGTCACCACAATAATACTGAGTAAAATGAACTGTTCCTACAGTAATATGTAGATAAATGGGACAGCAAGTACAGTAACAATTAGATAAAAGGGACAGGCAGCACAGCAATGCCTAGATAAATAGGACAGTCAGCACAGCAATACCTGAGGACAGTCACCAGAGTAATGTATGGATAAAATGGACAGTCATTACAGCAATGCCTGGATAAAACGGACAGACAGTACAGTAATACCTGGATAATTGGGACATTCACCACAGTGATATTTGGATAAAATGGATAGTTAGCACAGTAATACCTGGATAAAAGGGACAGTCAGAACTGTAATACCTGGATAAATGGGACAATCACAACAGTAATACCTGGATAAAAGGGAAAGTCAGAATTATAATACCTAGATAAATGGGACAGTCACTACAGTAAAACCAGGATAAATGGGACAGTCACCACAGCAGTATTTGGATAAAAGGGACAGTCACCACAGTAATACCTTGATAAATGGGATAGGCAGTCCAGTAATATCTGGATAAAAGGGACAGTCAGCACAAGATGCCTTCTATTAAACGCTATTTATGTGGCACATAGCTTATGCCATTACTTCTTGTCTTTACTCTATGTAGTCCTTGGAAATGTTTCTTACAAACTATGCATAGGAAAGTCTTTGGAAATCATTATGCTTGGCTTACGATTCTCTTGTTTATTGCAGTTGTTAAGAGATAACTTATAATTATCGTTTACATATTAGTTCATAATTTGCATTAAGTAAAGCTTTTGTTTAATTTAACTTTTGTAAAAGGTAAAACCTACTTTACGCTTCACGAAGTGATACCCCCATCACTGAGAATAAATGGCGGCCTATCCGGAAACTGCTTAAGTTCGCGTTAAGTTGACAGTCGGTCTTGATGGTTTGTAATGCTCATTTTGATATTCTCTGTGATGATGGATAGAATGGGTGTGGTGCATTTGTAACACTTTGCAAGTTAATAACATGGACTACCACCGGATAGTCTTCTCAGGCCCACTTACTCTTTCTCACACGAATATGTCCTGTTAGTATACGTTACCATAAGCATGCATAGGGATTTTGGAGGACGGGCAGGCAGGGTAATAACATCCTTGTATTTGTTATTCTTTTAACCCTCGACTCTGTCGAATACCATTGCTTAGCAATATCTTCATAGTCGCCCCAACTTCCCCGAGGGACCGAGGTGCTCCGAGGTATTCAAAACATTACTTCCGTAGATACCTCTGTTCCTCTTACTCGGGTACGACCCCTCGCTCTTTTCATGATTTTCTTCCTCATATCTTACCACTGCGTCGTCAGACAATTTGTGGTTTATTCCATATTCAGGTAATAGTTGTGACTCGTGTTTACTTCCAACTGGGAATCTTCAGTATTTCGTTCTAGATTGTTCATGGGTGTGCATTATTGGTGAAGTACCTTTTCTTAACGGTATGACTTTTTGAAAAATCACTAATAGCCACTGCTGGTTCATTTAAAAGTGAATAATTGTCTCGATGTTAATTGTTTGCATTCCGTGTCGCATTTAATGATTGTTAAGGCAATTTCTGCATTTTATGAGTGTTTTTTTTTGAATTCGCAAATGACACTAAATTTTGGAATTTGGTTGAGTTGAGCTTGTGAATGGTAGTAGTGCTATTTCAAGTGATCTGTTCATTTATGCATTTTCAGTACATTACTGGTTGTTCTGGCTTTTGGTTGCCATGTTAGGTCGTTTGTTTACATTAATAGTTCTATCTTGCCATAATCAATAATTCCAATTATCTTGTATATTTTATTGTGCACAATATGTTTTCTTTTGATGTGAGTAATTTTTTTTTTTAAAGTGCAACCATGGAACACCTAAATACACTACAGGAAGCTAAGAAGGACCAGTTTCATCAGATAGCTAAAAGGGCAAAGCTACTTGTAAGCCCTGCTGTTTTGAAAGCTGAGCTACTGGGAAGTATTTTAGACTTCTTGGTACATAATTGTAACATAACAGAAGAAGCAGCTCTTTCCTCAAGGCCTCTAACAGTGATTGTGAAATTGAAACTTAACCCTTTCCTTAACTTGAACTGCAGTAGAGAATTGCAAAAGCTGCAAATGCAGCTGTAGTAGCTGAACAGTAAAGGGTAGAAGCTGCAAATGCAGCTGCAGCAGCTGAACAAAAAAAGGATAAAAACTACAAGCTTAATCGCAGAAACTGAACGAAGAAGACGAACTAGGAAAAAATAAAAAGTTCAGTTGGAAAAAGAACTCAACCATAAGACTAGAGGAAAAGGTAGTGAGGCTTTTGACGAAAAAGATCCTGATATATTTGTTATTGCTTTTGAAAACTGCTACATCTCTCAAATGGCCTAGAGACCAATGTGTACTTTTGATCAGACATCAGACACTACTTCAAAGGAAAAGCAGCATATGCAGTAATACAACTTGTCCAAGAAAGGGATTATGATATTCTAGTGTGACAGTGTAAGGGTACAGACAAATCTTCTGACAAACTTTGAAGAACTAAACACAAGCCTATCTGGAGTTGAAGAAATTCAATAAATGATTAGAAAAAGAACAAATAACTATATTTGAACAACTGAAGAATGTTATAGTTTTGGAGGAATTGCTAAGGTGCTTCTCCCAATACTGTTCAACAGGGATGTAAATCATGGACCACAGTAAATAACATTATACTTAACTGTGCTTAAGTTATATCGTACTTTTCGGCCTTTACTTATCCTGGTGAAGTAAATAATATTCCATTGCAAATCTTGAGAGATACAGGGTTATCTCAAACTATCATTAGCACAAAATTAGAAGACTTAAGTCACCCAACATATCAATATGTAACCGTCACAGATTTGACTTGCCAAAGGGTTCTACCTACTGTACAGATTTCTCTTGAGTGTCCTTATTTTAAAGTTACAACTAAAGTTGCTTTGTTGGATTCTGACCTGCCTTGCAAAAAGACAGACATGTTACTTGGTAATAACCTGGTTCAAACAAACAGTACTCCAAGGACTATCATTGCTCAGCCTGAAGTAGTGGTCGAAAAAGCTAGCTAAGTACTGCATTTTCCTGGGGCAGAGCTCCCCTGTCAAGTAGTCACCAGGTCTGCAACCTCATTCCTCCTAAACAGACAAAACTCACATGTAAGATAGTTCCAAGTACATTAGGTGAAAATGTCATTCCTGTTGTTGTTGATATTTCCTCAGATGAATTTTTAAGATGATAAACTGAAATAATTTGATAAAAGTAAAAGACAATGCTGATGACAATAAGTTACTGTATTTTCATCTTTATGATAACATCCTTATGAGACGTTACTGACCCCTGAAGATTCCAGGACAAAATTCCTGGCATGATAGTTATCAGCTTGTAATTCCTTATATCCTTTGTACAGCTTTATTGGATCTTGCTCATTCAGCACAGTCATTTCCATAACCTGTAAGTGTTTATTGGAAGATTGCTATTGGCCTGGTAAGAAACCTGATGTAAATCACCGCATAGAAGATTGCTACCCATGTCAGGTAACAGGTAAACCTAATCAGAAAATGCCACCAGTGCCATTAGTTCCTATCATGGTACCTAATTTTCGTTTTGAAAAGGTAATTGTAAATTGTGTTGCTCCTCTTCCCAAAAATAAAAAGCAAAACACGTGCATCTTATCTGTCTTGTGTCTAACTAACAGATTTCCTTTAGGCATGCCAAAACCATTATCTGCCAAAACCATTATTGTTAATCTCCTTAAAATATCCACCATCTTTGCTTTCCCTAAGGAGCCGCAGTGTGACCAGGGGAGCAGTTTTACTAGTGATCTGTTTAGATAAACTTAAAAGCAGTTCAACATCTACCATATTTTTGCTTCAGCATATCACCCACAAACCAATGAAGCCCTCGAATGGGTACACAGACTATCAAAGTCTCAGACACAAGTACATCTGTGAAACTCAACGAGGTTTGGATGAAGACCTAGAGATCCTCATGTATTAGGAGTGCACCTAATGAGTCAGTGGAATGTCCTCCTTCGAGATGATGTTCGGCCCAAGATCTAGGACATACCCTAGAATGGTAAAAAAAGATCTTAAGAGGTACTTATAAAGACATTACCTTCAAAGTTTCAAGGTTAAATTTTACCATATTTATGAATTTGCCCATCTGAATTTAACAAACAGACAGATTGATATGAAAAACCACTGCAATAAAAAGGCCAAAGTCAGCTTTTAAAGTAGATGAGGTACTTGTGTATCGACCAATTCCAGGGACTCCATTAAGAGAAAAATTTATGGGTCCTTCTAAGATCACCACAAGGGTCTCTTAAACAATCTATGCAATTGAAGCTCTAGATAAAAAGAAACTTAGGAGTTAATGCACATCAATCTTATAAAACCATACCAATCTGCAACAATTTCTCCACGGCTAGTTCATCTGATAAGAGACTGATCACTCCACTCAAAATTCAAGGGCAACAGCTACTCCAATTCAGGAGACTTCTCCTATACAGGAAACCCCAGTACTGGAGGCAGTTGATTATGAAACATCTCACTCAAAATATGATTATGGCTCATAATCATATTTTGCCGTGGAAAGATGCTAGTAATTCTCAGATTCTCTCCCACAGAATTTTTGTCATCTCCCGAAGGTAGAAAGAGAAGAACTAGAGGCTATACTGAGGACTTATCCTGGTCCATGCTCAGACAATCCTGGTTGCTGTACCTTGGTGAAACAGATGTTGTGCTAAAAGTTCGTCAACCTTTTTATCTGGTGTCCCATCTCTTATTAACATCCTTGAAGGCTGATGCTGATTATTTATTAAAACTAAATTTGGCAGCACCAAGTAAGTCTCCTTGAGCATCGCCCTGTATTTTAAAAAAGCCTAACACTTCCTGTCGTATGTATAGAGACTATAGAAAGGATAATTCTTTAACAGTCAAGAATCCTTATCCACCAAAGTTATTCCTGACTTCATGTCCTATGTTGGAGCTCCTAATCTTGCTAAACTTTTTTTAGGAAATAGATAATAGAAAGAGTACTTTTCTGCCTTTCTCAGAACAACTTCTACCTTTATCTTATTACTCTGGCCTACAATCGAGAAAGAACTGTTTAGCATTGTTGCAACTGTCTGTGTATGCGTGTGTAAGAATGAGAGAAAGAGAGACAGGGGAAATTATGACAACTAATATCTTTGTAAATAACATATCTTTAGTGACAATGATTATTATAATAATTTTGGAAGCTTTCTGAACTCTTTAACTCGCCTGATGATGAACATAATACATTAAAGGTATGTCCGTATTATTAAAGAAACTCAAATAAGGTAAGTCAACATCATTTAGTAATGCAATCTACTTAATTAAATAAGAGCTAAATTTCATTCATTTTAATAAAACAGTAATACTCCAAAACCTCTTCAATCAGAATAACGTCATATAATGTTTCTGAACTTTACCATGTTGGCTTTGCAACCAATTCACTCATAGATAAAATTAGAGCCCAGAAACGGATGCATTAGGGTTAATATGTTACCCAAGCAATTTTGATCAAATCTTCATGCGAACGATGGACCGTAAAGCCATTTGGGTACATGAAACATATTCAAAATTTGTAATATTAATATTAATAAAACCCCTGTGAAGTTAATATTTGTCTCCTCACCCCATTTTTGGAATTGTGAATTTATTGCAATGAAAGAATATAAAATCTAAGCCGCTCTCAGTACCAGTCTAAACACCGCGATAAAAAAAGGGCACTTTTTCTGCTCCAATTCTGAACATATATTATGACCCAAAGTTTTCAGTTATTTCACCTACCTGTAGAAGTTGGCAGTCTTGACCGAAGATCAGCTTTCTCTCTCTCTGGAATTCTCCCTCTCTCTCATGGGCTCTAATACAGTCCTACATCTAAACGGGTATGTTTAAAATTAAACCTGAGATACAAAAATAGACTTTATTTCGCAAGCCCAACATGAGACTGGTTAGATGAAAATGAGCTAATAGCAGCTTATTAAACCCCATCTCCAACGTCAATAAGTGATAGCAAAAGAGAAACCCAATTCCCTTTCCTACACACTGACACTAAATGTTCCATATTAATACAAAAGTCCATTAGTCATAACTCAATTTGCGACAGATGTCTAAACAATCACCCAAACCATTGCCCATGCTTTTGTACACCTGTGGGTGGTTTATCCATGACACATCTGTCAAACAAAAAAATTCCACATTAACTCAGCATGAAATGATGCGGGATATTTCCCATAACATTACAAAACTCAATAGAGAAAATACGTAAATCATAAGAAAAACAAGACATAAAAAGAAATAACAAAATACACGGCACGCCACTGAATTTCAACAACTGTTTAAGCTTACCTTTTCAACAGGTAATTGGGAGCTTAGATTTTCACCGTCCACCACAACCAGCTCCAGGAACAATAATGACCCATGTCATCACAAAAGATCTCGTACATTGCCTTATCTGCCACTCCAACTAGAACAAACGAACATACATCACCGCAGTGGCACTCCTTAAAATTTGGATCTGTAACCGGACAGGGCCTCTGGAAAATTCCATGCTGACCCTACCTCCGCTACACGTGGGCTGTATCCAAGGTGACCTTGTCATGGCTGACAACTCTGCATTTGCACCGAAAGTGCCCAGTCGCGCTCAGGCGGTGCGGAATCCGAAAACACCCAAGCATCCGCTTCCTGCCATGTCTGACCCCTGCACTGCATGTCACGCAGTCACATCCATAAAACCTATATTCCCCTCTGAATCTATGCATAGAGTAACAATGAAAAAATAACGAAGTGTTGATATGAGGCCTCGCCCCACAAGACAAACCCCACTATCGAGTCTTAATGGTTGGTGCAGCAGTATAAATGACAAATGATCTTTCAGTCCCTTGACTGACTTTTCAGGTGTTATTTTATAACAAGCTGCAATGTTTTCTCGCTCACTCCTCCTCTGCTTTTAGTCTATTAGTTCCTTTTTATTATCATTCTTATTTTCTTTCTTCCCTAACACCATTACCAAATTCCTAATCTTCTTCTACGTTAAGAAGAATCTATGGAGTAAAACAATATTAAGAAAATCAGACGGATAAAGGCCATAATTTATCTGGATTACAAAAGATGACTTGATACCATCATTCATCCTTCATTACTTCATAAATATCCTTTCGTTTCTAACGAAACGCCAGTCATCACTGCATTTCCGCAAATAATAAAAAAGAGAGCATAAAACTTTATTGAAACCATTCAGAAATTTTTCGATATGTTTTTGCAGTTGCATATCAAAGCGAGTTGCTTTCATGAAATATTCAGAGCTGGCGTCGAATAGAAATATCGCTGTTTATTTTAACAAGCAGGCAATTCCAGTGCTTTTGAGGAAAAATGCCGGGAGCTCTGAAATAGAAAACGAAATACAGTCAAAACAAAATAGATGAAGTTAAGAAAATATAACGCAAGCGGAAAGTATTGGAAAAATAAGAGGGAACGGCACTCTAACTTCATGCTTTCAGGCAAGAAAAACATGTTCCAAAAATCGCTCCAAATAATGGAGATGACTTTCAGAACGTCGGGTTGTCCTGAACAGGTGTGGGTTTAAATCAAGGCGAATTTGTGGTAAACTCTTGAACGGAGAAGATGCTTGTTGTGAGCTTCTGGATTTTACCCAATCATCTGAGACCCACATAAGCTACATCATTATTTATGGCAATTATTAAGACACTAAAAATAAGCAAATAGTGTAACAGAAGCGGATTTAAAACGAAAGTGAAATGGTAAACAAATCCACGAAAGAAAGTCAATGGAGATGAGGTCTTCATTTGGAAGTGTTTTTTTAAAGGAAAACTCGAGAGACGACCAATGGATGTCATTGTACTCGAACACGGGGAGACAGAGATCGTATTGTTGTTCCTCATTAATGAACTCTTAAGAATTATTTTGAATCAAAGATTTTATCAAAGTTTGTCATTGGTATGTATGTATGTAAGTATGTATGTATGTGTGCATGCAGTGTGATAATGAAAAAAAAAAACTTTAGTTGAATGTGATTCTCTGGTTTGGATGTCTGTTTCTGCCAAAGATTTATCTCTTTGAGATAGAGTGTTCCGTGGCGGTAAGTTTCTGTTTCCTAACATTAGCAGTTATGAGTTGGAGCATCGACGGATGGTCTCTTGTTTGTTAATTTTTATAAGTTGTATCTTACAGAGATCTTTCACATTTTCAATTGATCCCTGATCCTCTTTTCCTGCCGAGAGTGATCAGATTTGTTGAACAGCAGCACCAATATGCAGTAAATGTGCCTCACTCTCGAGCTTCTCAGATCCAGAGGTCCCTTATTCCTCACACTGTTGGACTGAAACAGTCGCCCTGAGGATGTTGTGCAATTGGAACCTAAAAAGTTCAAGCGGCGATGCAATCCATTTCAAATGAACACCATGTTTCTGGGAAACTTGAATTTCAAGTAAATGACCACTATGGGCTTGTTCCAAATGAATAGGGTTCACTTCTTGATAATAATAACACATATATTAAACATTACAGACGCACTGTAAGCAGCACTTACATGGGGCTTGCAATTTTTAATTAATCTTTAATCGATGTATTATAAGGAACTGAGTAAATAAACGATGATAAAACTTTTCTTCTCGTCCAGCTGACTCGAAATTTTCTTTCACTAGGCAATTATCATGAGCTTTTGCGTCGTGGAAGCAACGATATAGAAATCTAAAAAAAGTAATTTTTCACTTTTCTTTCCAGACCAGAATAAAATCACATAATATTTCCTCAACAGAACAAGTTCACGAAATTAAAATCAAGTTGTTGCCGAAAACATTTGATCGTTGAAACGCCAAAAAGAGAAATTGTAATGAATCCTGATTGTCAATACCTTCATCCCACTTTTTTTATTTGTTATGAAAATTACAATCTCGGAAGCAATATCCCGATTATCCCTCCTCTACAAGCTCCAGTATTTGGCAGACACTAAAGCCACCAGTCGTTGTCCTTCCTTATATACTCACTTCGGTGTCTGTACGTGAAATAACATTCTCTCTCTCTCTCTCTCTCTCTCTCTCTCTCTCTCTCTCTCTCTCTCGTATATATATATATATATATATATATATATATATATATATATATATATAGCTTCCACAGTTCACTTTTTTTACTAGATACATATGTAATAGCAATAGACATAATGCTTTTGTTATTTTTACTACCTAAATTTTTCGTTTTTTTGGATACGCTTGTTACTACAAAGTTTGAGATAATTATAAATATGAAGAAATATGATGTCCTGTAGCGGAGACGAACCCGTTACCATAATCACAACGTTTCCAGGCAGAGGACATCATAATTTCTTCACATTTCTTGCACTTTGATATTAAGACTTTGTAGTGACAAGCGTATCCAAAAAAACTCGAAGAATTGAGAGGTTGAGAGGGCATTGTGGCTATTACAATTACACACACACACACACACACACACACACACACACACACACACACACACACATATATATATATATATATATATATATATATATATATATATATATATATATATATATATATATATATATATATATATATATATATATACAGTACATACAGATAGATAGATATATAGACAGATATAATTTTTCAAAGGTCTTTTTTATCTTTTTTCACCTTTCCCTAATAACCAAAATCAAATGTTTGGGAAGAACTATCTATTTGCATGCCAGATAGCTAGCAAAACAATCATCGTATTGTGAAGAGTTAAAAGCACTGCGGTAATATTCACTGCAGTTATAAACTAACAGCACTGCTCTAGGCACCAACATTGCAGAGGAAGAGATTAAATAAGTTCCATATTCATCATCAGGTAAACAGATGTGATCTATGAATCGTTGTTTTTAGTAGGATCTACTGAATACTCGCCGTATGTGTTATGTGTAAATATTAGAAGCAGTAAATAAATGAAACTTTTTATGCTATTCAAAATACCTTCGTTATTGCATGTGTGCAAACACAGATATATATATATATATATATATATATATATATATATATATATATATATATATATATATATATATATATATATATATATATATATATATATTATATATATATATCATCACATTGCCACAGGTGAAACATAAGAGACGGGGTGAAGAGGTCCTAACCAATTTCGACTTTATTTCTGCCATTGACGAAGGATCAGCCTTCGTCAATGGCTTGAAAATAAAGTCGAAACCGGCCAGAATACACCCTGTCACTTAAAACACCTGTGGTAATGTGAAATAAATGAATCACGTACAAAAGTGATAATAATCATATATATATATATATATATATATATATATATATATATATATATATATATATATATATATATATATATATATGTGTGTGTGTGTGTGTGTGTGTGTGTGTGTGTGTATATACATATATATGCTGAATTTTACCAAAGAACACAGCGTACACAGAAACTACCATTCTTAGACGTATTAGTAAACACAGGAAAAAAGAAAATATGACACGGAGGCATACATATAAGCGACGAGGCATATAAACGGTCAGTGGTCCGATCATATATGCGTCGGGCCTTCAACCACCGTACCACATGGAAAGCGACACACACGAGGCTGGACAGAATACAACAGCTGCTCATAAACAACGGGTTTGGAGATAAAATGATACAATCAGAAATAAGCAAGTTTATTTACCGATTCTACCAACAAAACAACGCAACAGAACAACATAATAAGGCGCTAAGACGATGATAATATATTACCAGACAAATTTTAACAATGCATACAACACCAGCAACAGCATCAAGATAATTATTAAGAAGGCAGTCAAACTACGAGCCCTGCACCAGCATAAACACTCAGATATACTGCAAGCCCAACTTATAGGTATACCTCGTAATAAAAACAGCACTTGTGGACCCGCGCTAAAGGAGATGACTACAGTACCAATGTGGTTTATGAATTTATTTGCCCCGAGAAGGGGTACAAACCTTCAAGTGAAAGCTACATCTGTAGGACATCAACTACACTTAGACGAAGATTAACTGAGCACAGAAACACGGGAGCCATCTTTCAACACTACACAGTCAAACACGACAAGAAACCAAAGCTAAAAGAACTAATAGACAACACCAGAATAAAATACAAATGCAGTACATATCGGGGCACGACAATAACAGAAGCTGTATGTAAAAGCTGACCCTAAACGTTCAGATGGAAGGAGATAAGGCCCTACCCTCCCACCGCCCTAGGGACAAGAGACAGGGTCAAGGTCATAGCCAAAACAAGCCCCGCAGACACAGACGAAGAAATTAATAATGTTATTGGCAATATAATAAGTAGAAGTAGAATGTAAAATTAATGCATTAATGTACTTACTCTTTGTAATAACATATGCAAATACAATGTAAATAATTAACCACCCCCTAGTAAATTAAGTGTTGCAAATAAAGAATAGCAACACCCCCCAATCATAATTGCCGTCTTCTTGGAGCTAGAAATTAAATGGAAGATGTTTTTGTGCCTTAGTTCTTGCTTGACAAAGCCTGCAACACAGGCGAAACGGATCGTAGCAACTGAAATAAATGGAAATCACATACCAACTGCATTTTGATGAAAGGTTGAACGCAGCAGTGGGAAAATATGAAAAAGCCAGTATCAAAGAAATCAGTACCACAAAGCGATCGCCTGCAACAAAAATTGTGAAAGAGAAAAAGTCTGCCCAAAAAACGCATACATACATACATACATACATATATATATATATATATATATATATATATATATATATATATATATATATATATATATATATATATATATATATATATATATATATATTTATATATATACACACACACACACACACACACACACACACACACACACACATATATATATATATATATATATATATATATATATATATATATATATATATATATATATATATATATATATATATATATATATATACATGTACATATACGTATACAAAAAAGCGATCATTAAAACAAAATTGTGAAAGTGAAAAAGTCTGTCCAAAAACGCATATATATATATATATATATATATATATATATATATATATATATATATATATATATATATATATATATATATATATATAGAGAGAGAGAGAGAGAGAGAGAGAGAGAGAGAGAGAGAGAGAGAGAGAGAGAGAGAGCCATAAGTATTAGAGACTTCTCCTCGTGGTGCTAATATTACGTGATAGTGAGAAGGGAGGAAGCCTGTCCCCAATCCCCTACCATTTTCTGCCTCTTTGCTCGGCCAAATCAGACTGTCCTTATAGAGAACCACTCGAGCGGTTATGATGACAGTCACTGTGACCTGTTATTTGTTACTGCAATTGTGGGTCGCTGTTTTAAATATTTTGGCGATGCCTGCTAATGGTGTCCATTATATTGATTCGGGGGGACTCCAGTTATCTTAACTTACTTTATTTCTCATTTATTTCTAATTGGACGCACAAACCCCTTTTTCAGTGATGTTTTGATGAATCTATTAACACTTCTGCGCCTCAGTTGTTGCAACCAATTGGCTTAAAATGGTGGTGACAATACGGTAAGTGTCCTCCAACTATGTGTTGTGCCATAACCTGTGTCAAGGTCATCCACAGGTCAAAATTTGAATTCCATTGCATAGGGCACTCGAACAAACATTCTTTCACTTCCTTGTTTATCTACCTACCTTAATTATATGATTAGCAGTTATTATCATTGTTGACACATTGTTGTTCCTGTTGTTTATATTGTATTTACCAAAATATCAATCTTGCTCTTTTCAGGTACTACTCTACTTTTCCCCTCTTGAATTATTCTCCTGAGATACACTAAAGATAGCATAGTCCACCTTCAGTGAATGCTATAACGATCATTCACTGGTTTGGTGGGCATATGGTTTACAAGCTACATTCTTCTCTAATAATGGATACAGACACACACACACACACACACACACACACACACACACACACACACACACACATATATAATATATATATATATATATATATATATATATATATATATATATATATATATATATATATATATATATATTGTATATATATATATATTTATGGCGGACGCCCTCGGTTTTCTATTCCTTGTGCTAGTGTTAATGAAATGGTTAATGTAATAATTTAAGCAGAAAATATTTTCATCATTGTCTACTGTTATAATACACTGAATATTGTTGCATTGTTTAAATCATATCAGCTTGGTGATAATAATTCTTAGCAAGGATATATATTCAAGAAATGTCTATATATAAGTTGAATTATGGAATGAAAGTGATTGTACATTTGCAATCATTCACATTGAGTTTCATTATAGTTTTTTTAAATCACCCTAATTGGATGTTGTCTTTATAATAAAACAGCAAGCGAGATCACTAATTGGGAATCATACCAGAACTAATTAATGCAGAGATTTAATGAATCGGATGCTATTTAATTTTTCAGTAGATTTCCTGAATTCTTAATGAATGAAACTGATATCTTCCTCAGTTAGGGTAACAAAGCATTGCCGTTTTGAAAGGGCAGTCATTGTTTGTACATATAATTTTTGTGTAAAATTCTTTGGTAAAGGGACATGGAGACCTTTGTGAGTGTGAAGATTAAGGGAATTTACAAGCATCACGGAGTCAACAAGAGAGAGAGAGAGAGAGAGAGAGAGAGAGTGTGTGTGAGGTCAAAGCCTAACAATTCATAATTAGATCTTCACTTGCAGTATTTAAAGGAGTGTGTTCCTTGAAATATCCATATACTGTACATATTCAGAGTAGGTAGCAGACACAAGCAGACACCATCTCTCTCCTTCCATCTAAGTTTCAAGTCGCGAGACTCTTTCCGAAACTAAAAAAAAAATTTTATTCAAAAAAGACATTCAAAAAAGACATTCAAGTTGGATGGACGGTAGTACTGCACAGCCGTTATCAAAGTTAGCTTAAGGAAAGGTTAGGTTAGGAAGTATCCCTGTTGAAATATGACTTTGATCTCCCGTTAAAAGGGTCGTGACAAGCGAAGAGTGTGCGGAACTCTTCTTCACGCTTACCTAATGGATAATTGGCCTTACAGCTATGTATTTTTAATATAATCTTTTCCTCAACGGAGAGAGAGAGAGAGAGAGAGAGAGAGAGAGAGAGAGAGAGAGAGAGAGAGAGAGAGAGAGAGAGAGAGAGAGAGAGAGAGGGCTACCAACAGTTCTACTGGATCCTTTCTTTTTCTGGCATGATTATTTATCACCTCTTTTCTCCCACCACGATTTACTCCATTTTTACTTTAGCGAATGAGAATCAGGAATACAACCGCTAACGTCCTCCTTCTGTTTGTTATAATTCCACGCTCAGTGCACAGTTACTCAGTTATTTCTTATACTCCGATTTTTTGTATTTGCAGGTGTCAAGCCTTCAATAGCTTCCATAATTCTAAAATACGAAATACAATAGAGGCGTGACAAAAAATGCTTTCAAAACGTCACCTACGTCAATGCAGCAGCCGACCTCACTCAACACAGGTTGGAAAGTAATACACAAAGCTCCAATAAACGCAACTAAAAGGGCTGCATTTCTTTTTTATTGTTATTACCTGACTTAAATTCTAGGATGCCTGTTGCAGATTACAGTTTTTTAAAATTATTATTTAAGACCATGCATATTTTTTCTTGTCAAAACACTGTTTTGGAAAGAGAAAAGATAAATATATATTAATAAAACTCCTACGTGTTTAATGACAAGAAATTATCCTAGGCATTGCAGATGAACCAGAAGACTTTTCAATATAAGTTTAGCATCGTACATAGGCATAAATGGTTTAGTTTATAAAAGGCCAGTATTGTCTGAGGGACCACGAACTTCTCACGAGCAATATCAGTTTTATATTTGCATATTATGGATGAAATTACTGATTTAGGAACACCACATCATTATCACAGAATACAATAAAATCATTTTTATATACGCAAGGACCTCTGGTTGTCTAAATATAACAGAGAGTTACGGATCTATTTCGTCTTTTACATTTTTGCATCAATATTTATTGCATTTGTCACAGCAGTTCGTATCAGTGTAATTTCATAGGCTGGCGATAATTTAATGCTGACACTAAGTAACAATAAAAACTACAGTGGTATATGTCACTCGAGTCTATGCGACTCCTATTTTTTTATATGTTGTCGAAATAAAAAAAAATGATCATATGTCCAATATTCGATATCCGAGCGTTATAATATCTCATTATTTGCAGTTGATATCGAGTGGCAGCTGTGATAACCCCCAGTCATCTCCATAACATGACGATCAGTACTGAATTGCTTTTAGCGGACTGAAAAACAACTTGTGATAATTCCTTTGTTGAAATTCAGTTCTCATGATCAGCTGACGTTAGCTCCACCCGATATGAAGTTTATCATTCCTTCTCGATTTGATTTTGTATATTCTTTCGAAGGAAGCGACGGACAACGGTTCATTCCCCGAATCACTTTTTGAATCTTCAGTTTCTACAGCGGCAGAAACTGGATCAGTATGTAAATATTCATCGCTATTACTGACGTAAAGTAGAAGTTAAAGAAAATATGAAAATAGGTAGTATTAGTTTCGGTTGACACAAAACATATTGTTTAAAATTCTCTAATACTTTTGTTGCACAATGGGGGGGGGCGGGGGTGAGGCGCTGAGGAGCAAAATTTCAAATAGAAAATTATGGAACAATTATATTTTCACCCGAGGTTCAGTAGACTTGTATCTGGAAGCATTATTAAATTATTCTTTCTGGGGTTATATAAAACTTACTTTGAAAAGTCTCGGTTGCCTGTTAAATATCCCATATGGAGTAAACGAGGTTTTATGAACTAATTTTCTATATAACTATGGTTTTTTTTTAATTAGCTTATGGAATTATTAATGAATTATAAATCTACTTGATATCACTAAAAGTCCGTGTAGGAAATTACTACAACAAAATACCTTTGTAATAAGAGAGGAACACCAAGGTATTGGTAAATTTCAAAGATAAGAAGAACAGAAGTTAATAAATGGTAAAATGATGACATTTCGTTGGATCTGCTCTGACAGAAAAGAGGGCGAAGATGACAAGAGACCTTAGTAGAAAGAAAGTAAAAGCTATCATTACTCTTGAAGTCATATGAATTCCCTTCATCGTATAATTATCTTTGGATTGGTTCACGTGTGGACTCTGATAAGGCATTGTCGCTTCGGCAATGACGACTGTAACACTGATATGCTGACTTCGGTTTCACCCTGCTACATCGCTACATTTTAGTTATTCATTCATTTCAGTAGACTAGGCGTTTTATTTCACGTTACTGAACAAAGGTGCCGTACAGTACGCATTATTATTTATGTTCCATTCGTTTCTAATTAAAAATAGTTTTCTTAGATATATGCATGTATACCCGGCCCATACATACACACACAAACACACACACACATACATATATATATATAATGTATAAAGACATCTGAGTTATATATATGTATATATATATATATATATATCATATATATATATATATATATATATATATATATATATATATATATATATATATATATATATATATATATATTGTATTAAAGACATCGGAGTTCAGTTTGTGTGATAACACTAAAAATTAAATAATGAAAGAGACACCTTACGTATAACAGTTTGTGGTAATTAAATCAGTATTTCTATTTCGGTATCACTAAGAGCAATTCTGAATAATTACATTCGCATAACAGCAAGAATAGGTTATTAGTCAGTGCCACGCGAAGGGAACGAAATATTTTTGTTCTAAATATTTATTCCTTTCACCTTGAAAGCATTTCATTTTCATAGCATAAATCCCAGCAAATGTTGAAGCATTTATTGTTATTACTCTACAAAATCTGTGGCCCTTTTCACATGAGACGAGCCTGAAAGGTCATTTCATTAACCCCAAAGAATGTTTCATCAAGCAGAATCCCTAGGCAATGCGATGCCATTATTACGAAAAAAGAAAAAATCTTTCTGATGAGTAGCTAAGAACGGTTGTGACTGATCTATCTCATGTAATTTAACTGCTCTTCCTTCCACGTTTTTACTGGTATACCTAGAAAGTTTCGGTACCTCCTAGCACGAAAATTGTATTCCTTCTAAGCCTTTCTTTCATTATATTTTAACTACATCTATACATTCTTCGTCCTTAGAGTTTTATTAACCGGTTCACATTTTACCATTCCATATCCGCTCGTGGTTATCAACATTTCTTCACAAAGAATGCCGTTCTTTCAAATATTTCTGGTAATTAACGACGTTCTGCATTTAGGTGGCAAACGTAGCAGAAAAGAACGATAGATAAAAATAAAGAACTGGAAAAGAGATGTTAAAACCGATAAAGAAAACCCAGCAGAAATCCATCAAGGACGAAGAGAAAGAAAAAAAAAAACAATAAAATAGATTTCAGAAAATACCAAAACTGTCCACTAGGTGTCTCTTCCCCTTTTGCTCTGAAGGTTGAACTGGATCCAAGATTTCACAGTTTCGAGAAAGAGATGTAACTAACATTCCTCTCAGTGAGAAAAATGGGAAGGGGTGAGAGGAGGGCGGTTGTTAAAGGCAAGGTCTAGAGAATACAAGGTCTTCTCACGGCTGACCCAAAAATTGGGATCTAATGCGCAGGTAGAGATTGTGACGTCACGCAAAAATACTCACGGTCCTTAGTGATCCCTGACTGATCAGTTCGTTTACAAACAAACACTGTAGGCCTTGCTTCCACATATTTGGTATTGATATTGTCCGTAATAGCGGCCTTATATTTTTTTTTCTTGCTGCAATTTAGACAGTTTAAGCGATATGAGCCAAATCTTGTGCAGTAAACGGGCACTTTGAAAATAGGAAAAAATAGGGATTTAATTTTTCATAGATTTTCTATGGACGAAAAGTGTAGTGTCGCAAAAGATGGAGTTATGATAAAGGCACAGATGCTTTATATGAACCTAGCTCAAAAGTGCAATGTAAAGGTCAGACCTTGAAACCGCTTATTCATTGTAATTTCGACACCGATATAACTAAAATTCTCCTATTTGAATTCACCATTAAGATAGCGAGAGCTGGATTTCCTATAGTTGGTATGGTTCATGACTTGGGGCAACAAATATAAGGTTATGGAATTCAGTAGGTAATGGTGTAACTAGGCTAATCCAACATTGTTAATCCTGCGGATTATTGCAGGGAAATACATGTATTTGCCAATGCTCCTCACTTGATAAATCTCATCAGAAACACTTCACTTTCTCAGACCATGGATCTAGGTTATCGGACTGTAGGACTGCTTACATTGAGTCAGGGAACTAATTAAGAAAAGTAAAGGTGATCTAATGACAACTCGAAAACTATTTGAAAAGCATTCAAGTGTTACGGGTATGGAGAGTACGACAGTGAAATTAGTGTTACAGTTACTCTGCCACTCACAAAAATCTCAAACACTTCGGAGAAAAAGGTCTGATTGTGTATAGGCACTGGGAGAGTACAATCCAGTTCATTTGCCTTGTTGATAAGTGGTTTGATTTATTCAGTTCTGGAGTGCCTTTCGATAGAGAGTCTTCACGGAATGCTTACGGGCTAATCTTAGAAACCAAAACAACACGGAATACTTATGGGCTAATCTTAGAAACCAAAACAAAACATTGCAAGAGATGATAAACCTATCCAGATGTTATGATCTCGCCTCTCGAGATCTACAGGTTCTTTAAAATAAACAAGCAATTGGGCTGTAATGACTGACGAGAGGAGACAAACAAAGGAGGGAGGAGCAGAACAAAACGAAAAAACATTACCTTTTAAAATTAATTTATTTATAAAGTTAAGTTAGAAGTTATTTACAAGCAATATAAATAATATGATACCAAGGCGGTATAACAAAAAAGCATAAAATAACAAATAATAAATTCAAAATGAAGCAGCACAAGGAAACGGTATTAGCGGACGAACTCCATAGAGCCGTGGAAAGCAGCCCCAAGCTGCTTGACGGGGAACACTGCAGGACAACTAAGACAGAGCCGACACGACAACCATCTCGTCCTCAAGCACAGTGCTGACGTCCTCCTCCAGTACTGACGACCGCGACAGAGCCGACACGGCAACCATCTCGCCCTCCCAGAAACGTACTGACGTCCTCCTCCATCTACGACAACCAAGACAGAGCCGACACGGCAACCATCTCGTCCTTAAAAACTCTTAAGCTGCTCTGCTGCTAGGACCGGACTCACAGGTACGAATACCTGCTGCTGCTACCCCAACGGACTCGCTGCTGCCCTGGACCATCGGTCGTTCTGCCCTCCAGAACCTGGCTCGTTGCTGCTACGAACCTGACTTGTTGCTGTTACGAACCTGACTGGTCCTCCATGAAACGTACTGACGTCCTCCTCTCAATTACAACGACCATGACAGTGGCGACCTTGCCAGTTAGTATTAAGTATGGACCCAGACTATTGTAACGACCCGAGGTGGGCCGTTATGCAGGTTCTTTAATATACTCAGGACGGGGGCTGTCATGACTGACGGCAGATGCAACAAACAAAGGAGGGGAAAACAACAAAAACAATAAAATGAGCTTAAAATTAATTTATTTACAATATTTACAAGTGAGTCAGGTCTGTAAAAAAAGATAAACTATAAATACAAAAAATAAGCCAAAAGGCAGCACTAAACAAAAGCAAGTTAAATAAACAAAAAGTAGCATTAAACAAAAAAAGGCAAAAATAAATAACAGCAGGCAGAAAAAAACAAACATACGTCCTCCATCAGGGCACCAAGACAGCCCTCAGCTGTGCAACAGGACAAAACCCACCAACCAGAAAACCCTGATGGAGACGTCAGGACAGCCTCACGCTGTCATCAAAGATGAGCAGCTCGTGGTCACACGACTACTCATGGTCACACTCCACCTCTAATCAAGACGTTGCTCCACTTCGTGTGGCGTGCTCCAATTTGCTGCTCAAAAACTCGACCAACGTCGACTCCAAAACTGCCTGCTGCTGCTGCCACTGCCGCTACTTCCGCTGCCCTACCAGACCCGACTGGCGAAAGAAAAACGGCAGCTCACCGACGAGAACATCAAAACAAAAAAAAAACTTGAAGGTAAGGAGGCAGCAATCCACAAAAGGGAACGAGCGGGGAACCAGCAGTTCCCGCAAAACCATCACTTAACGTGACACCTCCCCACCTAAAAGAAAAAAAAAAAATTATTTTTTTTTTTTTACATTTCATGATCCCCTCCAATGTCCGAACAACCCCGCCAGCCAAAACAGAGCCATCCTGTCACGGTCGCCATTGTAACGACCCGAGTGGGCCGTTATGCAGGTTCTTTAATATACTCAGGACGGGGCTGTCATGACTGACGGCAGATGCAACAAACAAAGGAGGGGAAAACAAAAAACAATAAAATGAGCTTAAAATTAATTTATTTACAATATTTACAAGTGAGTCAGGTCTGGTAAAAAGATAAACCATAAATACAAAAATAAGCCAAAAGGCAGCACTAAACAAAAGCAAGTTAAATAAACAAAAGTAGCATTAAACAAAAAAAACCAAAAATAAATAACAGCAGGCAGAAAAAAAACCAAACATACGTCCTCCATCGGGGCACCAAGACAGCCCTCAGCTGTGCAACAGGGACAAAAACCCACCAACCAGAAAACCCCGATGGAGACGTCAGGACAGCCTCACGCTGTCATCAAAGATGAGCAGCTCGTGGTCACACGACTACTCATGGTCACACTCCACCTCTACGACGTGCTCCACTTCGTAGGCGTGCTCCAATTTGCTGCTCAAAAACTCGACCAACGTCGACTCCAAAAACTGCCTGCTGCTGCTGCCACTGCCGCTACTTCCGCTGCCCTACCAGACCCGACTGGCGAAAGAAAACGGCAGCTCACCGACGAGAACATCAAAACAAAAAAACTTGAAGGTAAGGAGGCAGCAATCCACAAAAGGGAACGAGCGGGGAACCAGCAGTTCCCGCAAAACCATCACTTAACGTGACACCAGAACAATGAAAAGTCTGGGAGGAAAAGGACTTTACCCTTTCCAAAAAGGCCTTGTGATATCTTGCAAATCTCTAACGAACTTGCCAGGGATGTTAGGTGAAATTTTGCAATATCATACATCTTGACTCATAGGTTGAAACGAGATGGACTGGAACACTTTTTTGGCTGTATACGGTAAATGAGTGCATGTCATCAGCACCCATCACCTGTTGAATTTAACCACCGAGTTTGAGCCCATCTCCTGGGAAAAGAGAGAACTCTATAAGGCGCAAAATACAATGTTGAAAATTGTATTAGCGATAATATGACTGAGGTCTCATTTTCTAACTTGATAACTATAGAAAGCACTTCTTACGAGGCTGAAGAAACATCTCTTCAGAAAGCGTTAAGCTTATCAGCAATATTGTTTCGTTTGCCAATGGAGGAATTGCAGGATGACAATGAAGACAAAACTGAAGAAGGAGGCATGCAATATGTGGGTGGTTTTGTAGCCCGTAAGTTTCCCCGAATATGACTTTGTAGGAACTAAAGAATCGAAGGAGATGGCACAAGGATCGGCACTATAAGTAGAACAAATAAGAAGCTAATGAAACCTCGACCCGAATTTTTGGAGCATTTAAATTCGATAGAAAAGATATTTATTTGTTATCATTGTAAACATAACGAAAGAGTTGGTCACATAATTGTATAATTGTTAACCTTATGTATACATGTACTCGTATATGTGTATTTGAGTGTGAGTTGTATATTAGAGTGAAAAATGTTTTTTTCGTTTTTAAGTTCCAGTTGTAATTATTTGGATGAATACACGTGTAGAAATGAATATGGTCAACATGTGCTTTGTTTCCCTAAAAGAATGAATCATAATTTTTAATATTAAAAAGAGTCAACGAGGAAACAGGAGAAAAGTTTTCCCATTTGTACAGAGCTTGGGCAGAGGAGAAAGCAAGTAGACCGCGTGACGTCACGTTTCTTAACTCTCATCTCCTTACCCGTGTTAATCCTGCGCGTGAGAAGACCTTGTATTCTCTAGACCTTGGTTAAAGGAATGGCAGAGACCAGTTAGGGGCATGCGATATGGTGAGTTCGAAGGTATTCCGAAATGATCGCCGTTATTCTGCTCAAAATTTCCAAAGAAGAGGGTCTTCTCTTCAAGGATAGACGAAATTCATAAATACTCGTATGTGTGTATTGTTATAAATGAACTAACTCTGTGTAGTTGTTAACTCGCCCATGATAAAAATGCCATTTAGGTGGGGGTAACCAAATAAAACCTGCTATAACAAAGTACTTACAACGAAGAGTAGAAATTGGATACTTTGGAAGTGAAAGGAGAGAGGACAAAACTTTTATAAACCATTAGTCCGACAAAAAAGTTCACCTCAAGAATGACCAACAACACCAGAAACGTCTCTTCATATAAGAAGGAGACACCGCAGTCAGTAGCCAGACTGTCCGAGTCCGTTGTCCTTTGACATTTATTGAGCTTACTCGAAGGAGCTGAGTGGGGCGAGACACGAATCTGCCAGATTAAGAACGGGGATTGAACGCAAGGCATTCTAATCATGTACATTGAGTTCAGTAACTGTATTTGGCCATTGCTTGGAATGGTGACCACCAGTGAATACACGACAATGTTGGCAAGCATATTTCAATGGCAACTACTATAACCTTCAATTATAAGCCTGGAAAGGGCAATGGGCCACAATGATAAACAACGCCCATCAGTGCGTAAATGAGGGAAATCATAACAAAAGATGATGAGCGCCTCCCTTCAAGTGTTTCCCCTTTCAACGGAAAAGAATTATTTGTCCGTGAAAATTGAGTCAAATGGACGAACTGATAATTCGGACTGTAATCAGGTTACCATATATGAAATAGCTTTATTCAACATAGAGAAAAAATGTTTTGAAAGTATTTCTCTCTTCTCTCTCTCTTCTCTCTCTCTTCTCTCTCTCTCTCTCTCTCTCTCTCTCTCTCTTTTGTTTAAACTAAGACTGCCTGTAAAGTCTTAGTTGTATACTTGTTAGCTCCTAAAAACGGATGTGTTTTACTTATTTGCTATTCTCTGTTATTGATTCACAATAAGACAAAATGTTCAGTGATAGGTGTAACTATGGAGGAAGAATATAATGATAATGAAATGTAAAACAAGAATCGTCTGATTTCGCCTCATGAACTTCTTAACTTTGTTTGTTCTTGTTTCACCTCAAAAATTGGGAAATTAAGGAGAACATTGTGTTTCGCGGCCTTCTCTCCAACAACCTAATCTATCCACAAGCGCTTCCTATTGCGTAATCACATTAACATTTTTGAATGAAACCTCCCTCAGCACTAAGCTAATCCAATCCTTTGTGCATCTTGTTTCGTTATCCCGGCAACATCAGTGCTGAACGCGATAACGCAGAGATGAAATGAGAGAGACCATGCCTGTGGGGTATGAAAAAGGCAAATAATACATCAGAGTCGGGAGGCGAAAGCAGGAGAGGCTCCCAATTAAGCCAGCCTTATGCCAGCATGACCCCTTCCAACGGCCAATGGGTGTTGGTAAGGTGTTGAAGTGAATGACGCCCAAGTAATAAGTGTTAAAAGGGAATAGTTGGTTTTATGATGTTGTTCAGTCTGCTAATTCACAGTCATTAGCTCGAAATAGTCAAGGTCATCGATACAGGGCAAATAATGCTATTTTTAAGCAATTTCAGCTAAAAATTTTATGAAACATTTCCTCATAAAACGTTTCGTTTTTTCTACCCACACATTGTAGACACTTTAACATCATATGTCTTTAGCGTTACATGTAATATGTATATATATATATATATAGATATATATATATATATATATATATATATATATATATATATATATATATATATATATATATATATATATATATATATATATATATACATACATACATACATACATACATACATACATACATACATACATACATACATACATACATACATACATGTGTGTATGCGTGCAGTCATAATGGGAAGATCTAATGAAATACGAAATTATATCTAAACAAGGAACAAACTTCTGGGCAAACCTAACAATGACTTGATTTTTAAAGACTCCACCTGCAAGAACACTGCAGGGAGGATAATGACCCTCCTCGTCTCTTCACTCTAGATCCCCAAGACTGGTGATCGATGGTAAAATGAGGAAAAGAAGTTGGCGGAAGATGCAAAACTCTGTGAACTGTATTATCGCTGAGGATGGGATTAGATGCAGTGTCGTCACCCATACACATGTAAAACCACTAAACAAATAAAATATAGATGGATGTGTTTGTGAATACATATGTTAGTGGATGTATGTGTGTGTGCGTGTGTTATAATACATTTAAAGAATAAAAGGTGCTAGCATTCGGGAATTCTGACTTATACGTGAAATTTCCTGATGCAAGTAACTGGGAACAATTTTATATTTCCTGTTTCATTTTGTCGCCAAGCTGAACAAAATAATGCAGCAAATTAGAAAGTTGCTGATGGAAACCTTCTTTGTTCTAAGAAAAAATAAATCATTTGATAACTCTTATTGTCCTTTTCCATAAATCATCCGAGCAGTATTCGGAAACTTTTACTTTTCTTGAAGATAATTTCCCGTCATGCAGGAGGTGATTAGTCCATCCGACTGGGAAATATTGTCTAAAAATATGACAGTGAAGTGCTTTCAAACAAATGCTCATGGTGCATAAGCAACTTAGTCTTAAAACCGACAAACATCACACTGAGGCTCATGACCTGTACTATAAGGAAGATCAGTAGAGACCGGTAGCTGCCATGTCCTACCCATTTCTTCTTAAGCAGAATCACCTATTTCAGAGGCAAGATCAGGCAGGTCACCTAAGGAGTGGGTCCCATTAATAACAGCCTATTGCTTTTTTTGTATGATATAAAAATAAAAAAAAAATGGAAAATGAAACTGTTGCTGAAAGACAAGCAATTCCCTTCGATCAACCCTACCTTAGGGACGAAGCGTTACTTTGATGGTAGAGAACAGATCAGTGTTGGACACTGATCGACATAGTTTTGTATTTTTGTCTTGCAGTGACAGTCTCCACAAATGTGCTAACATTTTCTTTTATATTCTGCTTCTTAGAACAATGATGTAAGACCAGAGTAAGAATAAATAAGAGTAAAAAGAATGAAAACAGAACCTTAAAACATCTGAGATCCATATTTCCTTCCACATTTCACATCATCTATGTACTCAAACCAGTAACCAAACAAACACCTTTTCCTTCCTACTTATTTGTTACTTGGTTATTGTTCGCTTCGCCCTGTTCAAACAAAGTCTGCATCAACTAGTCATTACTAAATTCGTACTTCCAGAGCTTAATCATGGTGAACTCCTTGTGCACGGAACATCCAAAAAATCAGTTACTTCTTTCCAATACTTGTGATCCATCCATCCAGTACTTTCAAGGTGCTCCTCTCCTCCTAGGTGTTCCTGCATTTCACAAATCCATCATCTTTCAATCTTTCAGCATAACTGAGCCAACTTAAAACTATGATTCAGTCTTTCATCATCATTATCTTTTTACTATTTCTACACATCTACATGCTTTTCACCTTTTTTACACTTCTCAAGCCACGTAACTATCCTAACAATAATATTCATCTCTACAACCTCAAGCTTTATCCTTTCGCTCGCATTTATCTTACGTACTTCCTTTTCGATTTATAAATTATACATGAAAAGTGAAAATGTAAATGGGAAACTTTGACGTACGAGGCTTGTGTCGTATCTTCCTTTAATTAAATGAGTTGACATACTATAGCATACCGAGATGAAAGAGGAGCTGAATCTTTTGAAATATGCGGCCAGGGCAAAAGCTTATGAAGCTCAGTATCCGGATTAAAGGGACTTAAAAAAAAAAAAAAAAACACCTTATAACCTGATTTATATGATTTGTTTTGCTCTGTAAGACTCCCAGGTTAATCTTCATAAATCTCGGGCCTTAAAAAGATTTTAAGGTCGGAATAAGGCACAGATAGTCACGAGATTCCTAAATTCTACCTTGAAGCTCAACAGTTGCGAAACTTCGTTTCTGGCGTCCTTTAATAACTCACAGAGGAAAGAATCTGAAATTTATTATGAAGACATGGAGAACAATTTTGCAATCTGTTGTCTGACTTTGTGTGAAAGTCACTATCTAAGGTCAGGGTGCTTCATGTGTCAATGATGTCTAGTATTTATATTTTTATGAGTGAAGAGAGGTATGTTGTTAGGGATTGGACGGGAGGTGCGAGGTTTATTTTTGGAACAACAAAAATTAGTGAGTCGATAGAGATTTGATTGACTAACGTTTGGAATTTTTAGTTCTAGTAGATGCAAACAACCACCAGCGAAGAAATGTTAAATTTTGACTGATCAATTGAGCAACTGCCGTCACAACGCCAATGGTCATTAACACCGTAGTTATTGTAGAGGAGAAAAGAGTCACTATCAGCAACAATCCTGTCATAAGGGTTAATGGAAGCCAGAAAGATTGAGAGGGATTGTTAATAAAGAAGGTGTGGGAGTGGAAGCGATTGTTCCATAGAGGTACTTGGGAGCAAATGTAACGGATGTTGGTGGGGTGAGAGAAGAGGGGAATTGGAGAGTAGGTAAAGCAAGGAACTCGGTCTGTGACAGCAACGTTTGTGGTGTATGAAAAGGTTAATTAACCAACTCCCCTTTATACTGAGGTGTGGATGTTGAATGAGAGTGAAAGAAAATAACTAGGAGGTTCAGTGTGTTTTTAGTTGGCATGGTTAGCATAGAATTTATATATCTGGAGTTCATGAAAAGTAGGAAAATGGGAGGCAGCAAAGTATACGCTAGATGGAGTGGAGAAGTTTTGGAATAAAAGTACTTTAATGTTCATTTCGTGAATAAATATTGACATAGTGGTTACTACACTGGTCTCAAGTCAAAATACGAATATAGATTGCTAACTTCTTTCTTCCAGGTGATATATTTTTCCTAAAGATTTGCAACAATATTCTGTCTTTTTTCCCCCCTCATAGTTCATCCTTCAAAAGTGACATCACAACAAAGACAAAGCAAATGTTCTCAACTTTCCAAAATCTTAGTCATTTTCTTTGTATTCCTTGTGTTGCACCCATCACCTTCAATGACCGAGACAGAGAGACAGAGAGCAGCATTTTGCTATCCAGGAAGATAGGAAACCTGTAACTGGAAGCAACTTCAGATGTTTTGCTCACATCATTGTCAGTCGGTAGTTGACATCAAACGTAACTATTCAGCGCCGCAGTTTCAGCGCCGATGATTCAGCGCCACCGTTTCAGCACCAGAAAGTTCAGCGCTAAATATTTCGGCGCCAGACGTTTTCAGCGCCGGAAAGATACTGTCTCATATATCTAGACACTGAAATATAATCTTGTTTCTTTTAAATCATTTGATTAGTTTTAAAACCTTTATAAAACATGTAGGAAAAGAATAAAGCCGAAAAAATCATTTATTTATATTTTAGAAAAAAATTATATATAAGAAACAACTCATTTAACTCATTAAATTGTGTCCTGTTGAACGAAGGTACTCTATTTCATTTTTTGTGCCATATTCAGAAACAATCTTTAGAATTCTCTCATCTGCTTTTCTGTATTTACGTAGTTTCAACTGTGGTTGATGGCCACATGCAAGTTTCTCAAAGTACTCGTCCCTTCCCTTTTGAACCTGCCTGAGGACATCGATGAATTTCAGAATAGTCCTTGTAACATTCCGAGTTCACTTTTCAATCTCCTATTAGCCGCCTCAGCATAGTTATTTGTCCTGTCGTGCCCATTTAATGTTCTTTGATGCATATTCCACATCTCCGTTGGAAATAAAGGACTTCGTCTGCCTGATCCACGCCGGTTTGGACGGCCTACATAGTTGTCTTCAAACCAGTTTAAAACTGGAATTAATTCCTCCGGTAAATTACCTGCCAATGAATCTATGTGAGTGTCTAGATCAGCAACTGGCACAAAGCATAAAGCAGTTATCATTTTCATGTAATGCAAAGTCAAATTAGTGTTTTATAGCTTCATGAGACCATACCCACTTAGCTGCTTTAGTAGATTTTGAGACAGATGAAATAGACAACCTCTGATTTCAACACTGGGAAGGTGTCTTTCATTGCAGTAAAGCAGCTCGCTCAAAATCATTTGATTACGTCGGGTCGTGCGTTTGTGCTCATCTCTTTATCATCTCAAACAACCTCACATATGTTGCGTACTGCTTGTTTTGTAAAAGCGCATACAATACAGGGTGTACTCCATTATTTTTTTAACCAGAATAATGTACACTTGATAAAATAGCTGCGGTGCTACAGCAAATGTTCCATCAGCATACCAAATCGTAGAATTTGCAATGTGCTCCAACCAACTTTCTCTTCCAAATATAATAATCCGTTCGCTGCCTGTCCCTCTATCCATTAAACAAAAATTTTCACTGGTATCTGGGGTAGGATTATACATCATATACTTTTCTGGTAACTGAAGCTCTTCAATGGACCTTGGGTTTTTTTGGGACTTGGTTCACTGCGTTACGTTTCCTACGAATAATTCTTCGCATTGCGTGCCTGTTTAAAAACTGTGCCATACCTGCAACAGACATTTTCTCGATGCACTTATTTATAATTGTACTTGGCAACTCACAAGTCATTTCAGCTCGGTCTCTGGCATCGGTCAAGACATTTTCTACTTCGATGGCAACTGCTGAAGGAGGATGAGTATGTCCGTTAATCTTTTGATCACCTCACTCTCTAACGTGTGAATACGAGCTTTGCATCTACCATCTTCATGGCATCGCAAAACTTAACAAGATCGTGTGTTTTGCTGTGTTTGTCGAAACGATAAATATAGCCTTCATGACAAAACTTTTCTCTGCCTCTCTTACTTTTTACGGAATCAGGCATGGTTTCAGGGAAAAAAATCAAGGTGTTGTTGTTCCAAAATCTAAACACAAACTAACAATTCAAAATAAAAAGATTTTATGCTTGAGAAAAAGAAATCTTACAAATATATTACCATAAACAACCATCAAGTGAATGAGCTAGTTTCTCTGCAATTATACAGTAGTAGAAATGACAAAAGAAACAACTATAAAAGAAAAACAAATAATCTTAAATATCTTACCATAAACAACCATCTAGTGAATCAGCTAGTTTCTCTGCAATTATACAGTAGTAGAAATGACGAAACAACTATAAAAGAAAAACAAACAATTTTACAAATATCTTACCATAAACAACCATCAAGTGTATAAGTTAATTTTTCAATAATTATACAGTAGGAATATCGATGAAGCAATTAACACGGAAAAAGAAAACTTGAATGTAAAACACACACACACACACACACACACACACACACACACAAAAAGCATAGAAATGGTTTGCGGCGCTGAATCGTCTGGCGCTGAAATTTATTTAGCGCTGAACTTTCTGGCGCTGAAACGGCGGCGCTGAATCATCGGCGCTGAAACGGTGGCGCTGAACTGGCCCATTCCCGTCAGGAACCTCTCTCTCTCTCTCTCTCTCTCTCTCTCTCTCTCTCTCTCTCTCTCTCTCTCTCTTACACAAACACACACACACATATTCAGTGTCTTAATTAATTATGTATTTTTAGTAAGAAAATCCACATCCCTCTTCTCTCTCCCAGTTAAAGATTGTAATGGTGAAGATATACACTTTCCCCATTTTCGCTGTGTTGATCGTAATGACGATAAGAATCTCTCTCTCTCTCTCTCTCTCTCTCTCTCTCTCTCTCTCTCTCTCTCTCTCTCTCTTTAGTGATGAAAGTAATGATGTTGAAAATGTTCTTTTTTGCTGTTTTGTTTTATTTATGAAATTTTTGTTACATGCTTAAAGTATTTACTGTGGACTTCATGATTCTTACAATAATGTCATATTTTCTTAGTTTCTGATGAACTAATAAGAGTTGCCCATTTAGGTTAAGTTCTTTTTTTCGTACGTAAACAGCGTTTATCTTTTTCATAAGAGATAATTTATTGTTGCTTATGTTGCATAAACTACTCTTATCCTTTAAATTTCCTCTTCTGGTAGTTTCCAATTTTTCTTTCCATCTAGGAAATATTATTCATCGAATTTTATTTGAAGGATGTCGGTTTTTTACATGACTCGAGTTTTAACTCTTATTTATTTTCGTTTGCATGCTTAATTTGTTAAGCAAGTGTCGTCGTATTGTCTATTGCCGAGATTATTTGTCACTCATGACTCAGTTTCCAATTTTCTTTATATTAGGGATCACTAAAATCTGTTTCACGAACCATAGCTTCTTTTTTCTCTACATGCAAACTTCTTCATGGGTACTTTTCATAATCACTTATTCATAATCAAACAGAAAAGAACAATGAAGTACACTTGATATCGTCTCACCAGACAGACCTTGATTTACTAACAGTCTTCAGGGTTTGCCAGAAAAAGGTCGGTTATAATACTCTAGCGATTCTTGCTAAGGTTCTTGTGAAAATATCTACCAGGTATTGAGGAATTTATGTAGGTGCTCACAAGTTTCCGAGTAATGTAGTAAAGTAAACTTATTTTTAGATTGTTTCTACGCATGTCGAATTCTTTGTTAAGTGCCCGGTCGATTTTCCGCCAGGACGCCATTAAGAGGTCTTGAAAGACTTGCTAGTAGAAACTTGTGTAGTGCCAAATACACTGTTTTTTTTTTATTTACTGTTTACTGAGAGAGGAATAAAAACATCTCATCCTTCCTCACTTACTGTAGGTGAAAACATATATGCTGTTGCGCTTGCTTAGATATTCACGAAAACCTTTCTTAGTATCACAGCATGCAACGCACAAAGTTTTAGAATAAAGAATCAGACCAAAGCCTTAGTTAATTCCCAAGGTCTTCTAAGATGTCTGAGAAATAAAAAAAGAAATGTGCGTGAGAGGAAAAAAGACAGCCAAAAACACCAAGAGTCTCTGTCTCATCTTGTATACATAGGACATCAATCTGGACTTCTCAAGACAACTTTTTCTTGAGGAAAACCTCATTCCCAGTTCCTTGGTCTCGTGGAGTTTTTATTCTTTTTCGTCTATTTTGCTTTTTTTATCGGGTTGTTTTCTTTCTAAAGTTTTATCTCCATCATTATGTGATGTTGTATATTTTCTTGGCGTAGTTAATCAAAGCGTGTGTTTCATTCCAGGAGATTTCCATTTAGGCAATTTAGAGCCACTCTTTTTTTTAAATTTCAGAATCTTGGGGTGGGTGAATATGTTTTAAGGTTACTTCAAGATTTCCTTACAGGTAGGCAGCTGCCAGTGGCTGTTGATGGGATCTTTAGCGAACCAAGACCTATGACGTCTGGTCTTCCACAAGGTTGTGTTCTTGGCCAGCTGTTATTTTTAGTGCATACAACAGATGTTTCTTGGCCTGGAGAAACAAGATTGTTTAGTATGCCGATGATTCAACACTTGCGGATGTAGTAAAGTCTCCCAACTTATGAGAAATGAAGTTGCCTTTAGTTTCCGGCCTGACATAGAGTTGATTAGTGATTGGCGTAGTCGGTTGGGGTATGAGTTTGAACTCCAGTAAAAGCAAACACCATTGATTTGTATATCTCGTGCTGATTTTCCACCTCACCTTCCTCTTCAAGTGGACGGGAATCTTGCAGAATGTGTCTGAATCTTTTACTCTACTTGGTGCAGCTTTTGAGAAACATCTACTGAAAGTGTCTGGAAATGACGCACGGAAGTTGGGTTTTATAAGTAAGACCTCATACATCTATGACAATGGTAAAATCAGCGCAACCTGCTTAAGGTTACTTGTTCTTCCTTTGCTAGAAAACTGTTCTCCAGTTAGAATGTCGGCTTCTCCCCGAGATTTATCTCTTTTAGCTAGAGTGGTTCGTGGTGGTAAGTTTCTGTTTCCTAACATCAGCAGTTATAACTTAGACCATCGATAGATGGTCTCTTTTTTGCAAATTTTCGATAAATTGTATTTTAATAGAAAGCTTTTGCTATCACAATTGATCCCTGATCCACTTTTCCTGCCGAGAGTGACCAGATTTCCTGAGCAGCGGCACTAGTATGCAGTAAATGTGTCACGTCTCTGAACTTTCCAGTTGCAAAGGTATATTATTCCTAATCCCTTGGGACTGTGGAACAGTTTCTCTGAGGATGTTATGCAATTAAAACCTCAAAAGTTCACACGAAGATACAAAGCATTACTAACCTAACGCAATCCACCTTGTACTTACGTATTTCCCCTCTTTCAGTAATTCCTGTTGCCTTCTGTAATTTCTTTCAAATGGATACCATATTCTTTGAAAGCTTGAATTTGAAGTCAGCAACCACTGTAGGTTTGCTTCATATGAATAGGGTTTATCATCTGAATAACAGTAAGAATGATAACAATGATTACGAGGAATATATATGTATTTAAAAGCTTGTTTTTTATCCTAAGCTGAAGATATGCCATTCAAAATGCACTTCGTAATTAAGTTTTTCACCGTCTAATGCTCATTTGGAAAATATTGTACGAGTCTTCCTTGATCTTGATATGTGGGGAAAACGAAGCGCCTCTAAAAATCCATTGCTTTCAATTTAATGGTTATTTCGCCGATGTTCCTACGAGTCCTCCTCCTTTTCTCGTGAAGACATCAAAACCCCGAGTCGCACCTCAGTCATTCGTCTTGAGCACAAGAGATGCCACAACCCAACACCTGCTCTTACTAACATTAGGCAGTGGCGAAGTAACAGAATCTAGGCCTTAAGGTTACGCGGAATAGGGCTCATAGTGCGTTGGTCAAATCTGGTTAAACTATAAAGTTATGGTTGTTAGTGGTCAATCATAATATTCTTATTGAGCTGAAACTCTGAAAAAGCAAATGATGTTAAATGTGAATTATAGTTGGTTTGTCTAACCTATCTGATAATTTTGTTTTAAGTTTGATACCCAGTGGTGAAGCAGTTTCTTCATTGGAAAGTTGTGAAATGATTCAGAGAAATAATTTATTTTTGTCCTGTACATCTGGCGAACACGCGTGGATGACATCATACAATATCCAGGGAAACAGTTTCTCATTTCAGTACCCAACTATGAAAGCTTCCCATGCAACCTTCTAAATAAAATGAACACATAAATCATATCCTGAAATGTATTTCACTTAAAACAAACATCCAGGCGACACAATGCAGCGGCGGAGGCGATTCATGAGCGAGGGGAATCCTGATGTTTACTAGTAGCTTATAGCTAACGATGGCGTTTGCTGAAGGTGTAAAATAAAGGCGTAACCCACCTGTCTTTGTTTGGAGAGTCTAAGTGTCCGTCATGATACTCGTAGTTCCTTCCTTAATGCTGATTTATTATTTACAGTTTATTGCATTATCTATTCCTCTTTAATATCAGCGGCCTTTTCCCTAAAAAATTGTTGTGGAACCGGAAGGCTGTACCTTCTAACGCCGGCAGAGAATAAAGAAATGGAATTCGGCCAAACAAAGAAAACGAAAGAAAACGATGCATGAGATAGCTGAAACCAAAGACAAAAAAATTAAAAATAAAAACTTAAACTGTATGAATAGAAAGAATGGGAAAAATTAATGGAATCTAGGGAATAAAAATAAAGAATGGCAAGAGAATATATGTGAATACAAGATAGAAAGCGACAGCAAATGAGGAAAGGAAGAAATCGAAAAGCAAAACTGAAACTGGGGTGGGAAGTACGAACAAGAAGCAACAACACCCCAACATCACTGCTGCGACAACGCACCGGCGCCTCTTACTTGGATTCAATCAAGGGAAAAGTAATTGGCTTTGCTTCACATTTTTGCGGTCGCAGACGTGAAATATCCTTTTTCATAATATTAAGCTTGCACAAAATACGTACAAAGCTTACACTTAGTTATTGAATCTCATATAAACGCGTTACGGTGTTCTTGAAGATTGTAAATCCATACTTGCAGCATCCAATATAGAGAGGCATCCCTGCTGATTTTCTACTTATAATTATAATCATTACGATTTGGCGTTTTAAGGTCTTTCTTTTGTTGTGACTTGATGTCTCGAGGGAGTGTGACGTAGAATGGCGCATGGTTCAGCTGGTCATAAGGATATGTTTAAGGACTGACTCTATCTTTTCACCTTTGTTCTCCTTGGCAGCGTAACGGTGGTTTCTTCTTCTTATGTAGGGTATTATGAGAGGCAAAACAGTTCGCATGATGAAAAGTAATAATGGAAAAGATTGATCAGATATGAAGTTTTACGCAACGAGACCTCGGTCACAGGCTTTCCTGTCATCTCATCTAAACCTCAACAGTTTTACTATGGCAAACCAGGATTTGAGAAGGTTTCTTTTAACCGAGACAGATGCGGATTAGAAGAGAAATGCTGTACTGTAATTTTACCATAATTTGAAATGTATTTTTGCACAGAATGTTGATGTGAAGATGCTTCATGCAAAGGCATCTCGTACAGGAGAAGTGCTTTCGCCTTTAGGAGGATTCACTATCGCTTCTGGGTAAAGCAGAGTTGCCAAAAATGTTGCAAGGAATTTCGTCAATTTCTAAATTACATTGATGAATGACAAACACACCGCAATTAAAATAAGCACAATGATTCTTCCGTGGAATATGAGTGATGTGAAAAGTTAGCATCTGTCGGAAAAGGTTTTAATACCGTTATTATTATAGTCAATATTATTATTAATAATAATCATAGACATGTGAACCTGCTACAGCTTTGATTTCAAGGTCACTGCCAGTGAAAGAAATTTAAACACGCAAGTGGAAGGTCAACACGGGAATTTCTAGAGTCGTAACTGACACATATCGGACAAGTGAAAATCTGTGAAATGATAATGTAATTTTTTCTTATTTACTTTAAATAAAAAAATTGACTTAAATTAAGTGAAAAAAAATTCTCTGACGAGCTTTATTCAGTCAAGAGATGCAGTTGAAGGCCAGGATGCTATATGCAAAAAAAAAGAAAAAAAAAATCAGGCCAGAGTGAAAAGATCACTCTTTTTTAATAAGGTAAATCAAAAAGGAAATTTTCTTTGGATAAAAGGCTGAACCAATGAAATTAAGTGCTTTTTGCGAAATCAAGAGAATTTAGGTACGTGTTCCTTCTAAGAATAACCTTCAAGCAAAAGTTTTTAAATCTTAAAGAGTAAATGAAATGAACACACGACAATATATGATTGATAGGTAACCTGTATAGCAAGAATTTCTGTGAAACGAGACGTATGTAAACTCCACTAATAAATCCTTACTGTATGCATAATCACAATAAATTTCAGTTGTGTAAGGCATACTATGCGTCATACAGTACTGATCAATAAAAAAAATATTTACGTGTAACAATCTCATGAGTTCCAGGGGAACGAATAATAGTATCATCATGTACTTAAACGTATGTACATTTTAATACTAAAATAGGTTTATACTGTATATAATTTACGTTTTATATTGTGTATAGTATCAGTTTCAGTTTCCAAATTTGTGCTATGTAAAGCAAGAAAAAAAATTAGAGAGGGAAAGGGAAAGGGAGTTAAAAAAAAAAGACAAGAAACGCGGCACAGTTCATGAAACATTGGCGAACTGTTCTCCAAGGGACTTGCACAAACTGCCTACGATCTCTCTCTCTCTCTCTCTCTCTCTCTCTCTCTCTCTCTCTCTCTCTCTCTCTCTCGTTCACTGGGTGAAAGTTAACTTCTGGTGCGATTTACAAAGCTGCCAGTCTATCGCAATTCAAGAAGTAAATTATGTTTGTTCTCTCTGTGGCATTATTTTACTGAAAAGGACAAGTCTTCAGAAACAGTCTTGTAATTTTGCAAGTGAGGTACGTTTTCCCTTTATTATTGTTTTATATTTCGGCCTATACTGACTGGTAGATTTTTATCATACAGCGTATGATCAAAGCCAGGGAAAATAGATCAATCTTTCGGTGGTCTTGGTATAATGCAGTATGAGCCGCGGCCCATGAAACTTTAACCACGGCCCGGGTGTGGCCTATCCTATATTGTTGTCAGAAGCACGATTATGACTAAATTTAACCTTAAATAAAGTAAAAACTACTGAGGTTATAGGGCTGCAATTTGGTATGTTTGATGCTTGGAGGGTGGATGATCAACATACAAAATTGCAGCCCTCTAGCCTCAGTAGTTTTAAGATCTGAGGGCGGACGGAAAAAGTGAGGACAGAAAAAGTGAGGAGAGAATAAAGTGCTGACGGACAGACAAAGCCGGCACATTAGTTTTCTTTTACATAAAACTAAAAAATGAAACAAAAAAATAGGTAAATAAAGCCATTCAAGTGAATATATGATCATCCATGATACCTTTGTCAATTCGCTTTTCCGTTGATAATCCAGCTAATCTGTTTCGTCCTTAAGCTTAATCGGCAATCCACCAGTCATAATCTTTGTGTTTATCTTTCACAATCGTCCCTCAGTTATTGCGTATCTTTGGAAAGTGTTCGCATGTGATTCCCCTTGACAAGCAATCCACCTCTTCCCTGCAACATATTGGCAGTGCTCTATCCTTCCGAATTCCTGAGGTTTATTGCTTCATCCCGAATTCTAGACTGGATGAAGGTTCACTCCCTTCCTAAATTTGCTTCGGTCCTGGTGCCGGTTAATCAAAGGGAAGAAAGCTAGAGAAATGCTGCTATGTTGCTTGTTGCAATATTGTTATAAATAGAAACCCTTTAGCAAAATTCAGATCTGTTTAAGGAAAATATTCCAAGCATAAGAAAAGACCCTCCGAGCATGTCTACTGTATATCCATTAGAAGAGTATAATTCAGTAGGTAGAATTATATATATATATATATATATATATATATATATATATATATATATATATATATATATATATATATATATATATATATATATATATATATATATATATATATATATATATATATATATATATATATATATATATATATATATATATATATATATATATATATATATATATATATATATATATATATATATATATATATATATATATATATATATATATATATATATATATATATATATATATACATATATATATATATATATATATATATATATATATATATATATATATATATATATATATATATATATATATATATATATATATATATATATATATATATATATATATATATCATGTGTGTGTATATGTACTGTATGTATGTGTATAAATGAGGTCTGATCAATGTCGTGTAACTGTAGTAGGTGGATTAATTCTAACCCCCGAATCACCTGATTTGTACGATCCTATGGGAAAAGTCTTTTAAACTTTAAATTAACAGAGAAAATCCCCCTGATGTAATGCAATAATAATGCTAGATGGTTGTGAGAAGTCTACTTCAGTGGATCATAAAAGCAATTCTCACTCGTCAGAAAATTATTTTGCTCTTGAATGAGCGGAGAAAACTGGAGCACAATAATGCTGAAGAAGCTGGGCAGCCTAGTGGGAAGAGACCCAAAGGAATGTTCGGGAAGGAAGAGTCAAAATTTTTCATTGCTTTTGTTGAATATATCAAGGCACATTGTACTCAGTGCCTCCCATCGGAGAGGCCCTCCGCCAGGAGTCCTTATCTTAATAAGGATTATTTTCGTAGTTAGTGATGAATAATGTCTTAAGATGGCTGTCACAGAAGGTCTGTTGGAGAATGTGTCCAAACAAACAAACCAGACAATGTATCTCATGTTCTAAATGTTATTTTTTTTTTTTTTTTTTTTTTTGCAAACTAGATGCGTAACAAGATTATATTATCTTCACTATGCTGTTAAGAACAATTATTTCAAGATGAAAAGGAACAAACGATCAGGAAAAACAAATAAAATAAGAAAATAAGCGGTAAATATTTTCATAATTTACCAATTGTAACCATCTCTAAGTAGTGAGTGTCACATCAGACATAAAAAGGCAAATTATTTTCATATGTGAAAATCTGATTCTCTTGCAGCGGATGACAAGGTCTGCTTTGGCCCTATTGACTGAATTATGTGGAATAGTTTCCAAATTATTCATCTAGAACACTTTAATTACCTGTAGTTCCGTATTTTAGTTTTCTGTTAAAGAAAACTATTGTGACTGCTTTGTCTGTCCGTCGGCACTTTTTCTGTCCTCCTCAGATCTTAAAAGCTAGTGGCGCTACAGGGGTGGAAAATGGTATGCTAATTATCCACCCCCAAATCATCAAACAAAAATTGCAACCCTCTAACTTCAGTAGTTTTTATTTTATTTAAGGTTAAGGTAAACAAGGTTTCGTGCGACTGGCAGCGCTTTCCGGAGGCGTGCAAAGCAACTGAACTCAACTGCATCTGGGGTGTAACTGAGCGTTGCGAGGTCGTAGCTGATAGTTTATACAGCATTATACGCTGTACAGAAAACTCGGTTGCTGCGAAGAAACTTCGGCGCATTTTTTACTTGTTCACTATTTGTTTTAATTTATTTTATATATGTTCTACTGTATTCAGTTTTTCTTATTATCTGCTTCATTCTCGCAACACATCCAAGCCCTACTGTCCTCTCTGTGTTTCTTATTCTTCTAATTACATGTATATTCTATTATCAAATTTATTTACAATAAAACAAAATTCTTCATTAAAATAAATAATTAAACTAAATTTCTCATAGGCTCTGAATCGCAAGTGCGTCTCCCTGATTCCCATTACGTACTTGACAAAAAACATCAGCTATCAGAGAGAGAGAGAGAGAGAGAGAGAGAGAGAGAGAGAGAGAGAGAGAGAGAGAACGTGCCTGAATACTGAGGTTGGTCCGTTGTTTAAACTGGTGACCTCCATCAAACATCCAGATCAGGTCATTTCACATTTCATATTTCAGGAATCTCGACGAGAGTTACTCTCCTCTGAAGTTTTTCGTTCTGTGCAAATTAACATATGATTCAACGTAAATTATAATATAACTTTTCAAATGCAAAATATAGTTCTGGCCATTCAGTCTCTCTCTCTCTCTCTCTCTCTCTCTCTCTCTCTCTCTCTCTCTCTCTCGTTTATAGACACATAAGCACTTACAAACACGCCCATTTACATGTAGGCATGGGCTTGTTTTTTATGACAAAGATCACTGAGGTGATCTCTGAATTTCCATTGATAGTTTTATGGTTTTGTATTTTTCTTGTTACTTATGGTTATCTGTAATTTTTATATCTTTAAATGTACTTTATCAGTAACGTTTAGAGAAAAATAGTTGATTTAGAGGCAAAATGAATATGAGTAAATTTGATAAGTCATAGACCAAACGATTCCGTCAACTAAGGATTCTTTACTTTTATTTTTACAAAGTAAATGTCTTAATTACGGGAGAATTTATAAAAAAAAATTATTCAAGTAAGTTCTGGAGAAAGAAAATTACAGATAATAGTGCAGCCCGAGGTAATTCTGGCAAGATATACCTCTATGAATTGAGAATATATTCTGAAATGAGGGATAAACGCAAGTCTCCTGTATATAGGCCACTGCAAGGTGCTCACACTATAAAAAAAAAAAAATAAAAGAAATGAGCATTTTACCACTTGAAGCTTTACAACCCTGCTGTTCTTACGATTCCCGGCACTGACAGGAAATTTATGCAGTTCGTAAAAAAAAAATCCTGTCTATTTACGATTATTATTTACCATCTTTCGAGGTTATTGAAATAATGGGACAGTAATTTTAAAATAATTCTTAAAATGCTATATATATCGGTATATAGATAGATAGATAGACAGACAGATTGATATATAGATATACATCTTGGAAATCGTAACCTATACAGGTGTCCGTGAGAGAGATACTGAGTACTAATGCAGAGCGCGCAATGGAAAAAATAAGACACACTTCATACCTTAAAGTGAAGGAAACTGAACAGAGATTTCTTCCTTCATCACTGAGATGGATTTTTTCCTCTATCAAGTCTCATAACTTCAGTTAAATTGGCCGTGGGTCCTTTCATTTGTTCATGTAGGATTTTTTCTTATTTCTAGCTTGTGACAAAGCTCCTATTAGCTTCTCTTCCGTTAACTTGCTTTCTCCATACTTTTACTTTTCCGTCTTTTTCATGATTAATATTTACAATTAGCAGTGTAACTCAATGAAAATAATAAGAAATGAAAAATAAAGAGAATAGGTTCTTTAGCAGATGAAAATGCTTATGAGCAGGGAAGGGCCTTGTGTTGCAGGAATGATATTCGATGAACACTGACACTGCTTTTCTTAAATCATCTTTCTCATTATTGTTTAATTTAAGATGAGGAAACTCTAACTGAACTTTGCTTGTTGTCCAAAAAGAAGTGCAACAGTCCACTAGAGCTAGAGCCAGCCGTCCTTTACAAATTTCGCCCATTTATTTACATGTAATTATGGATAAAACATAACTGAAACACAAATGCACACAATAATGTACATTCATCTTAACTTACGTTACATAGCAAGAAACGTTGTGTAATACCTCAGATTCATATCTGAAACATTTAACTTAGCAACAATCGTTCATCGTCAAAGCAACAAACGCTTTATCAGAAAAAAATCTTTTTGCGTAATTGTGGCTTCAAGTAATAGTGGGATCCTAAAAGATTTTTCGTTGCCGTCACAGAAAGAATCACAAATAAACCAAAGTGCCTCTTAATCCGGGACTTCTGAATTTTACCTCTTTTGATTTCGGAAAGAAAAGGCGATTTTCCTCGGGTCATGAGATTGGTTTCTAAGGGACATTTACCAATCTCCAAGTTTCCTAAATTGACTCCTTTTCTCTCGCTCTCTTCTTGTGTTAGGTGTAAACTTGGGCAACAAAATGTGTAACATATAAAATTGTCATCTCTTGGTCCTGACATATGGACACACACAAACACATATCATCATCAAGGATGGACTTCTAAGTCGCTGGAAGTTAGGGGATAGAGGGTCCATGAAGTTCCCACAAAGACCCTAAGCAGTACAGATTTTGTCCTAAAAGGTAATGGTTGATGTGACCTGGTTCCTTATCTTTTGTTTGCGTTTCATTGCTTCTGGCCAGGTTTTTTGCCTGTGTAAACGTCCTCAGATGTATTTCTTCTTAGGTCGCCGCCTCCCCCGCCCCATCCCCCCAAAAAAGTAGCATGTACAGGTGAATATTTTTGGGGATTGTACCGATCGCATAAATGAGTGACTGTGGAGTCGATGTTAAGAAGCAAAAGGTTCTCTCTCTCTCTCTCTCTCTCTCTCTCTCTCTCTCTCTCTCTCTCTCTTATTAAATACACATATTTATATTAGTGGAAATAAGTTTTTAGGGTACGTAGAAATAAGATGAGCATCAGTCTATGACAACTAAAGGGATGACTCTAATATAACAAGAAACTGGAAATTTATGAACTCCGAACTTTTTTGTGACCCAAGACAGAGATCTGGGGTCTGTTTTCCTATCTGCTATGAATATGATACTTGGCATGACTTCCGCGTATCCAAGCCATATCTGAAGGTTTAATGCAGCTTATTATATCTATTTCAAATTATTCCATATGCAGATTTAACAAAATAGAGCTTAAAAAAATCTCCGGGCTGCATGCTGCTTTCGTATTTTGGTAGTTGAATTGTTCATCATTAGAAATGTCTAACTCCATTAATTTTAAAGTCTTTTCCTAAACCAGAGAGAAATAGTCAACATTGGGATAAAACTGCAAAAACTGATAAAAGCCAGTCTTATGATGGATGGAGAAGATATAACTTATAGTTATAACTGAAATAAATTACAAGACTTTGTTTTTCGTAGATTTTCATCGGCAAACTTAGAAAAATATCCTCCAATCTTAATTGGTTTGCGGTGCCATCTTCAAGCGCCCCAACGCCCGTGTTGGCTGGTTCTCACTACGCTGAAATAGTTGTCACTCAAAAACCCGGCTTAATTAAACAAAGGAGATCAAAGAGGA
Source organism: Macrobrachium rosenbergii (assembly GCF_040412425.1). NCBI lineage: Eukaryota > Metazoa > Arthropoda > Malacostraca > Decapoda > Palaemonidae > Macrobrachium > Macrobrachium rosenbergii. The sequence goes on from NC_089786.1 coordinate 35,562,004, forward strand.
AGAGAACAGCTTTTTGACTTTCGGCCACTTAAACCACCATTTTTCGTCCTCCTTTAAATCTCCTGAAGGGCGATTCTTCGTTTTGTTTTCTCAGAAGATTCAGCCTGAGAAAAACAGGAGGTTCTTTTTAATAAATTTCTCTCTCTTCTTTTTATCTATTTGGAAGGTTTGGGGATCAAGCAGAGCTTGTGTGATCATGCTTCAGGTGAACTATATGCTTCGGTAAAATGACAGAAGAACTATATCCACATGATATTGTCAGAATATCGTGGCTGTCATAAATCCGACAGTATTTTTATATTTTCATTCCCCTATCTTATATAATTCCATGTCACGAATTAGGAAATTTTTTCTGAAGAAATATATCATTCCACCACGGAAGCATAAAATCTCCAGTGGAAATGATTAAGTCAGTTAATCTATTCGATATGTGTGATACCATTTTAATTGGTGTAATTAGAACTTAATAAGATACATAAGCTAGAGATATGTCATAAAAAATACTACAGTCGGATATATCTGTTTTCCATCTTTGACAATTGATCATTTGACGACATTTTTATTGGTGGATTGATGAATATCGTACTTTACACTCTCGCGATTCCCTAGGAGAGCTGTTAATCAGCTCAGTGGTCTGGCTAAACTAAGATATACTTAACTTTATGCTAAGATTCTCCTGACCAGACTCGTCTGTCCAGCCCATATCGCTGATGATGTCTCGCCTTCCTTTTCCTTTCTCCGAAATCTCTCGAATCGTTCCCACTATTCAGTGAAGCGTGGTCCTCTATTCAGTCTCTAGTAGATCAACATCCTTTTACTGTTTAAATTCGGTATATTTGGATACAATGGTATTTCATATTTGTTTTATTGCAATATCCATTTGACTTAACAGTTAGTGGTGGTGTGGCGATAAGCCTTTGCTTGTATTTTTTATGAAGCCTCCATCTGTTAGATAAAAGGACTTAAGCAAGTAATTTTAGGCTATATTCGCAATAACAGATGTATTTTAATATCATATCAATATTTTATTAGGGACGTTGTATTACGAACAGCATGAAGCTTAGTTAGCAACGAGAAAAGTTTCCGTGCTAAGAGGTCTATAATTTGCTCAGTTATCACTCCGACTGCCCGTTCACGTAAAACCATTTAGTACCACAGGATTTCTGGAAAATAAATTTTCCCAGTTTTCTGCGACGAATCTTATAGCAATCTTTTTCTTTATATTCTTTATTTCATTTCGATGCAATAAGCCATTGTATGATAATACCAAAATCAAATTTAATATTGTATATATGCAAAACTGTTAAAATTAAGTTTGGTGAACTAAACAAAATAGAGGAAACCGGTTTTCTCAGACTGAATTTTCTTGGACCCTTTAAATTCTAGCTAATTATCGAAAACAAGAAAAACAAAGTAATTACTCCGAACAGGTAATCTTTTCTCCGCCTTTTTTTTTATAATAAGCTGGATAAAATAAAAACTTACAAAAAATAATTTCTGGGGACATCATTTCTTGGCTAGTTTCATAACGAAGACACTTAGAAATTAGAAACAAGTTTTCCTGACACTAGTATTCTTTTTCTTTTTCCTTCTCCCAGATTTCCCGGTATTTGACAATTGTCCCCTAGTCTCCATCCTTTATTTTATAAAAGATACATGGACGACACCTTTGTCCTGTTTAAACGCGATTTTATGCAGATTCCTTTTAGAATTTATTAATGCCCAGCATCCCAATATTAGGTTTACAGTTGAGAAAGAAACTCGCAACTCTTTATCATTTCTTGATTTACGCATCACCAGGGAAAATAATCGGTTTCAAACCAGCATTTACAGGAAAAATACTTTTACAGGTTTGGGCACCAATTTTTATAGCTCATGTAATTTCAATTTTCAGATGAATTCTCTCTCTACCCTCCTCCACAGGGCGTATTCTCTTGCTTCCAGCTGGACAGCCTTTCATAAAGAAGTAGAGTTCTTGACTATTTTTTTTCGCAGCAATTGTTTTCCATCCCACTATTTCCATCGATTACTTAATAAGCTCTTTACCGCAAAAATGAAACAATCTATTCCCACA
>NC_089786.1:35569077-35574077 GCF_040412425.1 Macrobrachium rosenbergii
GTATCCTGGACATTTTCTAGATTCAGAGGCTATGAAACGTGCACGAAACGCCGGGAGATAGCCCGATCCGATAGCAATGCAAAAACGATGTCAACGCAGAGGAATGCAGCTTCAAAAGTCATGGAAAACTAAAGAGGAAAGAGGCTTCCAGTGCAAAGCAACAATCACCAAAGTGTCACTTCCTGAATGATGAAGACTTGAAATACCGAGATTATTACTATTTACTTAAAAGTGTCTAGCAAGACAACTACATCATGTGTCTAAACCTTAATGATAATGACCGAAAGGTTTGTTGCGAATGAAAGAGAAAAAGCTAAGCCTGGTAAAAGGTAAAGAAATTGGAGAGCTTGGCCAAGAGACACCAGCTGGGAGAAAGAAAAACAAAAGAGAGAGCGAGCAGTGTGGTTACGGGCCAAGAAGAACTGCAAACCTCCAGCCGGGTATTTCAAGCACAATTTCGCTACTGAGTTCGGGAGGGTAAAGGCGCTTTACAAGATACGCGATCTTCCCAGTTATTCTCTTAAAGGACTGTCCATTATATTTGAGCTACACTTCAGGAAATAGATACTGGAACTGATTCAAAGTGATTTGATGGGGATTCTTTTCTTGACTGCCTTTTTACAGCAAAACCACAACGTTCGGAGTTAGTGTCATTTTCCCCAGAGATTGTAGTCAGTCTTCCTATTGCTCTAACGTCCAAAATATATATATATATATATATATATATATATATATATATATATATATATATATATATATATATATATATATATATTATATATATATATATATATATATATATATATATATATCCATATGTATGTATTGAAATGCTTAAAAGCTTATTCTGAATGCAAGCTATATATCTTCAACGGATCCATGTCGATTATTCGCCATGAAAATTAATATTTCATAATTCATCTCTTTCCATTTCGAGCAATTTTCCATAACGGATCCATGCTTTTCAGTGAGAACCATACCTTCAAGAATTTGGCTTATTTTAAGACATATTTGTTTCAGAAATTTACCACGTTATCAAGAACACTGGTTCATTTGTGTAGGTATGTATTCACAGAGTCGTTTCTCTGAGAAGATTTTGATTTATTTCTGTCGTGCTTTAATTCTTTTACTTCGTTATTTCTTCAGGAGTTTTCAACGACTGGCATTTTCAACCGTTGATGTCAAATGCTTTTTTGTCGAACAGTATATACATGTTTTGAGGAGACTCTCATTTCCTTTCTGGAGAAAGATTATTTTCTGTCTGTTCAGTAAAAATATATTGAAGTTTCTTGTTTCCCGGTATCTTAGGCGTCTTTGTCAGATTATTTTAACTTAATGGCATCTCTTTATTTTTCAAAATAAGTATATATATATATATATATATATATATATATATATATATATATATATATATATATATATATATATATATATATATATATATATATATATATATATATATATATAGTTTAGAGTTATATTTTCTAAATAAATATATATATATATTTATTTTTAATTACACGAAAGTATATATTCTTTTCATATTAATTAACAAAATCATAATTTTTTTTCATATATATATATATATATATATATATCATATAATAGAAGAAGGTCCGTGGAAATCGGAGATGAATAAGAAATATTAAAACCAGTGCTTGAAGGAAGAGTAATCTGTCATGAATATGTGTTACATTTAAAATAAAGGATATAATAACCTAGAGAGGCAGCAAAATCTCAAAATATAGCGATTCAGAGTGCTACTGGTTTTGCGATTTCAACAAACGGCTCCTTTTAAGTCCTGGCAGTGCGCGCTCTTTCTTCTGTTGTACGGCTAATGAGTAAAGGCGAATAATGCTGTCATGAGAAACCAGCAATGCTGCCGCCATACTTTTTTCATTTGGCAAAAATCATGGCATTATTAAAAAAAAAGAGTTTTAGAAAAACATAAACTAATCCTGCAATCAACTCTTTGCGTCCAAGACTAATTGCCTGTAAAAAGTAACAAATAATGACTTTATGGTGTTTAATTTCTTAGTAAAATGAAGTTTCAAGAACTTAACTGTCTGTCGATTTGCCCGGACTTCGAGCGTCAGAGTAATAGCATACGATGATTTAAACTCAAGACTTTAAAGAAAGGTTGTTTAATATTCCTTTATCCTTTTTTCGATTCGTCTATATTCTTCCGTATCTCATATTTTCTTGAGCGATCTACCATTCTTCCCAGATAAAGGCTTCCTCGGATAATAAAAATCTAATTCTTTTTCTTTTCATCAAAAGACTTGGAGCTTTGTTAAAAGTCTAACGCTTTGCATTTTCAAAGAATATTAAACCCACTAAAAAGTGAATAGCAGTATCTTTCTCTCTTATTATTCGTCTACATTCGCCCATTGCTTCATCTCTCCTTAATATTCTCTTAAAGTTTTCCTCAAACCAGTCTTTCCCAGTTAGTTTTGAAGGAATCGTCACTTTATCCTTCAACGATCCTTGTGTTCAGATGACTGTGGAATCAAAAGTGAAAGAAATCCTCCTTCACAGACAGAGATTTGAAAACAAAATGCTCTAACTTTTATAGTTAGCAACGTTGTCGTTAGTCTGTTTCTGTCGGATGTCTAGGCACCAATTGTTTGCAGTTCGTACACTTTCTCTGTCTGTCTCTGTCTCTCTCTGTCTGTCTATCTGTCCCTCTAATCATAGTGTTCTAATTTTGGCTTTGTTCCCACTTACTTTGTATATCTCCCTCCTCCTTCCTCCTCCTCCTCCTCCTCCTCATCCTCATCCTTCCTCTCGAGCGTTTTCCCACAATCCTCAACAACACCAAGCTTTGAGCAACGAGAACTGAATGGTCAACTCTTTTGCCAACAGAAGAAGAACTGCCTTTTCAAACTATGTTTTAATCTATTTCGCAGACACCGATATCTCTGCGACAAGCTACGAACATAAAAAGCAGTTACGTATGAAAACAGAGATGCGCCAGCGAGAAATTAGATTTCACTGCATGGTAAGAGGCAACACTCATTTTTTGTAAAATAAAACCATTGAGATGGCTATTTGTCCCTACTTTCTGTCATCCCTCAGATCTTAAAAACTACTGAGGCTAGAGGGCTGCAAATTGGTACGTTGATCATCCACCAGCCAATCATAAGAAATACCAAATTGCAGCCCTCTGGCCTTAGTAGTTTTCTTTATTTTATTTAAGATTAAAGTTCTCTGTGATCGTGCGTCTGTCACCGCTATAGGTGCCAACACAGGCCACGACCGGTCGGGCTGAAAGTATCAAGGGACGCGGCTGAGAGTTTCATGGGCCGTGGTTGAGAGTTTCATACAGCATTATACGTTTTACAGAAAACTCAGTTGCACCTAAGAAACTTCGGCGCATGTTTTATTTGTTATTCATTTGAATTTGAATTTAGATATTATAACGTTCTTTTTTCTTTTAAGGAAATAGGGACACATTTTTCGTAGTGAATTTTAGAGTTAGCAAGGGATAAAGGCGAGGAAGACAGGGTGGCTATAATTAAGGGAGTTTGACAACCGCAGATGGAGCATGGGCAAAAAAAAAGGAGCAATTAAGTCTATTACCCTTCAAAGGTCTCTTTTTATACTCTTTGCGTTCTTCCCTGTTTGTTTTTGTTTCTGCTGTGTTCTTTTGCACTGACTCTCATCTTTAACGACCTTATTTGCTAACTTCTGATATGCGCTTTATACGATCTTCTCAATGCTCTTCAGCTACATTTCAGACAATCTTCCTTTTTCCTTCTTAACTCTCATTTCATTATCCTAAAATGTAATTTGTTTATTCCTCCTTCCCATGAACTTATACCAAGGGACCTATTAATCACATCACTCAGCTTGGCTTGTTTTTGTGAGGGTTTCCCCCTCATGGTATCTCTCAGTCTAGCCCCCTTGCCATCTGTTTCTCTGGTGCAGGCAGTTCGTATGCAGTTTCCTTTAACAGATTAAGAGGATGCATGTGAACCTCTCCTCTCGAACAGATCGTCCTCTATTTTCACTGCGTTGTCCCTAAATGAATTACATCCTCCCAACTTTCTATTACCTCAATATATATAACTAAAATTGCACTCGCTAAGGCCGACAAGGATTTCGTGCTTTAATTAACTTGACGGTAATACCTAAGATTTTTCTTTTTCTTTAAATGAATTCATGCGCCATTCACTTCTCAGATATTCATAAGATTTGAAACATAATATCATTGGTATTATATACTTTCTTCGGTCCAGCACGGTTTGCCTTTCTTTAATTATATAATCTATGTATAGCTTAAATCAAAACAAAGCATACATTCGTTGCCTGACCTACCTTTGCGCGAGGCGAAAGTTTGGTTTCATTTTTAAATTTGCGTCTGCTCTTTTCCTTTTTTTTTTTCTTTGTTTCTGGTAGAAATATAAAAAAAAGTTTACAAAGAAAGCTGGTATAAAGGACAGTTAGGGATTATAAAGGAAATATCTACCTGGAATCCAGCACACTTGAAGAATTAGTAGACCTTCCAAAACAGGGGTTTATAATAGATTTGGCCCAACAGCTTGGGAGAAGGACAAGTCAATTAAAAGATTATACAGAGAAAGACAATGACCACTGAAAATGACCGGGAAAGAGTAAGTTGATTTCCTATGTTATAAAAGTACAAGTCAATAACTTCCTTATGGTAAAAATAACAAGTTTTGCAAAGTGAACATTTTCAAAAAAAATATATTAAACATATGAATACATATAAAAATATATATAAGGTAACTAATTAGTAATGAAGTATGTAATTTTATCTTCAAGGTCATTCCTGAACATTTTGCCAATACAGGGTCCAAATGATATATGCCAGGGCTAAGGTTAAAATTACAACTGGAAGTAAGCTTTATAATAACAGAGATTCTAAAAGATTTCATGAAGAGAAATCTTTCGATCTGGCAATCCCTGAACTTTCAGTCCAGTTTATCCTGTTAGAGTTTTCACTTAAATGAATGAATATTGCATTGGGTGTTAGC
>NC_089786.1:35579077-35582732 GCF_040412425.1 Macrobrachium rosenbergii
AGGACGCTTTAACTTTTCCACTGGTCTGCTGAATTCTAAGTAACTGAAATGGATCGACTTCTCAATAGCAGTGGCAATTATTGGTGTATTGAAAGCGTAGTTTAAGGAAATTTAAAAGCATCTCGAATCAGAATGTTTCTCCATAAATGCCTCATAGACATGTAGGAGAGAGGCCAGAAAGAGGACCAGAGAGAGAGAGAGAGAGAGAGAGAGAGAGAGAGAGAGAGAGAGAGAGAGAGAGAGAGAGAGAGAGAGATCAAATAAGTTTGGAAGTTCCTCTGGTAACTTAATTACCTCGGTCCACGATTATCCCAAAATCTGAGACGAAGGTCAGAACAAGTAGGAAGTAAAAGGTTTTGCTAATTAGTTTCAGAGTGTCTATGAACAGCAAGGAAAAGACGTGACTAGATTGCTGAATTTCAACCTCATTTTCCATTAAAATCGTTTCTGGGTCTGTAGATGAATAAACTGTTTAACTGTCATGAAGTCCATCAGCTTCCAGCGCCACTGACACTAAACAAATAAAACAAATATGTAGAAGCCAGCTTTCTATATACTGCTAGTCCACTGATGACTTAGAAAACTGCTGATGGCGCATGATGATATATGAAATGGCCTTTGATAATCCAAAAAGTGATTTTCAACGTTATCTCTTATCTTTAGGGCAGGGTTTATTCCAGCTTCCTCTTACTACCTGTGTATTCATCTGAAATCTTCGTTCTTTCGTCAGGCATCCGATAAATGAAAATGGGTCAATATTTCTCACTAAAAGTACGTTCCGTGAGCCAAAGTCACTGACCAGTCTAAAAGGCAAAAGGATATGTGTATTAAATTTTCGCAACCACCCGACGAAGAGCTTGAAGTAATATTGACATTCGAGTACGATTCCTCCCATCAGCTCCAGACCGGCAAGATTGTCAGCCATCACTTGAGGAGCCTTGGCAACGGGGGAGCTGGTTCCAGATGTCGTCAATTCATTTGGTGAGGTTGGCAGTCGGGGGCAGTTTGATCCTCAGCAGTTACTTTGTTGACTTGTTTGTTTGTTTGTTGTCAAACTGGTATCTGTATATTAACGTGTTATTGCTAAGTTAATAAACTTGAGCGTTTATTAACTTTGTACGCAAAACCCTTATGGTGAGTAATATTAGATTTTTTGCATTCTGGGGTTTTGCTGGTTAATGAGAGTTCTATAAGCAGTTACACGAAACCAAATGCAAGAGTTTTAAAATTGTTTGGATATATACAGGTGCAAATCATGCGTCAAAGAAGCGTTTTTTCACGTGTATTAATATGCAAGTAATTATGAAATATGTTAAAAACTATAAAAATTAATGTTGTCTTTCGTTATAGAAGTGCTGGAAAACATTATAATCATCCTCATGCATTTCACCAAAGTGTGATGGTAACTAGCATCCTTATATACATAGAGAGAGAGAGAGAGAGAGAGAGAGAGAGAGAGAGAGAGAGAGAGAGAGAGAGAAGAATAAAAAGCTAGCTGAACACAACCAGAGATATATAAACCATGTTGCTTCGGTCGAATTTCATAATTTCGGTCTGTGGATTTTTCAGATATTTCCTTGAAGGGAAATGTATTTACCTGATCTGTCTGTCTGTTTGTCTGTCTGTCTACCTGTCTGTCTGTCTGCAGTGCGCCCCTTCCAGCTGTTTGACGTTTTGTGCTTGATCTTTTTTATCTTTTTCTATTTGTCTCTGTTAGTCTGAGTATGTCTGCTGGGACACGGGGAAAACAAATTCAAGCTTATTATATTTTAAACTCCTCGTCTGCAACAACAATAATAGCATTACAAACATTTTACATTGATTCAGATTTTATTGATAATTTTCATTACCAATAAATGTCTGTATTATATTGCTTGTATATACGCAGGTTTGTTATGCTTCATTTAAAGTTTAAATTCGCTTTCATAAATTTTCATACCTTCAAATGCGTTAAAAAAAAAGATTCTTCTAAAATTAAGTTTTTGACGCTCACATATACACTGCTGCAGCAGAACTCTCTGCTTACAGCGGAAATTAAGAGAAAAGAAACCATTTCATTCCAGGTGACAGCTGACATCTGATATCAGCAATTTCTTACAACTGTTTTTAATGGGCTCTTTTTACGAGCGCCCTCTTCGGATCAGTTTCCATATACCAAACAAGTCCCATCAAACAGTCTGCTGAACTTACTTGCAATTTGTGTCAAAACTCAACACTTTATCATACAAGGGATACAAAGAGAATACTAATGGGAAATACTTTGTTTTCACCTGCGCTCTTGGGAGACTCTTTAAATTTAGGATTCTGTTTTTTTTTAACAGGGTAGCGAACAGGTAAAATAAATAAAAAGAAAGGAGAGAAGGGAAACGTCAATTGGGAAAAAGATAATAGAGAAAAAATTTGGTAAAATAAAAATACAACATCATAATATTAATATTTAGAATACTAACACCAGTAATTATTAAGCTATCAGACAGATGGATATGTGTTGACCTCAAAGGTAAATACAATGAACTCAGAAGGATATTTGAGAGAGACTTGATAAAATTCAAGCCGACCATTTTTTCCTTTTCCCTAGCTCAGTGACGAATTGGCCCTTGGGAGCTGTTCCCTGTTACACTTCTGTTATGCTTATAATTTATGACTTTTATATTAGAAATTCTTGAATGAATCAAGATCAAGAGACACAGAACAAGTGGAACAATGCCAGTTGTTACAATATAACCCAGAGAGTCCGTAGTTATAGTAGGCAGTAAGTTAATAAAGCAGCTTAAAACTCACAGGTAAGAGACAATATTAAAGCAAGAAATAGCTAAATAACCGCATCTAATCTTAAGTGGAAGTCAAAAAGTAACTGATGGTTTATTTATGTACGTTAGTGGGAATATATTTCTTCCTTTCGTTTTATTTAGGGACTTTATTTTCCTTTCGCTTTCTAGGCGTTAAATAGAATTATTATATGCATAAAGAGTTATACACACACACATACATGGTTATTACATATATATATATATATATATATATATATGTATATATATACATATATTTATATATATATGTGTGTGTGTGTGTATATATATTTTTTTTCTGGTGGGGTAAATAGTGAGTAAATGCCTCAAGGAGAAGAAAATCTGAAATGTGGACCTCCTAAGTTATACATGGAGGGTAAGAGTAAATGCTTTATTTGATAATCTTAGCTGATGTGACAGAGAGAGAGAGAGAGAGAGAGAGAGAGAGAGAGAGAGAGAGAGAGAGAAGAGAAAAAGTGGGGATGGGTGTATGGGCCACTGTAGATATGAGCCTTCAAATTATCTGGTTTTAAAAATACGGAGAGGACAAACTGATGAAGAGTAAAAACGAGGAGAATAAAGAACAAAGAATAAAAATAAAAAAGGCGTTATTGTAAAGTTTCATGAAGATGAAATTAAAAAGGAGATAAGAACAGAAGGATTAAGAAAGAAGGAGGAGAGATGGGAAAAATTAGAAAACTATAAAGATGATAAAGAACAATGACGAAAAAATGTAAAAGTCAATGGAAGAGCATCAGGTTATTAAAACACGTTTACGACAGAGAGAATTATTGGTAAAGGAAAGACGCAAATTGACTTACTGGAGTCAAAGCCATGAAACTTATCTCCGATGACTACAAAACTTT
>NC_089786.1:35583232-35700732 GCF_040412425.1 Macrobrachium rosenbergii
AATCATATGGACGATTTATTTTTCCTTTCAGCTTCAGCTCAAAAATAATCTCGTCAAAAATCAAGAAATACGGGGTGCCTTGACGGAGGAGGGTCGGTCATTACAGTAATAAAGTTGTTATTTTAGTCCAACAGAACGCAAATATTTTATGTAGAAATAATTTCAATAAAACATTTTTTTCAATAGTTAAATAAAATTTCTATAAAACAAAAGATTATAGTTATTTTATATGAAAAAATATTAGTAATATTAAACAAATTTATTGTAAATAACGACCGGAGTCTGAGAAAGTCCATCCCAATGAGTCGATCCTCGTCACCTCCTAAACTCCGTCACCACTGCGCCCGATTTCCTAATTAATTTGCTCTAAGACTTGTCGGTGTTATGGATTATGGAGAGTGCGACCATGTCACTGGATTTCTGTTCCAGAGACTAGAAGACAATTATTTTTGTTAATCTAAAAGGCAATCCTGACACTTCAGAGAGAAAGAAAAAGTTTGAGCCTAATGGAACAAAAGATTTTTGAGAGAGAGAGAGAGAGAGAGAGAGAGAGAGAGAGAGAGAGAGAGAGAGAGAGAGAGAGAGAGAGAGAGACGCCACTAAATATAAGTGTACGTGTTTTGGTGATTTATTTAAAATTCTCTTTTTTAATCAACAGATTAGATAACAATGTAACAGCATAATATGTAACATACATATTTAAAGAAAGGCATTAATAGTAGACTGAAGATCTTTTCTACAAGTCTAAACGTAAAACTGTTTCCTTTTTTCATTGTTATTTTGGTATAAATTGACTGAAGGAAAATGAAACTACATTGTAAATAATTGCTAATATAGAGAGACTTCCGAAATTGAAGATTTGTAAATATGTGCGATATGTGTAAAAGGAAATTCCATTAAAAAAATTGATTTCGATAAAGTACCAATTCGTTTTTTAAATCAGACTTTTACTATAGGCCTACCTTTCAATCTACACACACACACACACATATATATATATATATATATATATATATATATATATATATATATATATATATATATATATATATATATATATATATATATATATATATATATATATATATATATATATATATGCGCGTAAAAGTGTTGTTTGTCTGTTCGAGTGTTTCTGTATGAATAATGAATATTGGTGTTATAGAAAGTAACGGAGAAGATCGGAAAACTAAAAATCATACAAGATGTTTTATTTTTATGTTTCTTTCTTAATTTTCCGTTTATAGATGACTTTTTTTATGAAAGTGACTTCGGTTCCACCAATGGACACTGAGGGTAAGAGAAAGAGGGTCGTGATGAAGGAGACACAATTCGGACGAAAACAAACAAAATGTTCTTTCTTTGGATATCCATCTTTGACCCGATGTGCTATAAGGGCTTTATATATTATACAACGACTGACACACTTTAGGGTGTTGGGTGTCAGTTATTATTATTATTATTATTATTATTATTATTATTATTATTATTATTATTATTATTATTATTATTATATTATATTTAACAAGTCGTTAAAGGTCATTAATTTATTTATTTAACTAAACCAGTGGAAAAACCTTACTTAAAATACTCGTACTAAATCATGGCTCGCGAATGACTGTGAAGAAAACTGATGAAGATTTATTATTTTTGGCCGCGTTTTGTTTCAACTTTAGGATCCTTAATGAAGAAATGAAAGGGAATTGGTATTCTTTCTTTACTATTTTTCTGCACTGCGGAGAAGTTTGGGAAACTTCTCGTTGTTACATTTTTTCTTGAAGTTTTCGGGATCCCTAAGGAATATTGTATAAAGAAAAATTCGTTCAAATATCGTCCTTTTCTTCTTTTGTATAGTTTGGAGATAAACACTGGAGATTTTAGCGGAAATCCCTAATACCTTTCCTTTCCCTCTGGTAACCCAAGAGCCAGTTGCCATGACTGGCTGGGTGCGTCATTTCCCTTGAAAATAACTTTTCTGTGATCGTTTGTTTTTTGCTTTTGTGGCCGAACTTACGTGAGAGTGAAATTTGACATTAGATTCTGGTTAAACAGAGAAAAAGACACGCTGCTTTAATGTACTGAAGTATGAAATTGCAAAACAAAAATAACCCCAAAATGACAAACGCTTCTGGCAACAGTAATATCTCCGTTAAGGTACTGACTGAATACCATCATTTTCTCAAGGCCAAAAGTACGAATTCCACCTTCTCACCTAATGTTCTGTCAAACAGTCGCAAAGCATAGCCTACACTTCTACTTGGTTTGTGAAACTTTATTTTCATTGGACTCCTGCGACAGAAGTCAAGATTCCTTCACTTGGCTCTTGTCTTGTGCCGTTGCAGTGACAATAGTCGAGAATTTAAAACGGAATAAGAGTTACTACAATTGCACAAGTATTTGCTAAAAACAAAAAGTGACCAGTATATTCTCTCTCTCTCTCTCTCTCTCTCTCTCTCTCTCTCTGTAATCTATATATATATATATATATATATATATATATATATATATATATATATATATATATATATATATATATATATATATATATATATTTATATATATATATAAATATTTATATATAATATATATATATATATATCTATATATATATATATATATATATTTATATATATATATATATATATATATATATATATATATATATATATATATATATATATATATATATATATATATATATATATATTACGGTGGATAAAAGAAAAAAAAAAAACTTGGCTAAGGCAATGAATAAATTTGCCATTAGCTTAGGTGAATAAGCTCGGTCTACGTTTGAAATAGTGATAAAATAACTGGCTAGGAAATATGCCAACTTGCATTTTATTTCTAAAGTAAAATTGCATGCAAAACACTATTATACTTTTAGCCAGTCTGATGATGGAAAGAAAAAAGGCACTAAATTGAATAGTCTATACGTGAACCTATTATTGCTACTCTAGCGTGAGGACTGAAGCTGGAGCACCACAATTTACGAGCGGTGCCAAAATGATCACTTAAATGGAAACTATAATAAATAAACGGAGCGTATTTCATGACTAGATTGAAAAATGTAGCTGCTAAAATAAGCAGTTTTAGACCTTTAAACACTGTTTCAATGTTTACATTTCGAGATCTTTCTCCAATCATGATAAAGAGCAACGCGTCAAAGTGTTGTATCTTCTTCTGTCGCTTATGGCGATGGTTATTTAATAAATTGCTTCTGTCATTAATTATGAGCCATAACCTCTATCATCACCGATGGTTAAAGCTCCTCACGAAGGGTCCATCTTCTCCACACAAGTATTTCAGTTGCCTTGGTTCAGATCTGTTTCAATCTCCAGGTTTTAATTTTAAGCGTTGGATCTATAGGGTATTGTATTGTAAATCTACACATGTAAATGGTTGTTTTGCGGTAAAAAATAGTGAACGAAATGTACGATTTTTCTTTTTCAGCACTAAAATAAACAAATAAACTTTGTTAGCTAACACATTTTGTGATGTGAAAAACTCAAATTACAAAATGCTTAAAATTATCCTTACCATTTATTCAGCTCATCTAAATCTAGGCCTACATCGAATTCGATGTGGCAACCAAAGTTTTCGACTGTGGCCCCACCTCAACCCTCTCTGTCATATAGACTATAAGCGACTGAAAGGTAGGCCTATTAGCCAAAGCCTGATTTCAAAGACGGACTGGTATTTTACCAAAACATAACATTGTAAATACGAATTTCTTTTGCACAGACGTAAACGTACTTATGAAATTCTGATTTTGAAAGTTCTTTCTGAATTAGTATTTTATTTACAGAATAGTGATTTTTTAAACAATTTACACAAGCAAAAATGGAAGAGTGAAAAGTTATATGATTAGACTTATAGAAAGGTATTTCTGTCTACTTGTAAAGCTTTTCATTCAATCAAATCAAATAACGCAGGAAATCGTTCGGACGCAGTGATGACAGGGAGTTGAACTGAAGACGAAGATAAACTCAGACTACAGTACACTCGTTATTTTATGAAGTTTGTTTAATACCAATATTATCTTTTGTCATAGAAAATTAATATCAATTTGTCTATTGTAAAATTAATAATTACATATTGAAAACATGTCTTGTTAAGCCAATTTTACATAAAATATTAGTTTTTTGTAAGGTAAAAATATCAAATTGAGTACTGTAATGTTTGAAGTTTATTTTTATTTCGTTTGTCCTATCTTCTTTGTTCATTATTTTTGAGCTAATAAAAGGCATAATGTGGAAAGAAATATATGAATATATATATATATATATATATATATATATATATATGAATATATATATATATATATATATATATATATATATATATATATATATATATATATATATATATATATATATATATATATATATATATATATATATATATACGAGGTCTGATTTGAAATCTTCCTAAATTCATTAAAAATATATATATTAATTTTCATCTAGTGACATTATAGTAATTCATAAAAGAAAGAATGAAGCAGTTGTGTTTATTTGTAAGGCTTTCATTAAATAGGCATATATATATATATATATATATATATATATATATATATATATATATATATATATATATATATATATATATATATATATATATATATATATATATATAGTCTCTCTGTTTCACAAGTTTTCGTTCCGTTGTGTTCAGCTTCATTCTATCACGAGTGTAGTTCTGCTTTTTAAATGAAGAAGAGTACATGTCCTCCAGCCTCTGAGGCATTAATCTAATGAATGGCAGCATCATTATTGCTGCCTCCATTTCAGGTTTTTGAATAACACTGACAAGACTCGGAGTAAATCAAATTATGCAGGAAATCGGACGCACTGATGACACCGAGTTTCAGCTGGAGAGACGATCAGCTCTGTTGGAAGATACTTCTATAAACTACAGTCGTTATTTTATTCAGTCTATTTAATATTGTTATGATCTTTTGTCATAGGAAACAAATATCTTTCCTTTTATATATTTTTATTTACAAACAAAAAAAAACACATAAAATATTTGTTTTTAGTAAGCTAAAATTAATGCATCTAGTATTCATTAATGATTACCTATCACGTATCTTCCTTCAACTCTCTAGTGATCGATATATAAAAAAAGTTGCTGAGGGAGGGAGTGAATAATGCGCGTATATATCTTTAGATAAAGAAAAGGAATGAACGGAAAAAGCAGCTGAATACTATTTTCTTATTAATCTGTTCTAAATATTTCTTGTGAAAATTTTCGTTTTATTTCTTCATTTGACGTTTAAATCATCATCTTAGGTACATTTCTGAAGCAATTTGATATGATGACATCTTGAAACCATTTTTGTCTTAAGGTGAAAGCTGTTTCAAAATGAGGTGACGTTTCCGAACTACATAGAGGTTCTTCAACGAAGAGTACAAATTTTAAGTTTATTTCCTGGAGAGAGAGAGAGAGAGAGAGAGAGAGAGAGAGAGAGAGAGAGAGAGAGAGAGAGAGAGAGGAGAGAGAGAGAGAAAACTTAAAACAAAGAAGGCTTATTTTTCCATTTCTTGTTCTTTATTGAAGAAATGACCTTTAATGACTTTAAGGGGTGGAATTACAGCGACTGAAAAAGAGCCATGTGGCAGGGGTGTGGGAGGTTATAAATGTAGAGAATATCCTAGAGGAAGAGTACAAATTTCAAAGTTATCCTTAAGGAAGAGTACAAATTTCAAAGTTTATTTGTGAAGAGAGAGAGAGAGAGAGAGAGAAAGAGAGAGAGAGAGAGAGAGAGAGAGAGAGAGAGAGAGAGAGAGAGCGTAAACAAAGAAGGCCGGTTTCTCCATTTCCTGTTCTTTAAAGCGAGAATCACTTTCTGACTTCATAGGGTGGAGTTACATGACTGGAAAAGGGTCATGTTGGGAGAAAAGGGTTATAAATTTAGCGGAAGTGAAGTTTAAAGTGAATATAACGTTTGCGGTAGGAAAAGGGCAGGTTCTTTTTTTATTATTAAGAGAGAGAGAGAGAGAGAGAATTATAGTAGAAATTGTAATAAAGGTTTCCCTTTATAACCTGCATTAATTTGATGTGCATCCTATTTATTATTCATTGTCTGTTTGTATTCAGCAAAAAGGATGTGATGGAAGACTGGTGGTGAAGTTTTGTACTCTCTCTCTCTCTCACTGTAAATAACCAGACTTTTGTCATAGTAACAATTAAAGCTATTAAACAAAATAACAAAATCCATGATGTCAGAGACCGATCGCTCATTTTTGTGGCTTTTTTGAATGAAGAAGTGGGCAGTGTTGGCTGTGAGCAAAACATGCATTGTTCAAGTCTCCATTTGTTAAGTCTGTTATGATGGTATAGCTTATACAGGCCAATGACCCATTTTAAGCACCCTAGGACCGAAGATTATGTTAAAAAAATTATAGAGATTGGGGGAGGACGCATTTAAATGCAAAGGACAATTAGGTTAGGAAGCAGAAGGCTAAAGGAAATGGATTCAGGTTAAAAGCAATAGAGCTGTGGACCGGAGAACAACTGCAAAGAAAAGTTATGCCTGCAATACTGCTGGTAAGGCAATGTGCAGGCAGTCCAAACCCTGTCTATGAGAGAGACTTCAAAAGGTGCTTGCTTTGTTAGTTCCCTAATTAAGTGGTGCTGTGATTGTGAGAGAAAAAGTAGTTGAAGTGAAAGGTGAAAAGTGTATATTATCATCGCAGACAATTACTGATTGAATCGTTGTATCCAACCCTTATATCTATGTTTTAAACATTTCTGTATATCAACATAAAAAAAAATAAAACTTAAGCAAAATGACAACATCTAAATCAGTTTTTGCCTAAATGTGGCAAAAACTGGCCTCCCCAACTAGTGAACGTTTAGCTCAGAATTATAAACGGACAGATGTGGGTACGCGTTTGAGCGACAGAGAGACGAGTCTGGCAGGACCACGAGTTATTGATATATGCAGTTGAAAAACCAATGTTGATTTGTGAGAGTGAAGAAGAGCTACAAGACAAAGGAGAAGAAAATGGACGTAGCAGAGATGAGAATGTAAGGTGGATGTCTGGTGTAACGAGGAGGATAGGATTAGGAATGAGTATATAAGAGGGTCAACCAAGGTGGTTAAAATATAAAAGGAAGTGCTGGGTGGGAAACTGAGATGGTACGGGCACCTACCGAGAAGCGAGGAAGACCAAGAAAGAGATGGAGAGATTGCGTTAGGGAAAACTTAAGGCAGAGGGGACTTGATGAAGCAGAAGCCTATCACAGAGGCAAATGGAAGCGGCTCATCCAAAACAGCGACCCCGTATAGAAAACAGGGCTAAACTGAGAGGAAGAAGAAAGAAAAAGATACAATGTCAGGTGAAGATTTCTGGAAGTCTTTGCAAGTGGAAAAATTGAAAGTAAAGGTAAGCGAGGGGGTAAGATGAACATAAATCGGTATCCAAAATTTGATTAATAAGGTTTATAAATAATAAAAAAAAAACATATTCATCAGTTGTTGATTACTTCAAGAGTTTTTTTTTTTTGTCTAGTATTATTTGACTTATTTCACACCGATGATTTTGATGTATTTTTTACCTGTCAACTATTATTAATATTCAGATAACCAGACACTCTTGTTTGAGGGTGCAATCAGGCATTTTTCCTCTTTTTTGTTCACTTTCCTATTTTTTTCAAAACGTGTGTAGGACAGGCTAATGAGAAAGCAAAAGTTGCTTGGTGGATTATCAGGAGAGCACCTTCTTTTTTACCTTATCTTTTCCTTCTAACTTTTTCATAAATTCTAAATCCATCCTGACTGTCCTCCCCTAGTTGTTGTGGCAAACCTGGCGGGTTTCTTATATGCCTTATGAGGTGTGCCAGCTCCACCTTATCGACCAGTTGCTTCCGGCGTTTTGTGAATAATATATGTTTAGCTTTATCTATACTTTCAATGTAATTTTTGTAAATAATATAAATACAGTTGGTTTCACTGCATCGTTATTGTTTATTGCTCTGTTGATTTTTATTATGTTGGTGTTGTTATGAGAAATTACAATAATTCCTTAAAGAGGAAACTTGAGGGAATTACTCAGCCTCATACGTGGTGGACAAAATTGGCATCATCTATCTTTGGGTCAGGCTCATCTTCCATTCTTACACTACTAACAACTGATGGTAGACTGTTACTGGCCCAAAGGAAAAGCTGAACTGCTTCATCAGCTCGGCAGAGGATGTCCCCTCTGCCTGATAATTGTCATCCTGAATAATAATAAGTATATCTTAGTTTAACCAGACCACTGAGCTGATTAACAGCTCTCCTAGGGCTGGCCCGAAGGATTTGATTTATTTTACGTGGCTAAGAACCAACCGGCTGCCTAGCAACGGGACCTACAGCTTAGTGTGGAATCCGAACCACATTATAACGAGAAATGAATTTCTATCACCAGAAATAAATTCCTCTTATACTTCACTGGTCGGTCGGAGATTCGAACTCGCGGCCAGCAGAGTGCTAGCTGAGAACGGAACCCACTCGCCCAACGAAGAACTCCTGAATAATAATAATAATAATAATAATAATAATAATAATAATAATAATAATAAATAATAATAATAATAATAATAAGCGTTAAAGCCTATTAAATTGAAAAACGAGAATTTATATAACAGAGTACCTTTAATGTGTATTACGAGGGAAAAAAATAAATAACGGATAAACATATAACAATGAACACAAATACATATATAAAAACACTTTTTGGTAAAGGCAGATTGAAGGTTTTTCTCTCTTTATCTCTAATCTGTTCTTGTGTAAATTTAATTCCTTCATCTCCCTAAAGTCGTTTAAGTTTCTCTTTGTGATATTTTCTTCATGAAACTGGTTTAAGAAATGGCATCAGTTTTTAGCAAAAATCAACGACGTTTTTTTCTTGCGCGTATGTATGCTCTCAAGCATATGACATGACTTTAAATAATTTTAATATGGTGTTAAGCGATATTATCTTTTTCTGAGACCACATTTCGTCTGCACCAGACCCCTCAAGTTAACTAAAAGTTTCTGATTTTTATTTTATTTTTTTTTTTTTTTTTAACACGACGTTATCTCTATGGTGAAAATTGTTCTTCATTCCGGGCCTGAGACCGACATTGCATAAATAATTTCATGATAATTTTATGAAGATCAAAGACACAAGATCAGTGAGTTCGCACATCACGGAATGTGATTGCATGTGTCCAGATACTCTAAAGGGAATTTACGTGGTATGTCAATGCTTGCGTAAACAAACATAGGTTGAGAGAGTGCGAACTCTCAACCTAAAAAAAGTAAGTCTTGAACACTTAGTACTGGGTAACAGCTTTTTCACGTCTCGTTCATCTCCTTTAGTGTCACGTCTTTAATGGAGGTCTTCCATTACTCTTGCTTGAGTCAGAGATGTGGTGTTTTGCCTCTCTTGCCCATCCCTTTCCTTGTGGTTTTCTTCTTTCTTTTTGGTACTTTTATTCTATAAAGATTTTGTTCCTTTTTGCTTTCTTCTCTGAGTATTATTCGCTTTTCCTTCATATATTCCTTGAATGAGATTTTTCTTCCAATACTTTTCCCTTGTTCAACATTACTCCCGTTACACATTTTCCCTTGAGGTAAACCCCACCAAAACTGGGGAGGGGCTGAGGCTCTGGTCCATGACTGCATCCCTTAACGCAGACCCATTAGGCCTTTTTGTTCATAAAAGCGTTTGTGAATTTTGCCTTCCGATGGCTGAGTATTGCGTGCCTTGCCTATTCTTCTACCACGCAGGAAGCAAGTCTTGTTTCTCCTCTTATGCAGATGGTAGTGTCCCATACTTTATCTCCTTTAAGTTCAGCTTATTCGATCTTTCTCTTTTCTTTCTGCATCTTTTCTATGAACCACGTTATGTTACCGCAATAACTTGTAATCCTAAATACTATTACGTATAACAATAAATTTAATAGATTAAGAATTATGATTATGATAATAATCAATTCTCTCATGGATATTTTATAATACATAGGAATAAATTACAAAACCACATTTATAAACACTGTATTTACAAATAATAAAATATTCCAGGAGCTTTCGAGCCTATCAGCTCCTTCTTCAGCTTTTTTCTAGCTGAAGAAGGAGCTGAGCAGGCTATCAAAAGCTCCTGAATTCATTTTATTATTTGTAAATACAGTATTTATATAAATGTGATTTTGTAAATTATAAACATATTCACGGGATTGTGAAGAAGATTTGCATACATAGGAATATATATATATATATATATATATATATATATATATATATATATATATATATATATATATATATATATATATATATATACGGCGCATATACTGTATGTGTGTGTATGTATTTCGTGTTTGAGTGAGACTTCAATGCAATCACCCAAACTGGGTGACGAAGTTGACTGGTACTGCACTGTGATAACATTTTCGGAGTCTGATGACTGCTATCCATTTCAAAGCGACAAGAGGCTTACGGTAAAAAAAAAATGCTGTCATACCCTTCACCGTAGTAAAATAGAGACAAAATTGCATTTCATGTGGTGTCAATGGTACGAAACGACAAGAATCTCCTCATGGGACTTTCCTTGTTCACCATGACTGCAACTGCACAGGCAAATGTTCCAGCGTTCATTTCCAACGCTTACATACTTTGCAACCATTCTCGATGTCCGTTGCCCATCCATTTCATGCCTGTCACATTTGTTGGCAAGGCAACTGTGTCCACCTGTGAGCCTGTTCATAAAAAGTCTTTCGATATCAGCTAAGTGGTATGATGTGAAGGCGTTGGATTCAGTCGTTCTTAATATATATATATATATATATATATATATATATATATATATATATATATAATATATATATATATATATATATATATATATATATATATATATATATATATATATATATATATATATATATATATATATATATATATCATATATATTATATATTTATATTTTTTTCTGGCGCACTGTAGCATCGTTATAGGGTACAGCACCTCCGCATTTTTTTATTTTTAAGAGCAAAGGAAAACTTATTAATTTTCGTAACTGAATATCAGAGCCATAGTTAACATTAATAAAAGAGGAAAAGACACAAATGCCTTAAACACAAAATCAGTTCGGAAATAAATAAAAATGTTTAAAATTGAAAACAAATAAATTTTGCAGCAAATATGAGATACATTAACAAATGAAAAGAATGTATGCGTAGTCAACGGTATAAAAAATCTTTAGCAAATGCAGAACAGTATTTCTAGCAAGCAGAGTAATTTTTTTTTTTTTTAGAAAATCTTCGAAAAAATTATAAAATTCACTAATCTAAGAGCTGCCATTACTGACACCGTTGCTGGCAATGCTCCGCATTTTAGCATATTTGGAAGCTTTCCTGCTAAAGTCGTTTTCGAAATACTGCAAGTTATCACATGAAGTCTGCTCCCCTTTTATGTTTAAGATTAAATTGATAAAACACAAAGCAATGTTTTTCCAGCATAATACAAGCACATTTTCTTCCAAAAAATATCAATCAATATATGTATAGAAAACTTTCGAGAGCATCCTCAGCTCTCATTATCTATCTGAAAAAGTTCAAACCAAAACTTTTCAAGAAAAATCTAAACTAACCACGTAAATCAAAATACTAGAACCATTATATTGGTTATACTTGGTATCTTAAAAATAACAATTATGGCAGTTTCTTGTTAAGTTATTCTGCTATTTTCTAAATTCAAACCTCTGAAAACAATGAATGAACTAATTCAAGGAGCATTACTTCTCTTGGTATCCTAGTAACCCACCCGTCATTTTGTACTGGATCGTGGACACTATCCTTCTTCAGAACTCACAACTATCTCACTAAGGCCTCTGATGCACTCGCCTATGCAAAAACTATCAAGACCAGTAAATACTATGGGCTACCTGGGCAGTTTTGCATTAAAGCCTCCTCAGTGGAAAGATAAATTAGGCTAGAAAAACAGTGAAAAAATTGCTGGTGTCGTCTACCTCCCTAATGCTTCCACAACTGCACCTATCTATGGAAAGAAAGGCTTGCATACCTTACATAAGGGTGACCTGGAGGCAGCTGCATTTAAAAAAAATGTATCTTAATTGCAGAGAATGCCACTCAGATGATAAACATGGTATAATTAGAAAAAAGTCTCATTGAGGAAGGATGCGCACATTCCTACATTTGTCTAGCCGTGGCATGCTATTCATGACTATCTCTGACCAACTGCACAGAGGTGCTAATTAGGGAAATGTCATCAGTACCCAGTGAATTCAACCTATGAAAGGGAACATGCTTTCAGGATTTGGAATATGGTAACCAAACTGAAAAGAACCCCGCCTGCCTAAATAACTTTCATATAAATACTTCTTAATAACTCAAGAGGACCTCGGTCAGCTCACAACTGCAGTTCATTACTGTACTTAGCATAGGGAATCGAATGGGACAAATGAGAACATTCCAGAGCCATTCCAGCACTCCTGGGGA
This sequence comes from Macrobrachium rosenbergii, assembly GCF_040412425.1. NCBI lineage: Eukaryota > Metazoa > Arthropoda > Malacostraca > Decapoda > Palaemonidae > Macrobrachium > Macrobrachium rosenbergii. The sequence goes on from NC_089786.1 coordinate 35,595,725, forward strand.
ATCTTCGTTGGTGGAATTTTACATGGGTGAAATTTTCGTGGGTGGAATTTCCAGTGAGCAATAGCCTAAAGTGGTCTAGAATCCATTATCTCGTTATCTAGACTCTAGATAAGGAGATAATGGAGGCTCCGCTACCTTGCCATCATGACAGCAATTATGAAGAAGTGGTCCTTTCACGGCTGGAAAATGCGGGGCTTTACAAAATTCATATTCGTACCCAGGTCATGTCTTGTAGCAGGCATTGCCTTTTCAGTCCCATCAACAGCTGCATGATATACAGTATGATATTTTGCGCTCATGCTTGCTGCCTTGCTTGATGACGCTGTCATGCAGATATCTTATAGCATTGCTTCACTTTGCTGTTGATTCCCACCTGCACGTTTTTGTGCATTATTTTCTCGTGTAGCTTGAAGTCTTAGGTTCCAATCTGCCTCTAGTTCCTCGTTGGACGATGCGGTAGAGTTGTCGGCTAGCACTCTGCTAAGCCCGAGTTCGAGTCTCCGGCCAGCCAATGAAGAATTAGAGGAATTTATTTCTGGTGATAGAAATTCATTGCCCGGTATAATGTGGTTCGGATTCCACAATAAACTGTAGGTCCCGTTGCTAGGTGACTGGTTCTTAGCCACGTAAAATAAGTCTAATCCTTCGGGCCAGCCCTAGGAGAGCTGTTAATCAGCTCAGTGGTCTCAGTTAAACGGTTAAACTAAGGTATGCTTATTTTTCCAATCTGCCTCAGTATCAACAGCTCGCCTTTGTGCATCACTTTGTCTGCCCAGAGACAATCTCTGCTCTCGTTGTTCATCAGTTTCTGTGGCCTGTCTTTGTGGCCCCTTTTCTGTCAGTAGCCATTCTTTGTTCCCGTTGTTCATCAGCTTCTGTGGCCCGCCTTTGCGCTTGTCTTTGCCTCTCTGCAGCTGATCTTTGTTCCCGCCGTTCATCAGTTTGTGCGTTCCTTGCTCTAAGAACAGCCAATCTTTGTCCCCTCTGTTTGTCAGTTTCTGTCACCCGCCTCTCTGCTTGTCTTTGCCCATCTCTTTCCCGAGTTGCTTGCAAGCCTTGTGACTACCCACTCGCCATTGGTGGTTCCAGACCATCACCAGTAGTGGCTGCTGTTGTTTCAAAATTTTCTCTTGAATTTCTAGAATTACCCGCTCAGTCCATTTCAAAACCAAAAAGAAGGTTAGGTATTTTTCCTGGTGAAGAAAATATTTGCGACATTAAAACTCAGTTCATTCTGCAAACGAAAATAAGGATCAGCCAAAAATCTGCAACCTTTATATACCTCAAAAATTTGTCAGTAGATCATCAGGTGCAACGTACGAGTATGTTACGTGACATTTTTATCAGGTGCAACGTATGTTATGTGACATTTTCGTCATGTGTGACGTATGTTATGTGACATTTTTTTTCAGGCGGCCTTTTCGCAGCCACTCATATAAAGACACAATAATGCTCGCTAGCAGCTCAGTTATCTTGAAACAATTGACAACTGGAAATAGTATTTAAGTAAAAAAAAAAAAAAAAAAAAAAAAAACATGGCCAACTTCCCAGAGGGCTCGGTAGATCAAGTACAGCCATTACAGTGTTCAGCAAGTTTGCAAGTGTTTTAACACTTGGCAAGATATCTAATGACCACAGTGGTCTCAACTGTTGCGAGAGACGGTTCTCTTTACCTTCCATTGGAACTTGAAAGCGAATATTAACAACCCTGTGCGAGGTCTCTTTTCCAGGAGACAGTTGTAAAAATATGTTAATTTTACCAAGTTATGAATGTTTTTTTTAATACTTTTTTCTTCTATTTTGTACAGTTATAATTACTACTCACACAATATCATAACAAATAATAACTAAAACCAGTAACAAATTCTGAGCAAATTTATTGAAAAATGTTTATGAGACGTCCTTGGGAATGGTGGATATTATACCTCGACCTCTCAAGAAACGCCGATCTACCCTACCCAAGGAAGTGATTTGAACATTTTTCCCGATACAAGGCAATAGAGTCACCAATACATGAACTTCTTCACCCAATATTCTTGATTTGGGAATATTGCACTATTTCATAACCTTTTTGGAACAATGCTAAAAAGTGATAAAAGTATTTTTGTTTAATGGTTGCATTTCAATTAGGTGAAACTTTTAGAGAAGCGTACAGGCTCGCACGGGGATGGGCGCGATAGATGGCGCTGCTGTCGACTGGCCGACCAGTCAAAACACATGAAACCTAAACACGCAAAGAGGCAGAAAGGCAGCCAAAGAAATTAATATTTAAGATTTTGTAATTATTTTTAACATGCTATATTTTATCCCGAGTCTTTTCTGAGGTTTTAATGCACGTGTATATTTTTTATAGCTTTGATAATGAGGCTAGGCCTTGAAACTTTAGCAATAAAACTATGTAAATGCTTGAAAAGTCTTCCTCAAGTTCCTTGTGGTTGTTAAAAACAAGCTGTTGATTGCCACCACCATCCTTATATATATATATATATATATATATATATATATATATATATATATATATATATATATATATATATATATATATATATATATATATATATATATATATATATATATATATATATAGTTTCCCAGATTATGTTATCTGAAATCAGGTGGTGCTCGTCAGGCCAAAAAGGTTGGGAACTGCTCAGTGGAACAGGTAAACTGTCAATCTGGCGACTCTCCCCTCAACTATCGCAGTTTCCTTCTGGCTATGAACTGAAGGTAATATAGCGAACGAGAAAGACGTCGATTCGCATTCTGTTACCACTTTAAACAAAGAAGGGGGACAATGTGGGTGTGTATGTGTTACACCATTTGGAAACAGATAAGAATATTCCGGGTAGGAATATTACGTAACATACCGATTGGTCTATCTTCAGAAGGCGATGGAAAAGTTCGGCCCTTTTTCACCTCTCTCTTAACAGCGAGTCTTTTTTTCTCAGCGGGTATGTCACTCGTCCTCTCTCTCTCTTCTCTCTCTCTCTTCCCCGTTTTTCTCTCTCTCTCTCTCTCTCTCTCTCTCTCTCTCTCTCTCTCTTTCCGGCTCTCTCTCTCTCTCTCTCTCTAATGTCACAAAGATCTCTTTCGTTCTCGCATTCCACGTTAAAGAAATGAAATGGGTCATACAAGGAAAACTCAATCTTTCCTACCAAAAATAGATTTATTATTTAAAGCAACCCAACAAGTAATGAACAAACAAAGCAAAGATTAAAATGCATCATAAATGAAATTGTCAAGTAAGAAAACATCTAACTCAAAGATTTAGTCTCAGTCCAACTAAAAATCTGATTATGGCTAATAGCCTGCAAATTCAAAAATTCTCACATATTCCATTATAGACTTTGTAAAGTCTAGTCTCAAGTCTCCCACATAAAATACTAGACATTGCAAAGGTTTGCGTCTGTCTTTCTATGATCACACCAACATGATAACATCATGTTATTGCCTGACAGAGTCATCACCACAACCATGACATCTGTCGAAAAATTAAACACAGATAATACTCCCAAAAATATGCAAGTGCAAAAACATAATAATGAAAAGTCTAAAATGCATGAGTAAATAGCATACTGGTAAAATATAGAACACAATAAAATAGAATATTGAAATGGTAAAATGCTATCATCCACTTGCACTGGACACAAGATCAAAAAATGTCTTGAAATATGGTAAAAAAACATAAGTTCAAAATGTCTTTAAATATGGTAAAGAACCATAAGTTCACAATTCACACAGAAAAACGAAGAGTCTGAACTGTACCTTATTCTGCCAATTCTAAGAGATTGCCACACTCAAAGATAATGTCTTCACGATCTCGCTCTAGTTCTGCTAATGAACGACCGAACTAATTTTTGGGCAGAATTAGACACAAAATCGAGATTCTGTAACACACGAACTCATGTACGCGCATAGCAACTTGGTCATATGACTCGGCCAATATCGCGTGTTCATCACATTAACTGCTGAGATGATCAACTATTTGCTGAATGCAACGATTCTGCAAGTGACGAGCTCACGACAGTACCATCTCACAATCAAAAATTCTTCCATCACACTCTGTACCTTCCAATGTTAAATGGGCCATATTTTCTGAAATATATGTATGTGTGTGTGTGTGTGTGTGTGTGTGTGTGTGTGAGAGAGAGAGAGATTACTGGACTTTTATGTGTCTTGTCAATAAACGAACGGCAATAGCGTTAACAAAACATCTGAGTATCCTTTAGAATGCAAGTTAATTCTGGTATTTGTATAGTCGAGTCGCGATAGGCAATGGTCTCTCTCACTCCCTCGTCTCTTTGCCATTCATTAATTTAAAAAGTTTGAAAGAGCGGAGACAGATTTTGAATGTTGAGAGAATTTATTCAGTTATTCAGTCTGCTTGAGAGGTCAGTCAGTATTCCTGCATCGGTTCTAGTTGAAGGATTAACTTCGCAGTCTTCTCTTTGTCGCTTGTAGCTACTTGGCAGAATTCTAATTTTACTTATAAATAGTAACAAAGAACGTGAGAACTGCAGTCGCTAGATGCAATTTTACTCTGATTTGTTCTATTTTTAAATATAAAGGTGACAAATTCTTATCAAAATATACTCTTGGAAAAAAATGAAAACAGCAGATAAAAATTCATAATTCTTTTTAAACAAATAAAAAAAAAAACAGAGTCTAGCAATTTCCGTTATTTTACCCTACTTTACAATTCACTAAGAGAGCAGTCTTAATTTAGACCATCATGTCGGTTTCCATCTTAATTTTAGATCAATCTTTTTGGGCCCAAACTATATCTCACGCTCACGTAGTGTCAAATGAAGGCCTTGTGCAAATTGGCTTTCTTCATCACTGTGCTTTGGATCTCATGAACACAATCAGACGTAACCTTAACATGCTAATTCATTCTTTTTCTTCTCCAACAGAGGGAACTGCATTCAGTAATGATTAATTGAACGACTGAATGGTATTGTACAATATGTTTTCCTTTATAAAGTTTACAACTATGTATACACGCACACAAACACACACACACTCAAACATATATATATATATATATATATATATATATATATATATATATATATATATATATATATATATATATATATATATATATATATATATATATATATATATATATATATATATATATATATATATATATATATATATATATATATATTGAATTAAAAGACAGCCTCTCTGCGGGAAACTTTTGTACATGCTCTCAGCAGTTTCATACCTCAATTTAGAAGTTTAATAACCAGCCCGTTTAACTCCCTACGCAAAATGAGACACTCACATCTGCCTTTTTAGTAGGCAGCCTCTTTGAATACTGAAGTCCTTCTATTACAACACTTCTGCTATATCGTCCTGAAGGTATTCAGACTAAGGAAAAAAGTTTCCTTTGAAGATTTTCTTCTTTTTATTTATATTTTGAAACACTGGAACACAGGACAACCTTAAGCCACAGTGTATTTCACCAAAGCTCACAGGATATGGTATTAAAAAAATAAATGGAGAGAATATGCTCCTCAGTTTCAGCTAAACTGCGGCTATATGGATGACACTTTAAAACTCTACTGCTTCAAAATACCATCTTATTGTTTTCCTAATTTGGGAGGTGAAAATGGTCAAAATAATTAAATGCCAAGATTCGGGGATAAATTTTATAGATGAAAAATAATTATGTTTTGAACAAAAGGATAAAACTCTAAACTCAGTCTGGAGTTATAATCAGTCGACCCGGGGCATTTCACATCCTTCATTATTCATGATAACATCTGCATTATTTACTTTCATAAGTTAAATTCTAAACTACAATGAATAAAAGTATACTTTTTTTCTTTTATTTAATGACAAAGTTTTTCATCGAAAGAAAATGAGAAAATTAGATTATTTTTTGTGTCGTGATTTAGGAAACGATACGTAGGTGTCTTTAAGAATTTTCTTTAACCATTGAAAATATTAACCTGAATTATAAGCAAACCTGGGTTTTGATCTGCTTGCAAACTCTAAAGGACTAATTTCCTTATTAATGAAGACCTTTTGCGAAATGTTCTCTGTTAATCTAACGCCCAGTATAGCGCTGGTATAAAGACTTATGAATTCTTCTCATGCCCGTTAAATTTTCATCTAACAACTATATTAACTTTGTTCTAAAGTGCATAATTTTTTCATGCATTCGTCAGTCGTCTGTAAATTAGGTACATAAGCAAAGCGACAGGGCATATTATGACCAAAACATTGTCCCATATAATGAGAAGTTGGCTAACGACCTCAAAGTTAGCCTAAGAGAAAATCCACATTATTTGGAATCTGGAGTGGCCCAATATTGCTTGAGAAGTTGCTTTCGATCTCCTTTATGAACTGTGCACACTAAAATAGTGCAAATGTTTTTTCAACTTTATCACATTAATATTAAGCCGACGATTCTCTGGAATCCTTACGAAGAGACTGTTTTCCCTTCAAGGATTTCCATTTAACTACACTAATTTTATTTCTCATATTCTCAGGCATTATACGATAACCTCTATTTTGTATTTACAGACCCCACTCTGTAAACTCTATATCAGACGTATTCTTTCTATTTCAATTTCAACTTTAACAAAGACATTTTTGCCAACCTTTAAGTTTGTTAACCAAACTGATTTGTCCAGAATGTATTTTTTTTAGTTTATCTTAATCTAAAGGATGGCTCTTAGTAACGGTTCCTGATATTTGCTCTCCTATTTAGATTTCCAGAAGGCATAGAAATGGAGCAACTTAGAAAACAATCTTTACATTTCTGTAACGCTTCATGACGTAATCAAGGACTGTAGTAAAAATGCAGAGTATTTCTTAGTTCTTTAAATCAGAGTTGCTATAATTGTTCTGAATCAGTTCTCTGCCTCCTCTCCGCTCTCTATGATTCCCTCTGTCATATTTCTCTTTTTTTCCGTCCTAATCCCAATGACCTAATTTGTGTTCCATTTATTATTTCTCTACATCTCATTCTTTTCCTGTCGTGACTATACTCACTTTTGCTTATATTTAACCAGTTTAAAAGGTAACGAAGCCTAATGAACAGCCAAATGTACAATTCCCGAACTCCATTTTTTTTTTTTTAGCTAAATTAACAGCCATCAGGCAGAAAGAGGGAGCGAGTTTTTTTCAACTGATATTCAGATTCTTTTTCTATATGGACAATGTTCCTTTTGGAGCCTCTGACCTCCATCCAACATTCAAACCCGGAGACGATTCTGATAGACAGGATTCTTTCCACATTAAAAGGTTTCTACCGGAGAGTTATATACCCACTCACTTTCCCCATCTATGTAGATTACGAAGCGTTTTGCTTGGGCTTAGAATAGATACCTGAAAATGTAGGTCATTTGATTAAACCTGTGACAAAACGTTTTGTACCCTTTCCATCAAACTATAGCACTAAATAAAGGCTCAGACTTATTGACTTTGGGAGACGCTGCTTCCCATTTCCCTTAGAACGTCAATCAGCACATGCGGTACGACTCTGAAATGAGACTATTCTGTAGGTTTCTATCAACATGCATGGCCAAATAAAGACTTTGATGAAGTTCGTGATGCACACTTCCTTACGTGAAATTTCGTAAAATAGGAATATGATATGCACCAGTTAACTGTTGTTGTTGTCAAAAATAATCGGAAATGAGAAAATCATCTTTCTCTCAGTCTGCCTGCTTCTTTCCTTCCTCTTTCCTTCTTATCATACGATTCACATGAAAATGGTTAAATAAATTCCTCTCTTTCTCTCTCTCTTTCTCTCTTCGATCCTCTTGAGCTCATGAAAATGGTCAAATTCCTGTTTTCTTTCTTTCTCTGTATTCATTTGAAGTACAGGAGAGTAAACAAATTCCCTATCTTTTGGTCTGCCCATTTGTCTTCGTGACTGTCTATCTTTATGTGACCGTGCTTGGTTCAGGCACACACCATTATTCTTAGGAGAAAATAACTGGTATATTATGATTGTTTGTTTTAGACCTTAACGTATATTCTTTGTGCTGTTTATGGAGTTGAATTAACTCTGACAACCCTGATGTGTTTTCGAAGTCGCACTCATTATCAAACATAAACCTACACTTAACTATATGGAATGCGTAGAAGGCAGACAATCACAAATCTTGGAAAGGAAAGCAAAATTTCATTTTGAAAAGAGCTCTGTCTTTTCCCAATTCTACCGCTCAAGGCAGGCCTATTTCTTTGCTTTATAAACCAGTAAATCTCATTTGGATATTAGTTTTAAGAAAAATTACATTTACAAATTTTTATCGGAAGCATTAACTCACTCCACAAATTTATCACGACTGAGGATAGAGAGACTTTCTTTTTTATTCATCATTATATATCGTATAATGAAGCCGGATTTTATATAACATTGTTTTAGTACTGTATGCTTGACTTAACTGAATATTCTTGTTGATATTTATACCAGAACAGTCTCTCTCTCTCTCTCTCTCTCTCTCTCTCTCTCTCTCTCTCTCTCTCTCACTGTTCTCTCTCTCTCTCTCTCTCTCTGAAGAAAACGAAATATCTTCTTTGAACAAATGATTTATCTCTCTCTCTCTCTCTCTCTCTCTCTCTCTCTCCTGAGGAGCTTGATTATAAAAACATTTTCCTGAATGGTATCTTTGTTTACCATGTATGCTGCAAACTGTTGAGGAGCTTGATTATAAAAACATTTTCCTGAATTCAGGTTGGGTATAACTTTTCAAGGGCTTTGACAAACTCTCTTTTACTTTAGGTTCTCTCTGATTGCCAGTTATTTGATCAGTGTTTCCGTTACAATTATCATCAATCATTTTAATCTCTTTGTTAATTCTGGATGTAATTCTTGCTCCATTATTACACGTAAAATATAATTGGTCATTGGCTTATTATGTGTGTGAAATATGTATACCTTACTTCCCAGGATATTTGGGCGCATATTTCAAAAAAAAAAAAGTCTGGTGATCATATCTTTGAAAATGCCATCATTAAAAAAAAAAGGAGTGCAGCAAGGTTCGGCCTTCTATCTATACTAGCAGTAAATAGGTAAAACGTTATTAAACGACTCATCTTTATAAATCTTTTTTAGTTTTCTCTAAAATCGTGCAAAACGTGGATGTAAAATGTTCGAAAGATCTAAAATGAAGACTGCATTGAGTGAAAAATGAATAAAGTTGTTATCATCGGGTTTACCTGAAGAGGAATCGTCCAGATGCAGAGTCCCCAGGCGAGTTCTGTTGCCTTCCTCGCAAATTGTTCCGGAGCAGCTCAGCACAATATCCCGACCTCTTCCGACCATTTAGCGTCATTGGAGGTCGCTACCAATTCCTTTTCACTGGGCGATGTGGCTTTATCCTGAACACGTCCAGTTGCGGTTAAACGCTACCTTCCAACAACCATTCCACATATCATATCTATCTCAATACTCTTCTGTCATAGATTAGTCAAGAAAATTATAAGTCAATGGAAGTTTTTTCTATCCTCTTCTCCATCTTGAAAACGCAAATTAGGTTTCAAATTAATTTTGTATAAAAAATTCCGTTCTTCATCTTTGCAACAATTACATTAAATGAATAAGTCCAGGAAAATTCAGTGGAAAGTAGTCACAAAATACGAGACTCGAGGCAATTTGACATGTATGAAAAGGTCCTAGAAAGTAAAAAACTGATAGGAAGGCATAAATTGCTAATCAACAACTTCCACCTGACAGCAAATTTTTTTTCGCCTACAGATACTAATCTAATAGTAGATATTATTTTCCAGAATTACATTGTTCTTATTTTTCTTTCACAAAAACACGAAAAACAACTAATATCAAATACTTATGTGTATACGTGTGTAATTTCTAAGTTAAGGGTTTAGGTTTCTATGGAGTATCATATTAAATATACTGTAAAAAAAATGCGCCGAAGTTTCTTCTGCGCAATAGAGTTTACTGTACAGTCGCGGCCCATGAAACTCAGCGACGGTCCGGTGGTGGCCTGAGTTGGTGGTACCTATGGTCAACTTTAACCTTAAATAAAATTTAAAAAACCACGAGACTGAAAGGTTGCAATTTGGAATGTTTGATGATTGGAGGGTGGATGATCAACATACAAATTTGCAGCCCTCTAGCCTCAGCAGTTTTTAAGATCTGAGGGCGGACAGAAAAAGTGCTGACGAACAGACAAAGCCGGAACAATAGTTTCCTTTATAGAAAACTCAAGAAAAAACAAAACATGTATAGGTATAGCCAAAATAGACGGAAAAACAGCTTCTTGAATCGGTTGTTATTTTACGGAATTTCTTTATATTAAAAGCAAACTGTCATTTATTTATTTTTTTTTTTGGGCAGGGGTGGGGGTCAAAATGGCATGTAATACACTTTGAGTGTATAACAGTTAACAATATTAAACGTAAGAATATGCTCCACAAATGATACCGCTACAAACTTAAAGTAGAACTTAATTGTCCACGAAATACTTTTTGTACTGTGGTGCCGCTGTGGTTTGGATGTGGCTACCACGGAAAGAAACGTTTGCTAAATACCTTATATACTGTTTTCCATGAGAGCATTTCAAGGCTCTAATAAAAAAACTCTCTTAATTACACCACCTTTCATAATGCCATTTGCCTGGTTACCTTCCAGTTGATCATTATGCAAAGGAAACGAGACGTGGAGATCTTCACCTTTCTTCGCAATGGTTCCAAATCTAGAAGTCGGTCACTGGTGTCAGATCTTGCGGCATTTTCGTGCGCTTCTTCCTCCCTGGATTTAGATGAACATTAATCTATTCGGACCCTTCCCTAAGACAATGAATTAGATCATACGACCCGAGTAGCAAGATCAACACTGCGTGAATTTAATCTAACTGTACCTACAATGAGTTACATCTCACCATCTCTTAAGTAAGAGTTTGTTGACTTAATCTAATTAAACTTAATTTAAAATGCTTTTATGCAGGGGATATTAAGAAATTATGTGAAAGAGGAAATAAGAGTTGAACTAAGCAGAGAGAGAGAGAGAGAGAGAGAGAGAGAGAGAGAGAGAGAGAGAGAGAGAGAGAGAGAGAGAGAGAGAGAGAGAGAGAGAGATCAGACTTTTTGAGATCTACATTTAAAAAATGTCAATTGCAACTCTGGTTATAAGGGAAGAGAGTGCTTGTTTAAATGATACAACGAAAGGCAAAGCTTAGTATGGATGAACTTCAAAAGGAGTAAGTGCGGACAATGGAAGATAAAGATAACTGGTGAGAAACAAAAAATGACATCAACCTCAATTGTGACAAAGGTAAAGTATTCATAAAATGGTGCACAGAGATTTATAAGATGACATTGTAAACATAACAACTTCATTTATACGGTAAGCTTCTCAATGTCATTATTAAAACACTGAATGTCATATTTTTTCGTATTCTGATTTGTCGTAAATTTTACGCATATTATTATTATTATTATTATTATTATTATTATTATTATTATTATTATTATTATTATTCGTGCTTTTGCAAATAAAGCTATAATTCTTATTCTTACTTTTCTTTGCAGGGCTTGTTCATTGTGAACAATTACCAATTTCAAGGAGACCATATCGCTTAACCCCATTGCCAGTGGTGTTGACCTGATTTTAACGTCACACCTATATTATAGACACCGCCAGCATCCTAAAGTTTCAGGCTTAGGTGCGTTTTTTTTTTAAGTTCCTTTTTTTTTTTACCTTTGTGCTACAAGATGAACCACTAAAAGCTACAGCTCCTCCTAATCGCAGGAGACTATTTTAGAAAAGCCTCAACATAAAAATGCCTCAGTAAACGTGCCACGCTATTGTTTTGCGATGCATCCATGTCTGAAGGAACACATTTTCCTTACGGTTTTCCGTATGGTTTCAGAGCTTATGCATGTTTTGTTAGCGAAGGTTGGCAAAAACTAGCAGGCCTTATGCATTAGAGCAGTTAGCATTCTTTATTCTACTTTCATTAGCTTGTCATTCCTTACGTTGTTCGTATTTTCTCTATCTTCATAATTGGGAACTCCATCTTTCTCTCAAACGACAAATTAAATTTCGTCCCGTGGCTTTAAAATAGTATTGGACTTTCTTTTGGCCTTACTCTTCGTTAACTCATTAATATCTTTCAACATCATGTGCAGACCAGCACCGTAATTTTGCCTGAGCTCTCGTCTCTTCTGAATTTTGTACGGGGGATTTTCTTTCACCATCACCTCATTGTGTTTTTCCTTGGCAGGCATCCCCCGCGGTCTGTAACACCACACTTGTTACAAACGTTATCTACTGTGGGTTCCTCCTGTGCACAGTGTAAAATTTTTCCTAATCTTTTTTAGCAATGACTTTCAATAATGTCAGCTTTGGCCTCCCATTACCCGATTAATTCCTAGCCTACTTTTTCATGTGTGTATATAACTATGTCTGTGGGTGCAAAGGAGAGAGTTTTTTCCTCCCCTGTACCAAGTTCAAATATAGGATAAACTAATGAAATTATCTGAAACTCTAACAACCACAGCCATATAAATTCGCACAGTAGTCTGTGACCAAAAAGCCCACAGTAAATTATGAAAATAACTGCGGCAATATCTCTTTCTAGCAAAACAGTGACAAGAGGCTTTTTATTTGCCTATGTAAAAACTTTTTGCAAATATTCTAATTTTTTCCAGAACTTATATGAATTTAGCTATTTCGTGGCTGTGCTATATTGCATTCGTTTTAGTTTTTGTCATCTAATAAATATCGAAATGATCATATTGTGGTATGTGAAGCGCTCTGCCTGCGGATATTTTGTATTGTTAGATGTCACACCTAATATATGTGGCATAGGGGAACGCAACCTTTTCGCATTCTTACAAGGAAAACTGTTCTTTTCAAAGCTGAAAGTTAAATTTTAGGCACATATGACTTACTTTCATCAGGGAGTGTTAGCGTAACCCATGAGTGAACAAAGAGTAAAAATGAAATCAAACACATTACTGTTTATAATGCAAGGCCAAAATGAATTTTTTAAACAAAGGAGCAATCGTTTCCAAAAATTACTGATTCCTGGTAATGTTTATCTGTTCTAAAGGCAATTTTAAACCCACAGTCTATTCCCTTTCTATCGTGATCTGTTTACTGTTTATTTGAATTTAAAAATAATAATTTTATTTCTCCTTAAGTTACCGCAGTGGACTTACTGTCTCCCAGTCTAATTTAAAAGAAAACATCATTATTTTTTTATTTGCAAATCTTCCTCTAGTTCACTTCTTTTTTGTAAAAAAAAAAGTCAACTTTGTCTACAGAGTTTGAAGGAGGAGGACTTCTCATGGAAAGATTAACGTCATTCCTCTTCTCCAGGTCACGTCTCGATAATTCGCCTTGTGCCTGTGGAACAGTAATAGCCCGACACCTTCCACTTCAAATGAAGGAGCAACCTACTGCCCCACTGGCAAAGAAATCTTGACTTCAGTGTCAAGTTTCATAGTACACTTTGGTCTGTTATTCAAACCTGTCTCAGGACAAGAGGAATCGTCATTTTGACTCACATCTTATGTAAGAGGCAATGTTGTTTTCAAAATGATCCTTTTATCTTTAACTGTTGGGTTTATCTATGAACAGATGACAAACCATTTCCTTGAAACGAAAAACAAATAGAAAAAAGATAAACTACAATTAATGTTTTCACGGACGGATCGCATTACCTAGTTTTATTTAATAAGTCAATATTCATTAGATTTTAAATGTAAGATATGGGACTGAATGTTCGGATTAAACTGGTTGCTATACATCAAAACTTTCAAATGTCAAATCGAATACATATTGATATTTTAACTGAATAAAAAATTATCATTTATGAAAGTTTTCCAAAGTAAACATAACACATAGCAACTGTAAGTTTAAACCATAAAATGTATAAGAACAGTAAAGAAAAAATTCTGATAAACAACACAGAATCACTATTTTCAATAGAAACTCCTTGAGGTTGCTAAAAGAAAAAGAAAACAAATATTTCGCTAGTTTCCGCATATCTTGGAACGTTCTGTTTATCCCTACTTAAGTAAACGTGACGTTCAATGATTATGATAATAGTATTTGTTATTATTATTATTATTATTATTATTATTATTATTATTATTATTATTATTATTATTACATTACCAATTCCATTATTATAATAATTGAACAATACGTTTATTTTTTATTATTATTATTATTATTATTATTATTATTATTATTATTATTATTATTATTATTATTATTATTATTATTACGCTGTAGACTGATATGGTTGGCTGTCAAGATTATTTTTTGGTTAATTTCTTTATTAAAAGATGAAATGGAAGAGGGAAAAATTGATGAACTCAGAAAACTACGAGGAAAGAGACCAGGGGGACGAATGAAAGGAAAAAGAAGAAGGAATTGTACCGAGAACAAACAAAACCCCAGTGCCGCCTGCAATGCGCACAGCAAGGTATCACTGCAGGCATCCTTACAATTAAGTCAGCGCATCGCTTTGCACAAAGTCTACGATGCTGCAGTGTAAATGTGGCACTCTGAAATTGGTTTGTCATTTCTACAATATTTTCTGCTTCTCTCCCTCAGAGAATTTAATTCTAAATCAGGGATCTCTTTATCTCTTTGTGTTCTCAGAAAATGCCATTCTGTAAAGGAACTTTATTTCAGCTCTTCTCTTCCAGTAATCTATACTTAATGTCAGAAGATCTATATGTTTATTCTTCAAGGTTTTCAAAAAGAAATGTCAAAAATATAATGCAAAAGTTAATTTGATATCCCACACAGAAACATGGCAAGTGTTTTTAATAGCAATATGACTTATTTGTTGTTTTTCTAGTGTTAAAAATCTCCCGACCAATAAAATAAATTAAGAGCCCCCTCTCAATACATAGAACAACTTTCTACTTGTGAACGACAGAGAAAAAGTAGCCCCATTAAAGAAAACTTCCCAAATAGGCGATATTCCTTATGAGATCAGACCATCATGACAGCCGGCTCAAAGCCCTTTTATTAGCCCAACTCAAAGAAAACAAAAAAAGGAGTCTCATTCTGGTCATGCAGGCTGTATTCTCTTGTATTCTTGACATAGACTCCTGGCAATGCCGGTACTGACACCTAAATATGAAACTTCTTCCTCAAGAGTATGAAGTCGAAAGTCCTTTGATCGTCCTGATCACCTTGACACGTTACTTATCAGCAGCAGCAGGTGTAAGGGACATTTAAGTCTCACAGACTTGACAGGGGACTGATTTGATATCTGGTTGCATTGAAAGCTTTGTGGCAGAAATAACCTGATAACATATCGCAATTACGACTGGGCTCTGCCACAACCTCAGGAATTTCAAAGTGGTCCCTTTCAGTTCCTCTTATCGCTCAGGTTTCACTGACGACGAAGGAGGAAAACTTAGTCCTTTGCTTTGCTTTGTGATTGAAAGCAACTTCTGATTACCTGTGGAAAGAGGTAGAATGTTTATGCTGCGCAGCTGTAGATAATAAACTCATTAATGAGCGAGCAAGTTCTGTAATAAATTTACTGTCTTTTGTCTCCTAATTTCATTAAGAGCACCATATAAATGTGCATTAAAAAAAAAAACTCCATTAACAAGTATTATCCATGAAGTAAAGACAATATGAGGAAATGAACAGTGCCAGAAACTGGGAACAGCATTTAAGGAATTAAAGATTCAAGCTTCCTAAATGCTACACCTTCGTTCTTGACAAATTGCCCTTGTCACTGCTTTTACGGCTTGTAAATTCTTTTTCAAAATATCACAATACAAATTTCTATATTGTTTTTACAAAACAGCCGACACCGAAATTAGAGATATGGCGCAGAGTAAAACTCGGATCCCGAACTGGTTTTGTAAGAACGTTTCCCTATGTTAGTGTGTAAAATATCTTTATCCATTTACTTTGCTTTAGAAGTTATTCGGATCAATTATAAAGATTATATAACTGATTCTTAAATGATTGAGATTACAATGGACCGTAGTACAGACATTGTCATTAGTGATGCAACATGATTCTTTTTGTGTCGCCCAAAATCTGACTCATTGTAACGATTGCAATGTAGTGTTAAACTTCTTTTTTTTTATTTTTATTTTCAATGTCATACATGTCGATAAGTTTGCGAATTCACAGCTAACACTACTTTCCTTATAAGTATAAGAATATGATATCTTTTATGTATTGGTATAATTTGTAATCTTTTTAACATGATGACATTTTTTTTTTTACATTGCTTAGCTAAAAGCAGAGTGTGACAAGGTTAGCAGTCTCATCAGTGCCAGGTCGATTAACTTGCTACTCAAAGTTGCCTTCATAATTACCTCTACAACGTATAGCAGTAACCCTGATAAGCTCAACAGTAACAAAAAAATTTTCAAAATAGGAATGTGAATTACATAAAAGTTTTCTTTGAATATTGAGGTTTTAGGCTACGCTCAAAGTGCCTGTATGTTGCAAAATGATTTATAGTAACATAATTTTCTTTTTTTGTTTGTCTAACAAAAATAATGTAAGGCTTCTGAGATCTGATGTAATCTCGTTTTACTAAAGGACTTATTTTAAGAAATTACCAGTTTTTGAAAATAAAATATGATGATTTAAATTATATCGAGAAGTGCCTGTATGTTGCAAAAATGATATATAGGCCTAACAAAAATAATAACTACTAATCTAAATATCTATTAACATTGACGCCAACCCTAACAAGCAACACTTGTTTTTAACTAAGAATGTTATTTTCTTGAAAATTGTACCTGCTTTTATTGTATATTTGACTCAATCATAAGGTTAACTTGAAGTGTAAGAATATGCAGATAACTTAATATGCTTTCCAGCCAGAAGTTGTTGATACAAAAATGTGCATGCTCCTATTTGCCAGTAACAAAAACTAACACACTTAGGCCTAGGAACAAAATCTTGGCTTCTTTAACGAAAGTATAACTGCACAGGCGAATATTTGCGAGAAAACCATAAATTTTGAAGTGGTTAAGAAATAGAACATAGATATTTTTTTTTTATGAAAATCCAAATATTCCTTTAACAAATATAAAGTAAATATTTTTAAGATGATTTAATTGTCTCTATTCATTGTAGTCCTAGGTTCCAGGTGCTTCATGATTCCGCCACTCGAATGGTTGAGTCACACAGGCCCCGCCCACTCATTGATATCACGGGATGCATTTTAGCTCAGTAATACCTTCGTATTTATTTGTTTATATTTTTTTTCAGCGTTGAGGCATAAAAATAATCAAATAGGACTATTTCAAATGTTATGTTTGTAATGCAAGCAATATTAATGTTATGAAAAACCTTTTTTTTTATTATTATTTTAACATGTGAACCTAAGTTTGATGAAGATTTTTTTTGTCAAATACATTGACGCTGGATGAACGAAAGTTTTGGAAATGTTTCGTCAGTGTTTTTTTTTTTTTTTTTTTTATTTGGCTGCACATAATATTTTCTGAGTTTTGAAAAATTATAGATTTTACTGTTGTGAAACATACTTTGGCCTTATTTTATGAAATAAATGTGTTTTCGCATTCAAATAAGAGAAAAATATGTAGCATGTTAGGTTACCAGTTCGTGAATTTTGAACGAAATTCTATGCAGTCATGTAGTATCACCTGAGCATGGCTGTACATGAAAAATCCAAATAGTTTTTATCTCGATCCTTTCGTAAAAACTGTTATGATTAATCTTTTATAATTCCATTTTACGTTAGACGAACTACATCATTTTTTTTTACGTACACAGATTACTTCGAATGTCACCAGTACAGCTAGCAATGCTAGGCCGGGTTTTCATGCATTCGTGTTTTTATGCATTTCATAATTTATCCCTCTTGCGATACTATAGTAGCACTTTATGATTTTACTTCATGAATATCTAATAAACTTTATCAATGTATTTTATTTCTCGTTTTATGTCAGGAATATCTTCCTATTCTTGTTTTAATATTTCTGATATTTTGGTTCCTCTTTCTTTATCCAAAGAAAAGTTTAATGTTTAATGTCTAGTAGCTTGGAAATATGCGAAGTTTTCCCGTAAGTGCATAACAGAAGATTAAAAAACCCAAGTTATATATCTCAAACGAGATTAAGGCAACTGGAATGAAGAGAGAGAGAGAGAGAGAGAGAGAGAGAGAGAGAGAGAGAGAGAGAGAGAGAGAGAATTTAATCCTTGACTGTAACGTCCTGATTTATTGCTTATCTCATTCATTTTATTTTTCACTCTGACGATTCTACAAATGCACCTAAACTTGACGTCTAAACCCAAAGACAGCCTCGATTTTCGTAGGTTCACTGCAGTTCCTAAATACAGTATTCAGGTTTTGGTTGTCCAGTGAAACTTGGGGTGTAGGAATTTGAACCAACTGGAACCCGTATCTCGGCAAAGGGGAAAAGGAAGGAAAGGAAAGGTCTGACTTTGATAGGGACTGAAGTTAGGCTTTCGAAATGAAATGAAATAAAAAAGGAACACGTGTATTCCGATGTTCCGAAATTTGTATTCGGTGTTGTTTCAGTATTTAATGAGACGATGTTCTTATTGATTTTATATTTTTCCAAAATACCATTTTTCATTGTAAATTGCGTGTTCGTATTCTAGTCAACAAGATAAGCAGAATCTAAAGGTTTTATTTACCAAAAGGATTCTAAGTTAATTTTCACTCCAAAAAGCAGTTTCTAATTGCCTAATAGACATTAAAATTTTACACTGTTAGTTAGGTTTTTCAAAATGATTTGGAATTAAAGCTCTGTGATTTAAACGGAAATCCATTAAGTTATTTACTCATTTACAGCATAAATAACATTTTCACCTCAGCATGAATTTACTCGTTATGATTTTTTCACCTAAATTACAGTCCTTTAGTTGCTCTCTTCATATTTGTTGAAGCATCTGATAAACACTGGCACTTGAGGGAATCTTGAGTCCAACTACATACCACTGAATGTTTAGTAAGTAGTCAGACGAATTCTGCTCCTTCTTTAAAGTTTGTGCCTTAATTCTTACCTATTATAATAGGAGTTATAATTTTGTTTTTGGTATTTCATCTTAAACGTAGACTAATTCATTGAATTCCTGCGCCTCATCAAGGGTCTGACACAGCGTAGGTTGTTTTGGTTATTTTTTTTAATTTATCTAACTAATTATATGACTTTTCATAGGTTCAGAGACTGATACAAATGTAGCTTGCATTTATGCTTTTATCATCTGTTTTCGCTTTAAGTCTATATCCCTTTGAATAAATACTTATATTTGACACGATATCTACTGAATTAGTCAAATATCTTCCATTATATTTTTAAAAGATATGCTGGGCCAAACGTCAGACGTTGGATTATCATTATCCCCAGATTATTTGGAACTTCAGTTCTCTTGAGAGATATGGTTCTTATTTAATTAAGGGATCATCTTTGGGCATTTCAGAGGTTGGTTTCAAAACTCCATTTTCAACTTCTATGATGGTCTCTTCATGTCTTCCGTGCTGTCCTATAATCCAACACTTTATAACAAATAGGCCAGCATTTCCGCTACAAATAATGTACAAATAAGTTATATAATTATACACACTTAAATATACATGTATAGTAAGATATCCCTTCGAAGAATGTAGAAATTATATGTTATATAATTTATATATTTATATATATATATTTTATATATATATATATATATATATATATATATATATATATATATATATATATATATACGTATATAGTCTCGATTTCTTTACAATTTTTGAATATGCTTTTCACTACAAGTCTTAGATGCATGTAAAATTAATAAGTAGCAGAATTAGGAGGATCTGCATCAGCACAAAGTCATGTTGCCGACCTGACCATGTGAAGAACAAAGGTATATTGCCACACATACATATATATAACTGTCGAATTCAGCCATATTTAGAAGAGTTCGAAGAGACCCATCCTCAACTTCGTAACCAAGTGGGCAATCGTTTTTATCGCCATTGAATAATGGGGCAAGCAAGAACCTGCATTTCCAATGTCATTTACAGAATGTGCCACAGGTAAACGTTTCTAGGTAAGGGCCAAGGGGAAGACATATAAGCATTTACTCTGATAAATGCTTGTAGCTACAGCGGATAATCTAATCACGTGCATATTTATGACTTGTAATCTTATTCTTATAGTAATGTTTGCACTTTTGTATGTTTATGTATGTATGTTTGTTTGTTTGTAGGCTATAGAAATCCGAACTGTTGACTGATCCAGACAAAATTTGGTTCATGTAGTAGGTTTGTTTGTTTTGTTCCTTAGTTAAAAAGGGTAGGTTTCGCTCCCATCAAATTCCCCTTCCCCCATCCCACTGTCCCTTCCCTGAAACGGGACTGGTGCTGCCAGTAGACTAAATAACTAATGTAGCAAATAAATTCTACAAGTTTATCATACCTCATTTCATGTACTCGATACCATAGAAATATATTATTGAAAATGTTTTTCTTTCCCGTGATTAATAATTATGTAACAAGGTTTGTGTTTAGGTTTAGTGGGGATGTATTTAGGTTCAGCAGGTGTGTGTTTAGGTTTAGTGGGGGGGTTGTGTTTAGGTTTAGTGGGAGGCGTGCTTAGGTTTAGTGGGGGTGTATCAGTTAATTGAGGGTGTGTGTTTAGGTTTAGTGAAGGGGTTTCTAGGTTTAGAAGACGTGCTAGGGTTTAGTAGGTGTATCAGTTAATTGAGGAGGTGTGTTTAGGTTTAGTGGGTGGTAAATGGGACAGTCACCACAGTAATATCTGGATAAAGGTACACACAGCACAGTAACTAATGTAGCAAATAAATTCTAAAAGTTTATCATACCTCATTTCATATCCTCGATGCCAATGCCATAGAAATATATTATTGAAAATTTTTTCTTTCCCGTGATTAATAATTATGTAACAAGGTTTGTGTTTAGGTTCTGTGGGTCGTTTGTTTACATTAATAGTTCTATCTTGCCATAATCAGTGATTCCAGTTATCTTGTATATTTTATTTTGCACAATATGTTTTCTTTTGATGTGGGTAAAGTTTTAGGTGCAACCAGGGAACACTTAAATACACTACAGGAAGCTAAGAAGGACCAGTTTCATCAAAAGGGCAAAGCTACCTGTAAGTCCTGCTGTTTTGAAAGCTGAGCTACTGGGAAGTATTTTGGACTTCTTGGTACTTGGTGGTAACATAACAGAAGAAGCAGCTCTTTCCTTAAGGCCTCTAACAGTGATCGTGAAATTGAGACTTAACTTGAACTGCAGTAGAGAATTGCAGAAGCTGCAAATGCAGCTGCAGCAGCCAAACAGTAAAGGGTAGAAGCTGCAAATGCGGCTGCAGCAGCTGAACAAAAAGGATAAAATCTACAAGCTTAATTGCAGAAACTGAACAAAGAAGACGAACTAGGGAAAAAAAGAAAAAGTTCAGTTGGAAAAAGAACTCAATCATAAGACTAGATGAAAGGTTACCTTAGTTTTTGAGGCTGATTAACAGCGAAAAGATATTTTGATATATTTGTTATTGCTTTTGAAAACACTGCTACATCTCTCAACTGGTCTAGAGACCAATGTGTACTTTTGATCAGACATCAGACACTACTTCAAAGGAAAAGCAGCATATGCAGTAGTACAACTTGTCCAAGAAAGGGATTATGATATTCTAGCGTGACAGTGTAAGGGTACAGACAAATCTTCTGACAAACTTTGAAGAACTAAACACAAACCTATCTGGAGTTGAAGAAATTCAATAAATGATTAGAAAAAGAACAAATAACTATATTTGAACAACTGAAGAATTTTATAGTTTTGGAGGAATTCCTAAGGTGCTTCTCCCAATACTGTTCAACAGGGATGTAAATCATGGACCACAATAAATAAAATTATACTTCACTGTGCTCAAGTCATATCGGACTTTTCGGCCTCTTACTATCCTGGTGAAGTAAATAATATTCCAATGCAAATCTTGAGAGATACAGGGTTATCTCAAACTATCATTAGCACAAAATTAGAAGACTTAGGTCAACCAACAGATCAGTATGTAACTGTCACAGATTTGACTTGCCAAAGGGTTCTACCCACTGTACAGATTTCTCTTGAGTGTCCTTATTTTAAAGTTACAACTAAAGTTGCCTTGTTGGATTCTGACCTGCCTTGCAAAAAGACAGACATGTTATTTGGTAATAACCTGTTTCAAACAAACAGTACTCCAAGGCCTATCATTGCTCAGCCTGAAGTAGTGGTCGAAAAAGCTAGCTAAGTACTGTATTCTCCAGGGCAGAGCTCCCCTGTCAAGTCAGTCATCCAGGTCTGCAACCTCATTCCTCCTAAAGAGACAAAACTCACATATAAGGTAGATCCAAGTACAGTAGGTGAAAATGTCATTCCTGATGTTGTTGATATTTCCTCAGATGAATTTGTAAAGTATCAGAAGTCTGATGATAAACTGAAATAATTTGATAAAAGTAAAAGACAATGCTGATGAAAATAAGTTACTGTATTTTCATCTTTATAATAACATCCTTATGAGACGTTACAGACCCTGAAGATTGCAGGACAAAATTCCTGGCATGATAGTTATCAGCTTGTAGTTCCTTCTAATCTTTGTACAGCTTTATTGGATCTTGCTCATTCAGCACTCTCATCTAGTCATTTCCATAACCTGTAAATGTTTATTGGAAGATTACTGTTGTCCTGGTGTAAAAGCTGATGTAAATCACCAAATAGAAGGTTGTTATCCATGTCAGGTAACAAGTAAACCTAATCAGAAAATACCACAGCACCATTAGTTCCTATCATGGTACCTAATTCACGTTTTGAAAATGTAATTATAAATCGTGTTGGTCCACTTCCCAAAAATAAAAAGCAAAACATGTACATCTTATCTGTCTTGTGTCTAACTAATAGATTTCCTTTAGGCATGCCAAAACCATTATCTGCCAAAACCATTATTGTTAATCTCCTTAAAATATTCACCATCTTTGCTTTCCCTAAGGAGCCGCAGTGTGACCAGGAGAGCAGTTTTACTAGTGATTTGTTTAACCAAACTTAAAAGCAGTTCAACATCTACCATATTTTTGCTTCAGCATATCACCCACAAACTAATGAAGCCCTCGAATGGGTACACCAGACTATCAAAAGTCTCAGGCACAAGTACATCTGTGAAACTCAACGAGGATTTGAATGAAGACCTAGAGATCCTCATGTATGTATTAGGAGTACACCTAATGAGTCAACGGGAATGTCCTCCTTCGAGATGATGTTCGGCCTAATTCCTAGGACATACCCTAGAATAGTAAAAAATAATCTTAAGAGGTACTTATAAAGATCATTACCTTCAAAGTTTCAAGGTTAAATTTGACCATATTTATGAATTTGCCCATCTGAATTTAACAAACAGTCAGATTCATATGAAAAACCACTGCAATGAAAAGGCCAAAGTCAGCTTTTAAAGTAGATGAGGTACTTGTGTATCGACCAATTCCAGGGACTCCATTAAGAGAAAAATTTATGGGTCCTTCTAAGATCACCAAAAGGGTCTCTTAAACAATTTATGCAATTGAAGCTCCAGATAAAAGGAAACTTAGAGAGTTAATGCACATTAATCTTATAAAACCATACCAATCTGCAACAATTTCTCCACAGCTAGTTCATCTGATAAGAGACTGATCACTCCACTCAAAATTCAAGGGCGACAGCTACTCCAATTCAGGAGACTTCTCCTATACAGGAAACCCCAGCATTGGAGGCAGTTGATTATGAAACATCTCACTCCTCTCAAACCACATGAAGAAGAAACTTTGGCTCATAAGCATATTTTGTCGTGGAAAGATGCTAATAATTCTCAGATTCTTTCTCTCCCACAGTAGTTTTGTCATCTCCCTAAGGTGGAAAGAGAAGAGCTAGAGGCTATTCTAAGGACTTATCCTGGTCCATGTTCAGACAATCCCTGTTGCTGTACCTTGGTGAAACACGATTTTGTGCTAGAAGCAAACACCAGTCCTGTTCGTCAATCTTTTTATCTGGTGTCCCATCTCTTATTAACAACCTTGAAGGCTGATTATTTATTAAAACTAAATTTGGCAGCACCAAGTAAGTCTCCTTGGGCATCGCCTTGTATTTTATTCAAAAAGCTTAACACTTCCTGTCGTATATGTACAGACTATAAAAAGGATAATTCTTTAACAGTCAACAATCCTTATCCACTACCTAGAATTGCAGATATTATTGATTCTGTGAATAAGTCTAAATAGC
Organism: Macrobrachium rosenbergii; assembly: GCF_040412425.1. NCBI lineage: Eukaryota > Metazoa > Arthropoda > Malacostraca > Decapoda > Palaemonidae > Macrobrachium > Macrobrachium rosenbergii. Next base: position 35,619,943 of record NC_089786.1, read on the forward strand.
TTACCCAGATTGGCATTTGAAGGGATATTATCAAATTAAATTGACAGAGGGGGTAAAAGAGATTTCAGCCTCTATAACACTTTTTGATCTCTTTAAATACTGTTTTACCATTTGGGATGACTAATGCTCTATCTACATTCAAAAGAATAGTCCATGCAGTCATACTTAGTTTGGAGGGAGTGTACTCATATTTGGGTGACAGAGTTATTGCAAGTAACACTTGGGACGAACACCTCAAGACCTTACAAGAACTCTTCAAAAGACTTGTGAAAACTAAAGTAACTATTCATTTAGGTAAGTGTTCATTTGGTAAGACAAAAGTTACTTATACATGTCATGTTAATGGCATTAGCTTCATATTACCCAAGGATACAAATGTTAAGACAATAAAATAATTTCCTACTCATACTGATAAAAAAAAAAAACTCAAAACTTTCTTAGGTATGTTATCATATTATTCTAAATTTTTCCTAACTTTGCTATCATACTTTCTCCTTTACTTACTTTAACAGTAACGTTTCACTGATCTCAGGATCCCAAGGCCGTCTAGCAGCCAAAGTTATTCCTGACTTCATGTCCTTTGTTGCAAGCTCCTAATCTTGTAAAACTTGTGATGCAGGTCTTGGTGGTCTTACTGTAGGAAATAGATAATGGAATTTTTTCTGCCTTTCTTAGAACAACGTCTGCCTTTATCTTCTTACTCTGGAGCATTTGCACTCAACTAGGATGGCCTACAATAGAAAAAAACTGTTTAACATTGTTGCACTGTCTGTGTGTGTGTATGCAATGAGAGAAAGAGAGGCAATGACTGACTAATATCTTTGCAATAAACACATCGTTAGTGACAATGATTATCATTATTATAATTCCGGAAGCTTTCCGAACTCTTTAACTCACCTGATGATGGGCATAAAGGTATGTCCGTATTATTAAAGAAAACTCATATAAGGTAAGTCAACATTATTTAGTAATGCAATTTACTTAATTAAATAAGAGCTAAATTTCATTTATTTTAATAAAACAGTAATACTCCAAAACCTCTTCAATCAGAATAACGTCATATAATGCTTCTGAACTTTGACCATGTTGTCTTTGCAACCAATTCACTCCCAGATAAAATTAGAGCCCAGAAACGGATGCAAAAGGGTTAATATTTTACCCAAGCAATTTTGATCAAATCTTCATGCGAACGATGGACCGTAAAGCCATTTGGGTAAATGAAACATATTCAACGATTAGAAATTTGTAATATTAATATTCATCAAACCCCTGTGATGTTAATCTGTCTCCCTCACCCCTTTTCGGGAATCATGAATTTCTTGCAATGAAAGAATATAAAATCTAAGCCGCGCTCACTACCAGTTTAAACACTGCAATAAAAAGGGCACTTTTTTCTACTCCAATTCTGAATATATATTATGCCCCAAAGGTTTCAGTTATTTCACCTACCTGTAGAAGTTGGCAGTCTTGACAGAAGATCAGACTTCTTTCTCTCTCTCTGGAATTCTCCCTCTCTCTCATGAGCTCTAATACAATCCTACATCTAAATGGGTATGTTTAAAATTAAACCTGAGATACAAAAAAAGACTTTATTTCGTAAACCCAACATGAGACTGGTTACATGAAAATGAGTTAATAGCAGGTTATTAAACCCCCATCTCCAACGTCAATAAAACATAAGTGATAACAAAAGAGAAACCAAATTCCTTTCCCACACACTGACACTAAATGTTCCATATTAATACAAAAGTCCATTAGTCATAACTCAAATTAAGACAGATGTCTAAACAGTCACCCAAACCATTGCCCATGCTTTTGCACACCTGTGCGTGGTTTATCCATGATACATCTGTCAAACAAAAAAAATTCACAGTAACTCAACATGAAATGATGCAGGATATTTCCCAGAACATTACAAAACTCAATAAAGAAAATGCGTAAATCATAAGAAAAACAACAGACATAAAAAGAAATAATAAAATACACGGCAAGGCACTGAATTTCAACAATTGTTTAAGCTTACCTTTTCAACAGGTAATTGGGAGTTTAGATTTTCAACGTCTATCACAACCAGCTCCAGCAACAATAATGCCCCATATTTTCATAAAAGATCTCGCACTTGCCTTATCGGCCACTCCCACTAGAACAAACGAACATACATCACCGCAGTGGCACTCCTTAAAATCCGGATCTGTAACTGGCCAGGGCTTCTGGAAAATTCCATGCTGACCCTACTTCCGCTGCACGTGGGCTGTATCCAAGGTGACCTTGTCAAGGCTGACAATTATTCTGCATTTGCACCGAAAGTGGCTAGTCGCGCACAGGCGGTGCGGAATCCGAAAGCACCCAAGCATCCGCTTCCTGCCCTGCCTGACCTCTGCACTGCATGTCACGCAATCACGTTCATAAAACAAATTCCCCTCTGAATCTATGCATAGAGTAACAATGAAAAAAGAACCAAGTGTTGATATAAGGCCTCGCCCCACAAGACAAACCCCACTCTCGAGTTTTAATAGTTGGTGCAGCAGTATAAATGGCAAATGATCTTTCAGTCCCTTGACGGACTTTTCAGGTGTTATTTTATAACAAGCTGCAATGTTTTCTCGCTCACTCCTCCTCTGCTTTTAGTCTATTAGTTCCTTTTTATTATCATTCTTATTTTCTTTCTTCCCTAACACCATTACCAAATTCCTAGTCTTCTTCTACGTTAAGAAGAATCTATGGAGTAAAACAATATCAAGAAAATCAGACGGATAAAGGCCATAATTTATCTGGATTAAAAAAGATGACTTGATACCAACATTCATCCTTTATTACTTCATAAATTTCCTTTTGTTTCTAACGAAACGCCAGTCATCACTGCATTTCCACAAATAATAAAAAAGAGAGCATAAAACTTTATTGAAACCATTCAGAAATGCTTCGATATGTTTTTGCAGTTGCATATCAAAGCGAGTTGCTTTCATGAAATATTCAGAGCTGACGTCGAATAGAAATATCACTGTTTATTTTAACAAGCAGGCAATTCCAGTGCTTTTGAGGAAAAATGCCTGGAGCTCTGAAATAGAAAACGAAATACAGTCAAAACAAAATAGATGAAGTTAAGAAAATATAACGCAGGCGGAAAGTATTGGAAAAATAAAAGGAACGGCACTCTAACTTCATGCTTTCAGGCAAGAAAAACATGTTCCAAAAATCGCTCCAAATAATGGAGATGACTTTCAGAACGAAGTGTTGTCCTGAACAGGTATGGGTTTAAATCAAGGCGAATTTGTGGTAAACTCTTGAACGGAGAAGATGCTTGTTGTGAGCTTCTGGATTTTACCCAATCAACTGAGACCACATCATTATTTATAGTAATTATCAAGACAGTAAAAATAAGCAAATAGTGTAATAGAAGCGGATTTAAAACGAAAGTGAAATGGTAAACACATCCACGAAATAAAGTCATTGGAGATGAGGTCTTCATTTGGAAATGTTTTTCTAAGGAAAACTCGAGAGACGACCAATGGATGTCATTATACACGAGGAGACAGAGATCATGTTGTTGTTCCTCATTAATGAACTCTTAAGAATCATTCTGAAATAAGTTTATCTCTTTTATTTGTGTTTTTGTCATCTTTTATTTCTCCCTCTTCCTCTCTCGTGGGAATTAATTTGGGTCAATGCTACGATTTTTTCCTCCCTAATCTCTGCGTTTTATCCTTTTTGATTTAAAGCAATTGTTTCTCCAGGTAAATGAGAATTATGTCAAAGATTTTATTAAAGTTTCCCATTGGTATGTATGTATGTAAGTATGTATGTATGCATGCAATGTGATAATGAAAAAAAATAGATTTAGTTGAATGTGATTCTCTGGTATGGATGTCTGTTTTTGCCAAAGATTTATCTCTTTTAGATAGAATGTTCCGTGGCGGTAAGTTTCTGTATCCTAACATTAGCAGTTATGAGTTGGAGCATCGACGGATGGCCTCTTGTTTGTTAATTTTTTATAAGTTGTATCTTACAGAGATCTTTCACATTTCCAATTGATCCCTGATCCTCTTTATCTGCCGAGAGTGACCAGATTTGCAGAACAGCAGCACCAATATGCAGTAAATGTGCCTCACTCTCGAGCTTCTCAGATCCAGAGGTCCCTTATTCCTCACACTGTTGGATTGAAACAGTCTCCCTGAGGATGTTGTGCAATTGGAACCTAAAAAGTTCAAGCGGCGATGCAATGCATTTCAAATGAACACCATGTTTTTGGAAACTTGAATTTCAAGTCAATGACCACTATGGGTTTCTTCCATATGAATAGGGTTCACCTTCTTGATAATAATACCACATATAATACATTACAGACGCACTGTAAGCAGCACTTACATAGGGCTTGTAATTTTTAATTAATCTTTAATCGGTGTATTATAAGGAACTGAGTAAATAAACGATAATAAAACTTTTCTTCTCGTCCAGCTGACTCGAAATTTTCTTTCACTAGGCAATTAGTATGAGCTTTTACGTCGATGAAGTAACGATATAGAAATATAAAAAAAATATAAAAAAAAAATTTTCACTTTTCTATCCAGCCCAGAATAAAATCATAATATTTCCTCAACAGAACAACTTCACGAAATTAAAATCAAGTTATTGCCGGAAACATTTTACCGTTGAAACGTCAAAAGAGAAATTGTAATGAATTCTGATTGTCAATACCTTCATCCCACTTGTTTTATTTGTTATGAAAATTACAATCTCTGAAGCAATATCCTGATTATCCTCCTCTACAAGCTCCAGTATTTGGCAGACACTAAAGCCACCAGTCTTTGTCCTTCCCTATATACTCAGTTCGGTGTCTGTACGTGAAATAACATCCTCTCTCTCTCTCTCTCTTATATATATATATATATATATATATATATATATATATATATATATATATATATATATATATATATATATATATATATATATATATATATATATATATGTATATATATATATATATATATATATATATATATATATATATATATATATATATATATATGTGTATATATATATATATATATGTATATGGTATCTACTGTTCATATTTTTACTAGATACATATGTAATAGTATTAGACATAATGCTCTGTTACCTTCTCGAATTCTTCGCTCTTTTTGTGTGTGCTTGTTACTACAAAGCCTTGAGATCACTTTTGCAAGAAATATGAAGAAATTATGATGTCCTGTAGCATAATCACAACGTTTCCCGGCAGAGGACATCATAATTTCTTCACATTTCTTGCACTTTGATATTAAGGCTTTGTAGTGACAAGCGTATCAAAAAAGAAGAAATTATGATGTCTCTGGCGGGACAGGGCATTGTGGCTATTACATGACGTTTCCCCCACACACACACACACACACATTCTACATATATATATATATATATATATATATATATATATATATATATATATATATATATATATATATATATATATATATATATATATATATATATATATATATATATATAACAGATAGATAGATAGGTAGATAGATATAGATAGGTTGGTATATAGAGAGATATAATTTTTCAAAGGTCTTTTTATCTTTTTCACCTTTCCTAAAAACCAAAATCAAATGTGTGGGAATAACTATTTATTTGCATGCCAGATAGCTAGCAAAACAATCATCGTATTGTGAAGAGTTAAAAGCACTGCGGTAATATTCACTGCAGTTATAAACTAACAGCACTGCTCTAGACAACAATATTACAGAGGAAGAGATTAAATAATTTACATATTCATCATCAGATGTACAGATGTGATCTATGATTCGTTGTTGTTAGTGGGATCTACTGACTATTCGCGGTATGTGTTATGTGTAAATATTAGAAGCAGTAAATAAATGAAACTTTTCATACTATTTAAAATACCTTCGTGATTGCATGTGTGCAAACACAGATACACATGTACACACACACACACACACACACACATATATATATATAATATATATATATATATATATATATATATATATATATATATATATATATATATATATATATATATATATATATAAGTTCCTCGTTGGTGAGTGGGTTCCGTTCTAGCTAACACTCTGCTGGCCGCGAGTTCGAATCTCCGACCGGCCAATGAAGAATTAGAGGAATTTATTTCTGGTGATAGAAATTCATTTCTATAACCAATTGGTTATTAGCCATCGTAAAATAAATCTAATCCTTCACCCACTGCACCACGCTAGGAGCTGGTTAATCAACAGTGGTCCTAAACAACTAAGGTTTACTTAAGATAAAATGATATATATATATATATATAGTATATTTATATAAATATATACGCAATATAGAACATACATAACATATGCATATATATACATATATACCATATATATATATACCATACTAATATATATATATATGGATATATATATATATATCATATAAAATGATATATATATATATATATATATAAATATATATATATATATATATATATATATATATATATATATATATAGCCCATATATATATATATATATATATATATATATATATATATATATATATATATATATATATATATATATATTATATATATATATATATATATAGGATATATATATACATACTTCTACAGCGTACACCAAAAACTACCATTCTTAGACGTATTAGTTAACAGGGACAAGAAAATATGACACGGAGGCATACATAAAGGCGACGAGGCATATGTACGGTCAGTGGTCCGATCATAAATTATGTGCGTCGGGTCTTCAGCCACTGTACCACGTGGAGAGCGACACGCGGAGCTGGAAAGAAAACAACAGCTGCTCCTAAACAACGGGTTTGAAGATAAAATGACGCAGTCAGAAAATACGCAAGTTTTTTTTACCGCTTCTACCAACAAAACAATGCAACAGAACAACATAACGAGGTGATAGGACAACAAATAACAGCATATTACCAGACTAATTTTAACAATGGATACAACAACAGCAACATCATCAAGAAAATTATTAAGAAGAGTCAAGCCACGAGCCCCCTCCACCAACATAAACACACAGGTATAATGCAAGACCAACCTATAGGCATCCCTCGTAATGAAAACAGCACCTGTGGACCCACGCCGAAGGAGATGACTACCAATGTGGTATAAGAATTTATTTGCACCCAGGAGGAATACAGACCTTCCAGTGAAAACTATATTTGTAGGGCATCAACGGCTCTTGGACGAAGATTAATTGAGCACAGAAACAAGGGAGCCACTACACAGACAAGCACGACAAGAAACCATAGCTACAAGAAGTGACAGACAACACCAGAATAAAATACAAACGCACCACATATCGGGACATGACAATAACAGAAGCTGTGTGTTTAATAACAAACAAACCGACCCTAAATGTCCAGGTGGAACGAGATAGATCCCTGACCTCCCAACGCCCCAGGGACAGGAGACAGGTTCAAGGTCATACCCAAAACAAGCCCCGCCCAAACACCACAGACGAAGAATTTAATAATAAAAAAAATAGAAGTAGAATGTCAAATTAATACAATAACGTAGTTACTCTGTGTAATAATATATCATATAAATATAATGTAAATAATTAACCACCCCTAGTAAATTAAGCATTGTAAATAAAATTAATATCGTCCCCCCCCTCCGCATCCCAAACTGCCGTCCTCTTTGAGCTATAAATACAGTGGAATGGAGGATTTTAATTTGCCTTAGTTCTTATTGACAAAGCCTGCGACACAGGCGAAACAGATATAGCAAGTGAAATAAATGGAAACCACACACCAACTCAATTTTGAAGAAAGGTTGAACGCAGAAGTAGGAAAATATGAAAAAGTCAGTATCAAAGAAGTCAATGGCACAAAGGCGATCGCCTACAACAAAAATTGTAAATATATAATATCTTATATATATATATATATATATATATATATATATAAACGTATACACACACACACACACACACACACACACACACACACACATATATATATATATATATATATATATATATATATATATATATATATATATATATATATATATATATATATATATATATATTATATATATATATATATATATATATATATATATATATAGAGAGAGAGAGAGAGAGAGAGAGAGAGAGAGAGAGAGAGAGAGAAAGAGAGAAAGCCATAAGTATTAGAGGCAGTGTTAATATTACGTGATAGTGAGAAGGAAGGCCTATCCCCAATCCCCTACCATTTTATGCCTCTTTTGCTCGGTCAAATCAGACTGTCCTTATAGAGAACCACTCGAGCAGTTATTATGATAATCACTGTGACGTGTTAGATTTGTTACTGCAATTGTGGTGGCGCTGTTTTATATATTTTGGCGATGTCTGCTAATGCTGTCCACTATATTGATTCGGGGGAGTTCAGTTATCTTAACTCACTTTATTTCTAATTTATTTCTAATGGGAAGCATGCAAACCCCTTTTATCAGTGATGTTTTGATGAATCTATTAACCCTTCTGTGCCTCAGTTGTTGCAGTCAATTGCCTTAAAATGGTGGTGATAAAACGGTAAGTGTCCTCCAACTATGTGGTGTGCCATAACCTCAGTGTGAAGGTCATCCACATGTCAGAATTTGGTTTCATTACTTAGGCCACTCGAGCAAACATTTTTTTACTACCTTGTTTGTCTGTTTACCTATAATTATATGATTGGTAGTTATAGTTATTATCATTGTTGACACATTGTTGCTAAGAATTGTCAACACCAAGTTGATATGATTTAAAAATACAATCTTGGCGGAGGCCCCTTGTTTTTTCTATTTATTCTGCTAATCTTAAAGAAATTTTTAATGAAATAATTTAAGTTTAAAAATATTTTCATCAATGTCTACTATAATAATAATACACACACACTGGATATTGTCGCACTATTTAAATCATATCAACTTGGTGTTGATAATTCTTAGCAACAATGTGTCAACAATGATAATAACTATAACTATTAATCATATAATTATAGGTAAACAGATGAACAAGGTAGTGAAAAATGTTTGCTCAAGTGGCCTAATATAATGAAACCCAAAGTTTTCTGACATGTGGATGAGTGTTAATGAAATGGTTATGGTAATAATTTAGCTGGAGAAAATATTTTCATCATTATCACTGTTATTTTAACTGAATATTGTTGCATTGTTTAAACTGATATCAGAAGGGTTGATAATAATTCATCAAATCACCACTGAAATAAATTAGAAATAATATGAGTTGAATTATGGAATAAAGTGATTGTAATTTGCAATCATTCACAATGAGTTTCATTATAGTTTTTTAAATCACCCTAATTGGATGTTGTCTTTATAATAAAACTACAAGCGAGATCACTAATTGGGAATCATACCAGAGCTAATTAATGCTGAGTTTTAATGAATCGGATGCTGTTTAATTTTTCACTAGATTTACTGAATTCTTAATAAATGAAAATGATATCTTCCTCAGTTAGAGTAACAAAGCATAACTGTTTTGAAAGGGCAATCATTGTTTGTACATATAATTTTGTGTACAATTCTTTGGTCAAGGGACAAGGAGACCTTTGTGAGTGTGAAGATTAAGAGAATTTAAAAGCATCACGGAAAGACATCAAGAGAGAGAGAGAGAGAGAGAGAGAGAGAGAGAGAGAGAGAGAGAGAGAGAGTCAAGCCTGACAAGCCTAATAAATCTTCTCTTAATCTAAAGAATCTTCACTTGAAGTATTTAGATCCGAGATGTGTACCGACAGAACAATAGCAAGCAAAACTACAAAGTAATTGTTACAGAATTCAGAGAAGGAAAAGACGTGCCCTGGAATGGGACACAAAAGCAGACAGAATTTATTCCTTCAGAAACATCTAAGTTTCAAGTCAGCGGAGACTCTTTCCGAAACTTAAAAAAAATTTTTTCAAAAAGACATTCAAAAAAGTTTTTAAGAGGTTGGATGGACGATAATACAGCAGAGCCGTTATCAAAGTTAACTTAAGGAAAGGTTAGGTCAGGAAATATAACTGTTGAAATACGTCATTGATCTCCTGTTAAGGGTCGTGACAAGCGAAGAGTTTGCAGAACTCTTCTTCACTCTTACCAAATGGATTATTAGTCTTACAGGTATGTATTTTTAATATAATTTTTTCTCAACAGAGAGAGAGAGAGAGAGAGAGAGAGAGAGAGAGAGAGAGAGAGAGAGAGAGAGAGAGAGAGAGAGGGCTACCAACAGTTCTACTGGATCCTTTCTTTTTCTGGCATGATTATTTATCACCTCTTTTCTCCCACCACCATTTACTCCATTTTTACTTTAGCGAATGAGAATCAGGAATACAACCGCTAACGTCCTCCTTCTGTTTGTTATAATTCCACGCTCAGTGCACAGTTACTCAGTTATTTCTTATACTTTGATTTTTTGTATTTGCAGGTGTCAAGCCTTCAATAGCTTCCATAATTCTAAAATACGAAATACAATAGAGGCGTGACAAAAAATGCTTTCAAAACGTCACCTACGTCAATGCAGCAGCCGACCTCACTCAACACAAGTCGGAAAGTAATACACAAAGCTCCAATAAACGCAACTAAAAGGGCTGCATTTCTTTTTTATTGTTATTACCTGACTTAAATTCTAGGATGCCTGTTGCAGATTACAATTTTTTCAAATTATTATTTAAGACCATGCATATTTTTTCTTGCCAAAACATTGTTTTGGAAAGAGAAAAGATAAATATATATTAATAAAACTCCTACGTGTTTAATGACAAGAAATTATCCTAGGCATTGCAGATGAACCAGAAGACTTTTCAATATAAGTTTAGCATCGTGCAGTTTCAGGGGCATAAATGGTTTAGTTTATAAAAGGCCAGTATTGTCTGAGGGAAAGTTGAACTTCTTACGAGCAATATCAGTTTTATATTTGCATATTATGGATGCCAAATTACTGATTTAGGAACACCACATCATTATCACATTAATACAATAAATTTTAAATGATAAGAAAGGACCTCTGGTTGTCTAAATATAACAGAGAGTTTCAGTATAAATTTAGCTGTTACAGAGGCCCTAACAGTTTTTTTGCATCAATATTTATTGCATTTGTCACAGCAGTTCGTATCAGTTTTAATTTCATATTAGGCTGGCGATAATTTAATGCTGACACATTATACAGTAACAATAAATCATTTTTAAATGAGTATATGTCCTCTGAGTTTCTATAAGTATTAATATCTTTTTTTATATCGGCATTGTACCGAAATAAAAAAAAAAATGATCATTCTTTTTTCCAGTTTTTTTGGGGTTTATCCGTATGATTTATAGCATATATCATTATTTGCAGTTGATATCTTGTGGCAGCTGTGATAGCCGCCAGTCATCTCCATAACATGACGATTAGCACTAAATTGCCTTTTAGTGGACTGAAAAACGACTTGTGATAATTCTTTGTTGAAATTCAGTTCTCATGCATCGCTGACGTTAGCTCCACCCGACATGAAGTTTATCATTCCATCTCGATTTGATTTTGAATATTCATTCGAAGAAAGCGACAGACAACGGTTCATTCTTCGAATCACTTTTGAATCTTCAGTTTCTGCAGCGGCAGAAATGGATCAGCATGTAAATATTCATCGCTATTAATGACGTAAAGTAGAAGTTAAAGAAAATATGAAAATAGGTAGTATTAGCTTCGGTTGACACAAAACATATTGTTTAAAATTCTCTAATACTTTTGTTGGGGGGGGAGGCGGTTGGCGGCGCTGAGGAGCAAAATTTCAAATAGAAAATTATGGAACAATTATATTTTCACCCGAGGTTCAGTAGACTTGTATCTGGAAGCTTTATTAAATTATTCTTTCTGGGGTTATATAAAACTTACTTTGAAAATCTCGGTTGCCTGTTAAATATCTCATATGGAGTAAACGAGGTTTTATGAACTAATTTTCTATATAACTATGGGTTTTTTTAATTAGCTTATGGAATTATTAATGAATTATAATTCTACTTGATATCACTAAAAGTCCGTGTAGGAAATTACTACAACAAAATACCTTGTGATAAGAGAGGAAGACCAAGGTATTGGTAAATTTCAAAGATAAGAAGAACAGAAGTTAATAAATGGTAAAATGATGACATTTCGTTGGATCTGCTCTGACAGAAAAGAGGGCGAAGATGACAAAAGACCTTAGTAGAAAGAAAGAAAAGCTCTCATTACTCTTGAAGTCATATGAATTCCCTTCATCGTCTAACTTTGGATTGGTTCACGTGTGGACTCTAATAGACATTTTCGCTTCGGCAATGACGACTGTAACACTGATATGCTGACTTCGATTTCATCTTGCTACATCGCTACATTTCATTTATTCATTCATTTCAGTAGACTAGGTGTTTTATTTCGCAGAAGAGATTGCCAAAGTTACGTTACTGAACAGAGGTGCCGTACAGTACGCATTATTATTTATGTTCCATTCATTTCTAAATAAAAATAGTTTTCTTACATATATGCATGTATACCCGCCCATACACACACACACACACACACACACACACACACACACACACACATATATATATATATATATATATATATATATATATATATATATATATATATATATATATATATATATATATATATATATATATATATATATATATATATATATATATATATATATAAAAGACATCGGAGTTCAGTTTGTGTGATAACACTAAAATTATATAATGAAAGAGACATATTAGGTATAACAGTTTGTGGTAATTAAATCAGTATTTCTATTTCAGTTTCACTAAGGGCAATTCTGAATAATTACATTCGCATAACAGAAAGAATAAATTAGTATTTCCACTTTTTGTTCAGAAAGAATTTATCAGTGCCCTTTCACTTTGAAAGCATTTCATTTTTATAGCATAAATCCCAGCAAATGTTGAAGCATTTATTGCATTTATTATTACTCTTCAAAATCTGTGACCCTCTTCACATGAGACGAGCCTGAAAGGTCATTTCATTAACCTCAAAGAATGTTTCATGCAGATGACGTTATTATATATAGAATATATAGGCAATGCGATGCCGTTATATATATATAAAAAAAAAAAAAATAAAATCTTCCTGATGAGTAGTTACAGGAAGAACGGTTTTGATTGTGATCTATCTCATATCATTTAACTGCTCTTCCTCCCACGTTTTTACTGGTATACCTTGAAAGTTTCTATACCTACTAGCACGAAAATTGTATTCCTTCTAAACCTTTCTTTCATTATTTTTGAACTACATCTATACATTCTTCGTCCTTAGAGTTTTATTAACCGGTTCACAGTTTACCATTCCATATCCGCTCGTGGTTATCAACATTACAAAGAATGCCTTTCTTTCAAAATTTTCTAGAATAACGACGTTCTTCATTTAGGTGGCAAACGTAGCAGAAAAGAACGATAGATAAAAATAAAGAACTGGAAAAGAGATGTTAAAACCGAAAAAGAAAACCCAGCAGAAATTCATAAAGGACGAAGAGAAAGAAAAAAAAACAATAAAATAGATTTCAGAAAATACCAAAACTGTCCACTAGGTGTCTCTTCCCCTTTTGCTCTGAAGGTTGAACTGGATCCAAGATTTCACAGTTTCAAAATAGAGATGTAACTAACATTCCTGTCAGTGAGAAAGGGGGAAGGGGGTGAGGGAGGGGCGGTTGTTAAAGGAATGGCAGAGACCAGTTAGGGGCAGGCGATACGGTGAGTTCGAAGAAATCAGAGACATGAAGGTATTCCGAAATGATCGCCGTTATTCTGCTCAAAATTTCCAAAGAAGAGGGTCTTCTCTTCAAGGATAGACGAAATTCATAAATATATGTATATTGTTATAACTGAACTAACTCCGTGTAGTTGTTAACTCGCCCATGATAAAAAAGCCATTTAGGTCCGGGTAACCAAATAAAACCTGCAATAACAAAGTACTTACAATGAAGAGTAGAAATTGGATACTTTGGAAGTGAAAGGAGAGAGGACAAAACTTTTATAAACCATTAGTCTGACAAAAGTTCACCTCAAGAATGACCAACAAGACCAGAAACGTCTCTTCATATAAAAAGGAGAGACCGTAGTCAGTAGCCAGACTGTCCGAGTCCGTTGTCCTTTGACATTCATTGAGCTTAATCGAAGGAGACTGAGTGGGGCGAGACACGAATCTTCCCGAATAAGAACGGGGATTAAATGCAAGGCGTTCTAATCATGTACATTGAGTTCAGTAACTGTATTTGGCCATTACTTGGAATGGTGGCCACCAGTGAATACACGACAATGTTGGCACGCACACTTCAATGACAACTACTCTACTGTAACCTTCAATTATAAGCCTGGAAAGGTCAATGGGCCACAATGATAAACAACGCCCATCAATGAGTGAATGAGGTTGTAATCAGGTTACGGAAAATTATTGATCACGTAAATTCCTGGCTGAAAAAGTCTTAGATGCCTACCACGCCCTTTAGCAGACGCTACTTGTTAGCTCCTAAACAGGATTGTCTTTTACTTATTTGCCGAGCTCTGTGGATTGACGTTGGAGAAACAGCCCAAGACAAAGTGGTCAGATTGGTAGGTAACATATGGAGGAAGAATAAAATGATAATGAAATGTAAAACAAGAAGCGGTTTCTCGAGCATTTTCGCCTCATGAACCTTCTTATCTTTGTTTGTTGTTGCAACACTCACCAAGTGTTGGGAAAGCAGACATGTGGGAAGAACATTGAAGGATCCATGGCGGAAGATGAATCCCTTCCTCCTAATCAAATTCCACAAGAAATGGGAACTTGCTGTAATCTCATTAATTTTTGCAAGAAAAAACCTCCGAACAGTGCCGGAGCAATCCTCTCCTTTGTGCATTTCGCCTGTGCCCTCCCAGGGCAGTGCGGAAGACTTCATCAGACTTTTGCATGGCGTGCAAGGTTTATGGCCGCAGAGATGAAAGTTTGAGAGAGCCATGCCTGTGGGGTATGCAAAAGGCAAATAATACAGCAAAGTCGAGAGGCTAATCCAGCAGGGGATGTCAGCCCCAAAGGAATCATTGATTCCGTTCCTCAGAACCTTATGCTTATCATCCTCTATTAATGACCTTAAATTATCACCAACGGCCAATAAGTGTTGGTAAGGTGTTAAATCATTGTGAATAACAGAGGCCTGGGTGCAGACCCCAATTAATAAGTATTAGAAGAGAAGAATTGGTTTTATGATGTTGTTCATTCGGGCTGTAATTCACAGGCATTAGCTCTAAAATAGTCAAGGTCATTTTTACAGGGCAAATATTGCTATTCTTTAGTCAATTATCTTTATTTTAAAAATTTGATGTAACATTTCACTTCATTTAAACGTTTTGTAAGCTCTTTTTCTACTCACGTTTTCATTGTAACATCTTTTAACATCTTTGTTCTATTATCCCTTTTACATCCCTTCCTTATAAGAACTATGTTTGTATAGATATATCTTTTGTCTGCTATATAATATTAGTATAGTGTAGTGGATATAAAATTAGCATCGTTATATATATAATTAGAACTATATATATATCTCGTATATATATATACGACTGTCAAAATATATATATATATACGTTAAAACGAAGATAAATTACCAATGCGGATATGTATGTGTGTGTGTATGCGTGTGTGGATGTCATTTACAAAAATAAATGTATGTTTTTCATTCATAATGGGAAAATCTAATGAAATAACGAAATTATCTAAAGAAGAAACGTATTTTAATTCTTTTTTCATTTGGGCAAACCTCAATAATGACTTGATTTTTAAAGACTCCACCTCCAGGAGCACTTTAGGAGGATAATGACCCTCCTAAAGTCTCTTCACCCCACTGTTTAGATCCCAAAGACTGGTGATCAATGGTAAAATGAGGAGAAAGTTCATTGGCAGAAAGATGCAAAACTTTGTGAACTGTATTATCAGTGAACATGGGATTAGAAGGTGTGTCATCACCATGGGCACAAGTAAAACCACTTAACAAATGAAAGCTCTTTTTGTTGATATGTTTGTTGAATACATTTATGTGGGTGGGATGTACCATGTGTGTGCTTGTGTTATATTTTATTTTTAAATAATAAAAGGCAGATCTTTCATTCAGGAATTGTGACTTGTACATGAAATCTCCAGATGCAAATAATTAGGCATCAGCTAAGATGATTCAATATTTCCTATTTCATTTTGCAGCCAAAGCAGAAAAATTATTTTTCTGGTTATATGGAGTGAAAATTTCACCTAGATGGAGTGCATCCTAAAAGTTTTGGAATAAAAGTGCCCTTTAATGCTCACTGCGTCAATAGATATTGGTGCAATGGTTACTACACTGGCCTCAAGTCAAAATACTAGTATAGACACGCTAAGAACTCTTTCTTTCCGGTCATCCATATTCTTCTTGAAGATTTACACACACACATACATATATATATATATATATATATATATATATATATATATATATATATATATATATATATATATATATATATATATATATATATATATATATGTATATATATTTTTTTTTTTCTTTTCTCTCAAGTTTATCCTTCAAAAAAGTAACATCACAACAAAGAGAAAATATTGTAATCTTAGGCAGACAGAGTAAATGTTCTCAACCTTCCAAAAACTGCGTCATGTTCTTTGTGTTCCTTGTGCTGCATCCTTCACATTCAGTGACCGAGAAAGAGAGAGAGAGATCAGCCATTTGTTACCCAGGCAGATAGGAAACCTGTAACTGGAAGCAATTTCAGATGTGTTGCTAACATTGTTGTCAGTCGGTTGTTGACATCAAACGTAACAGATCAGTAATCAGAGAGCTCTCTCTCTCTCTCTCTCTCTCTCTCTCTCAGTTAAAGACTGAAATGGTGAGGATATACACTTTCCCCAGTTTGTTGATGATCATAATGGCGATAAGAATCTCTCTCTCTCTCTCTCTCTCTCTCTCTCTCTCTCTCTCTCTCTCTCTCTCTCTCCAGTGATGGAAGTAATGATGTTGAAAATGTCCTTTTTATTGTGGTTTTGTTTTATTTATGATTTTTTTTTTTTGTTACTGACTAAAAGTATTTATGGTGAACTTCATCAATCCTACAATAATGTCATATTTTCTTATTTTCAGATGAACTAGAAGAGTTGCCCATTTAGGTTAATTTCGTCTGTTTTTCATAGGTAACCAGCGTTCCTCTTTTTCATTAGTGATAATTTATTCTTGTTTGTGTTTCATATACTACTCTTGTCCTTTTAATTTCCTCCTCTGGTAGTTTCCATTTTTTCTTACCATCTAGAAAATATTATTCATCGAATTTTATCTGAAGGATTTATTTTCATTTTATGACTCAAGTTTTAACTTGTTTTAATCACCTGTTGTATATTTTCGTTTGCATGCTTAATTTGTTAAGCATGTATCGTCGTATCGTCTATTTCCTAGATTATTTTGTCACTCATTAATCAATTTCCAATTTTCTTTATATCAGCGATCACTAAAATCTGTTTCACGAACCATAACTTCTTTTTTCTCTACATGCGAACTTCTTCATGGGTACTTTTCATAATCTCTTATTGATAATCAAACAGAAAAGAACAATGAAGTACACTTGATGTCCCTCTTACTCGACAGACCTTGATTTACTGCACATTCTTCATAGTTTGGTCGGTTATAATACTCGAGCGATTCTTGACAAGGTTCTTGTGAAAACATCTACTAGATGTTGTGTACTGTAGGTGCTCATAAATTTCTGAGTAAGGTAGTAAGGTAAACTGTGATTTTCAGTTTGTTTCCGCGTATGTCGAATTGTTTGTTAAGTGCACGGTCGATTTTTTGCCAGGACGCCATTAAGAGGTCTTGAAAGACTTGTTAGTAGAAGTTCGGGTAGTGCTAAATACACTGTATTTTTTTTTTTTTTTTTTTTCCTGTTTACTGGGAGAGGAATAAAAACACCTCATTCTTTCTCATTTTCTATAGATGAAAACATGTGTGCTGTTGCGCTCGCTTCCATATTTCTTATTATCACAGTATATATGCAACGCACAAAGTTTTAGAAGAAAAATCAGACCAAAGCCTTAGTTAATTGCCTGGGTCTTCTAAGATGTCGGAGAAATAAAAAAAAAAATGTGCGTGAGAGGAAAAAAGACAGCCAAAAGCGCCAGGACGATGACTGTTAACGGTTCATTAAGAAAGACAAGCAACCCGGTCTTGTCTCATCTTGTATCCATAGGACGTCAATCTGGACTTTTCAAGTAAAATTTTAATGTAGCAAAACCTCATCCCCGTTTCCTTGGTTTCGTGGAGTTTGTAATCTTTTCCGTCTGTTTTGCTTTGGTTTTGTTTTAATTTTATCAGGTTATTTTGTTTTTAAAGTTTTATCTTCATCATTATGATATATTACTCGTATTAATCTTTATTTGTTATAGTTACAGTAATCAAAGGTTGTGCTTAATTCTGGGGGATTTCCATTTAGGAAATTTAGAGCCACTCATTTTTTTTTAAACTTCAAAATCCTGCGGTGGGTAAATATGTTTTAGGTTTACTTCAAGATTTCCTTACAGGTAGGCAGCTGCGAGTTGCTGTTGATGGGATCTTTAGCGAACCGAGACCTATTATTTCCACAAGGTTGTGTTCTTGGTCCGCCTGGAAAAACAAGATTGTTTAGCATGCCGATTATTCAACACTTGTGGATGTAGTAAAGTCTCCATTTTTGAGAAATGAACCAGCCTTTAGTTTCCGGCCTGACATGCAGCAAATTAGTGATTGACGTAGTCGGTTGGGGTATGAGGCTGAACTCCAGCACCATTGACTTGCGTATCTCGTGCTGATTTTCCACCTCAACTCCCTCTTCAAGTGGACGGAATCTTGCTGAATGTGTCTGAATCTTTTACTATACTTGGTGTGACTTTTGAGAAACATCTACTGAAAGTGTCTGGAAATGACGCACTGAGGTTGGGTATCATACGTAAGGCCTCATATATTTATGAAAATGATAAAATCAAGGTAACCTGATTTTGGTTATTTGTTCTTCCTTTACTAGAAAACTGTTCTCCCGTGGGGATGTCTGCTTCTGCAAGAGATTTATCTCTTTTAGATAGAGTGGTTCGTGGTGGTAGGTTTCTGTTTCCTAAAATTAGCAGTTATAGCTTAGACAATCGACAGATGGTGTCTTGTTTGTAAATTTTCCATAAATTGTATTTTAGCAGAGAGCTTTTGCTATCACAACTGATTCCTGATCCACTTTTCCTGGCAAGATTAACCAGATTGCTGAGCAGCAACACCAATATGCAGTAAGTTTGTCACTCTTTTGAACTTTCCAGTTTCAAAGGTATTTTATTCCTCATACCTTTGGACTGTGGAACAGTCTCTCTGAGGATGCTGTGCAATTAGAACCTCTAAAGTTCAAGCGAAGATACAAAACATTACCAACCTAATGCAATTCACCTTCTACTTAAGTATTTTCCCCTCTTTCTGTAATTCCTGTTGCCTTCTGTAATTTCTTTCAAATGGATACCATGTTCTTTGGAAGCTTGAATTTGAAGTCAATGACCCCTGAAGGCTTGCTCCATATGAAAGGGTTTATCTTCTGAATAATAATAATAATAATAATAATAATAATAATAATAATAATAATAATAATAATAATATAATAATAACAATGATTACGGAGAATATATATGTATTTAAAAGAATGGTTTTTATCCTAAGCTGAAGATATGCCATTCAAAATACACTTTCGTAATTAAGTTTTTCACCGTCTGATACTCATTTGGAAAATATTGCACGAGGTCTTCCTTGATCTTGATATGTGGGGAAAACGAAGCGCCTCTAAAAATCCATTGCTTTCAATTTAATGCTTATTTCACCGATGTTCCTACCAGTCCTCCTCTCTTTTCTCATCAAGACAGCAAAGCCCGAGTCGCACTCAGTCATTCGTATTGAGCATAAGAGATGTCACAACCAACATCTGCTCTTACTAATATTAGTCAGTGTCAGCATGGCGAAGTAACAGAATCTAGGCCTTAAGGTTACGCGGAATAGGGCTCATAGTGCTTTGGTAAAATCGGGTTAAACTATTGAGTTATTGTTGTTAGTGGTCAATCATAACATTCTTATTGAGTTGAAACTCCGAAAAAGGAAATGATGTTAAATGTGAATTATAATTGGTTCGACTAACCTATCCAATTATTCTGTTTTAAATTTAATGCCCAGTGATGAAGCAATTTCGTCACTGGGGAGTTGTGAAATGACTCAGAAAGATGATTTATTTTTGCCCTGTACTTCTGGCGAACACGCGTGGATGACATCAAACAATATCCAGGGAAACAGTCTCCCATTTCAGTACACAGCCATGAAAGCTTCCCATGCAACCCTCCAAATAAAATGAACACATAATTCATATCCTGAAATGTATTTCGCTTAAAACAAACATCCAGGCGACACAATGCAGCAGCGGAGGCGATTCATGAGCGAGGGGAATCCTGATGTTTACCTGCAGCTTATCGCTAACGATGGCGTTTGCTGAAGGCGTAAAATAAAGGCGTAACCCACCAGTCTTTGCTTGGAGATTCTAAGTGTCCGTCATGATACTCGTAGTTCATTCCTTAATGCTGATTTATTATTTACAGTTTATTGCATTATCTATTCCTCTTTAACATCATGGATCTTTTCCCTAAAGAACTGCTGTGGAACCGGAAGGCTGTACCTTCTAATGCCGGCAGAGACTAAAGAAATGGAATTTGGCAAAACAAGGAAAAGGAAAGAAAACGATACATGAGATAGTTGAAACAAAAGACAGAAAAAAAAAAATAAAACATAAACTGTATGAATAAGAAGAATGGGAAAAAGTAATGGAATCTAGGGAATAAAAATAAAGAATAGCAAGAGAGAAATATATGTGAATACAAGATAGAAAAGCGACAACAAATGAGGAAAGGAAGAAATCGAAAAGCAAAACTGAAACTGGGGTGGGAAGTACGAACAAGAAGCAACAACACCCCAACATCACTGCCGCGACAACGCACTGGCGCCTCTTACTTGGATTCGATCAAGGGAAAAGTAATTGGCTTTGCTTCACACGGTCAGACGCGAAATATCCTTCGCATAATATTAAGTTTGCACAAAATACGTACAAAGCTTACACTCAGTTATTGAATCTCATACAAACGCGTTACGGTGTTCTTGAAGATTGTAAATCCATACTTGCAGCATCCAATATAGAGAGGCATCCCTGCTGATTTTCTACTTATAATTATAATCATTACGATTTGGCGTTTTAAGGTCTTTCTTTTGTTGTGACTTGATGTCTCGAGGGAGTGTGACGTAGAATGGCGCATGGTTCAGCTGGTCATAAAGGATATGTTTAAGGACTAACTCTATCTTTTCACCTTTGTTCTCCTTGGCAGCGTAACGGTGGTTTCTTCTTCTTATGTAGGGTATTATGAGAGGCAAAACAGTTCGCATGATGAAAAGTAATAATGGAAAAGACTGATCAGATATGAAGTTTTACGCAACGAGATCTCGGTCACAGGCTTTCCTGTCATCTCATCTAAACCTCAACAGTTTTACTATGGCAAACCAGGATTTGAGAAGGTTTCTTTTAACTGAGACAGATGCGGATTAGAAGAGAAAATGCTGTAATTTTACCATAATTTGAAATGTATTTTTGAACAGAATGTTGATGTGAAGATGCTTCATGCAAAGGCATCTCGTACAGGAGAAGTGCTTTCGCCTTTAGGAGGATTTACTATCGCTTCTGGGTAAAGCAGAGTTGCCAAAATGTTGCAAGGAATTTCGTCAATTTCTAAATTATATTGATGAATGACAAACACACCGCAATTAAAATAAGCACAATGATTCTTCCGTGGAATATGAGTGATGTGAAAAGTTAGCATCTGTCGGAAAAGGTTTTAGTACCGTTATTATCATAATCAATATTATTATTAATAATAATCATAGACATGTGAACCTGCTACAGCTTTGATTTCAAGGTCACTGCCAGTGAAAGAAATTTAAACACGCAAGTGGAAGGTCAACACGGGAATTTCTAGAGTCGTAACTGACACATATCGGACAAGTGAAAATCTGTGAAATGATAATTTAATTTTTTCTTATTTACTTTAAATAAAAAAAATGACTTTTAAATTAAGTGAAAAAAAATTCTCTGACGAGCTTTATTCAGTCAAGAGATGCAGTTGAAGGCCAGGATGCTATATGCAAAAAAAAAAAAAAAAATCAGGCCAGAGTGAAAAGATCACTCTTTTTTTAATAAGGTAAATCAAAAAGGAAATTTTCTTTTGGATAAAAGGCTGAACCAATGAAATTAAGTGCTTTTTGCGAAATCAAGAGAATTTAGGTACGTGTTCCTTCTAAGAATAACCTTCAAGCAAAAGTTTTTAAATCTTAAAGAGTAAATGAAATGAACACACGACAACATATGATTGATAGGTAACCTGTATAGCAAGAATTTCTGTGAAACGAGACGTATGTAAACTCCACTAATAAATCCTTACTGTATGCATAATCACAATAAATTTCAGTTGTGTAAGGCATACTATGCGTCATACAGTACTGATCAATAAAAAAAATATTTACGTGTAACAATCTCATGAGTTCCAGGGGAACGAATAATAGTATCATCATGTACTTAAACGTATGTACATTTTAATACTAAAATAGGTTTATACTGTATATAATTTACGTTTTATATTGTGTATAGTATCAGTTTCAGTTTCCAAATTTGTGCTATGTAAAGCAAGAAAAAAAATTAGAGAGGGAAAGGGAAAGAGAGTTAAAAAAAAAAGACAAGAAACGCGGCACAGTTCATGAAACATTGGCGAACTGTTCTCCAAGGGACTTGCACAAAGTACTCGTAGAAGTAGAAAAGCTTTAGCCGTAAAACTGCCTACGATCTCTTTCTCTCTCTTTCACTGGGTGAAAGTTAACTTCTGGTGCGATTTACAAAGCTGCCAGTCTATCGCAATTCAAGAAGTAAATTATGTTTGTTCTCTCTGTGGCATTATTTTACTGAAAAGGACAAGTCTTCAGAAAAAGTCTTGTAATTTTGCAAGTGAGGTACGTTTTCCTTTATTATTGTTTTTATTTCGGCCTATACTGACTGGTAGATTTTTATCATACAGCGTATGATCAAAGCCAGGAAAATAGATCAATCTTTCGGTGGTCTTGGTATAATGCAGTATGAGCCGCGGTCCATGAAAATTTAACCACGGCCCGGGTGTGGCCTATCCTATATTGTTGTCAGAAGCACGATTATGACTAAATTTAACCTTAAATAAAGTAAAACTACTGAGGTTAGAGGGCTGCAATTTGGTATGTTTGATGCTTGGAGGGTGGATGATCAACATACAAAATTGCAGCCCTCTAGCCTCAGTAGTTTTAAGATCTGAGGGCGGACGGAAAAAGTGAGGACAGAAAAAGTGAGGAGAGAATAAAGTGCTGACGGACAGACAAAGTTGGCACATTAGTTTTCTTTTACAGAAAACTAAAAATTAAACTAAAAATAGGTAAATAAAGCCATTCAAGTGAATATATGATCATCCATGATACCTTTGTCAATTCGCTTTTCCGTTGATAATCCAGCTAATCTGTTTCGTCCTTAAGCTTAATCGGCAATCCACCAGTCATAATCTTTGTGTTTATCTTTCACAATCGTCCCTCAGTTATTGCGTATCTTTGGGAAAGTGTTCGCATGTGATTCCCCTTGACAAGCAATCCATCTCTTCCCTGCAACATATTGGCAGTGCTCTATCCTTCCGAATTCCTGAGGTTTATTGCTTCATCCCGAATTCTAGGCTGGATGAAGGTTCACTCGCTTCCTAAATTTGCTTCGGTCCTGGTGCCGGTTAATCAAAGGGAAGAAAGCTAGAGAAATGCTGCCATGTTGCTTGTTGCAATATTGTTATAAATAGAAACCCTTTAGCAAAATTCAGATCTGTTTAAGGAAAATATTCCAAGCATAAGAAAAGACCCTCCGAGCATGTCTACTGTATATCCATTAGAAGAGTATAATTCAGTAGGTAGAATTATATATATATATATATATATATATATATATATATATATATATATATATATATATATATATATATATATATATATATATATATATATATATATATATATATATATATATATATATATATATATATATATATATACGTGTGTATATATACTGTATGTATGTGTATAAATGAGGTCTGATCAATGTCGTGTAACTGTAGTAGGTGGATTAATTCTAACCTTGAATCACCTGATTTGTACGATCCTATGGGAAAAGTCTTTTAAACTTTAAATTAACAGAGAAAATCCCCCTGATGTAATGCAATAATAATGCTAGATGGTTGTGAGAAGTCTACTTCAGTGGATCATAAAAGCAATTCTCACTCGTCAGAAAATTATTTTGCTCTTGAATGAGCGGAGAAAACTGGAGCACAATAATGCTGAAGAAGCTGGACAGCCTAGTGGGAAGAGACCCAAAGGAATGTTCGGGAAGGAAGAGTCAAAATTTTTCATTGCTTTTGTTGAATATATCAAGGCACATTGTACTCAGTGCCTCCCATCGGAGAGGCCCTCCGCCAGGGAGTCCTTATCTTAATAAGGATTATTTTCGTAGTTAGTGATGAATAATGTCTTAAGATGGCTGTCACAGAAGGTCTGTTGGAGAATGTGTCCAAACAAACAAACCGGACAATGTATCTCATGTTCTAAATGTTATTTTTTTTTTTTTTTGCAAACTAGATGCGTAACAAGATCATATTATCTTCACTATGCTGTTAAGAACAATTATTTCAAGATGAAGAGGAACAAACGATCAGGAAAAACAAATAAAATAAGAAAATAATCGGTAAATATTTTCATAATTTACCAATTGTAACCATCTCTAAGTAGTGAGTGTCACATCAGACATAAAAAGGCAAATTATTTTCATATGTGAAAATCTGATTCTCTTGCAACGGATGACAAGGTCTGCTTTGGCCCTATTGACTGAATTATGTGGAATAGTTTCCAAATTATTCATCTAGAACACTTTAATTACCTGTAGTTCCGTATTTTAGTTTTCTGTTAAAGAAAACTATTGTGACTGCTTTGTCTGTCCGTCGGCACTTTTTCTGTCCTCCTCAGATCTTAAAAGCTAGTGGCGCTACAGGGGTGGAAAATGGTATGCTAATTATCCACCCCAAATCATCAAACAAAATTGCAACCTCTAACTTCAGTAGTTTTTATTTTATTTAAGGTTAAGGTAAACAAGGTTTCGTGCGACTGGCAGCGCTTTCCGGAGGCGTGCAAAGCAATTGAACTCGACTGCATCTGGGGTGTAACTGAGCGTTGCGAGGTCGTAGCTGATAGTTTATACAGCATTATACGCTGTACAGAAAACTCGGTTGCTGCGAAGAAACTTCGGCGCATTTTTTACTTGTTCACTATTTGTTTTAATTTATTTTATATATGTTCTACTGTATTCAGTTTTTCTTATTATCTGCTTCATTCTCGCAACACATCCAAGCCCTACTGTCCTCTCTGTGTTTCTTATTCTTCTAATTACATGTATATTCTATTATCAAATTTATTTACAATAAAACAAAAATTCTTCATTAAAATAAATAATTAAACTAAATTTCTCATAGGCTCTGAATCGCAAGTGCGTCTCCTGATTCCCATTACGTACTTGACAAAAACATCAGCTATCGAGAGAGAGAGAGAGAGAGAGAGAGAGAGAGAGAGAGAGAGAGAGAGAACGTGCCTGAATACTGAGGTTGGTCCGTTGTTTAAACTGGTGACCTCCATCAAACATCCAGATCAGGTCATTTCACATTTCATATTTCAGGAATCTCGACGAGAGTTACTCTCCTCTGAAGTTTTTCGTTCTGTGCAAATTAACATATGATTCAACGTAAATTATAATATAACTTTTCAAATGCAAAATATAGTTCTGGCCATTCAGTCTCTCTCTCTCTCTCTCTCTCTCTCTCTCTCTCTCTCTCTCTCTCTCTCTTATCTCTCACTTCAAACACGCCCATTTACATGTAGGCATGGGCTTGTTTTTATGACAAAGATCACTGAGGTGATCTCTGAATTTCCATTGATAGTTTTATGGTTTTGTATTTTTCTTGTTACTTATGGTTATCTGTAATTTTTATATCTTTAAATGTACTTTATCAGTAACGTTTAGAGAAAATAGTTGATTTAGAGGCAAAATGAATATGAGTAAATTTGATAAGTCATAGACCAAACGATTCCGTCAACTAAGGATTCTTTACTTTTATTTTTACAAAGTAAATGTCTTAATTACGGAGAATTTATAAAAAAAAATTATTCAAGTAAGTTCTGGAGAAAGAAAATTACAGATAATAGTGCAGCCCGAGGTAATTCTGGCAAGATATACCTCTATGAATTGAGAATATATTCTGAAATGAGGGGGTAAACGCAAGTCTCTGTATATAGGCCACTGCAAGGTGCTCACACTATTAAAAAAAAAAAGATAAAAGAAATGAGCATTTAACCACTTGAAGCTTCACAACCCTGCTGTTCTTACGATTCCCGGCACTGACAGGAAATTTATGCAGTTCGTAAAAAAAAAAATCCTGTCTATTTACGATTATTATTTACCATCTTTCGAGATTATTGAAATAATGGGACAGTAATTTTAAAATAATTCTTAAAATGCTATATATATCGGTATATAGATAGATAGATAGACAGACAGATTGATATATAGATATACATCTTGAAATCGTAACCTATACAGGTGTTCGTGAGAGAGATACTGAGTACTAATGCAAGAGCGCGCAATGGAAAAAAATAAGACACACTTCATACCTTAAAGTGAAGGAAACTGAACAGAGATTTCTTCCTTCATCACTGAGATGGATTTTTTCCTCTATCAAGTCTCATAACTTCAGTTAAATTGGCCGTGGGTCCTTTCATTTGTTCATGTAGGATTTTTTTTCTTATTTCTAGCTTGTGACAAAGCTCCTATTAGCTTCTCTTCCGTTAACTTGCTTTCTCCATACTTTTACTTTTCCGTCTTTTTCATGATTAATATTTACAATTAGCAGTGTAACTCAATGAAAATAATAAGAAATGAAAAATAAAGAGAAGAGGTTCTTTAGCAGATGAAAATGCTTATGAGCAGGGAAGGGCCTTGTGTTGCAGGAATGATATTCGATGAACACTGACACTGCTTTTCTTAAATCATCTTTCTCATTATTGTTTAATTTAAGATGAGGAAACTCTAACTGAACTTTGCTTGTTGTCCAAAAGAAGTGCAACAGTCCACTAGAGCTAGAGCCAGCCGTCTTTACAAATTTCGCCCATTTATTTACATGTAATTATGGATAAAACATAACTGAAACACAAATGCACACAATAATGTACATTCATCTTAACTTACGTTACATAGCAAGAAACGTTGTGTAATACCTCAGATTCATATCTGAAACATTTAACTTAGCAACAATCGTTCATCGTCAAAGCAACAAACGCTTTATCAGAAAAAAATCTTTTTTTGCGTAATTGTGGCTTCAAGTAATAGTGGATCCTAAAAGATTTTTCGTTGCCGTCACAGAAAGAATCACAAATAAACCAAAGTGCCTCTTAATCCGGGACTTCTGAATTTTACCTCTTTTGATTTCGGAAAGAAAATGCGATTTTCCTCTTTGGGTCATGAGATTGGTTTCTAAGGGACATTTACCAATCTCCAAGTTTCCTAAATTGACTCCTTTTCTCTCGCTCTCTTCTTGTGTTAGGTGTAAACGTGGGCAACAAAATGTGTAACATATAAAATTGTCATCTCTTGGTCCTGACATATGGACACACACAAACACATATCATCATCAAGGATGGACTTCTAAGTCGCTGGAAGTTAGGGGATAGAGGGTCCATGAAGTTCCCAAACAAAGACCCTAAGCAGTACAGATTTTGTCCTAAAAGGTAATGGTTGATGTGACCTGGTTCCTTATCTTTTGTTTGCGTTTCATTGCTTTCTGGCCAGGTTTTTGCCTGTGTAAACGTCCTCAGATGTATTTCTTCTCCAGGTCGCCGCCCCCAGCCCCATCCCCAAAAAAAGTAGCATGTACAGGTGAATATTTTTGGGGATTGTACTGATCGCATAAATGAGTGACTGTGGAGTCGATGTTAAGAAGCAAAGGTTCTCTCTCTCTCTCTCTCTCTCTCTCTCTCTCTCTCTCTCTCTCTCTCTCTCTCTCTCTCCTCTCTCTCTTATTAAATACACATATTTATATTAGTGGAAATAAGTTTTTAGGGCACGTAGAAATAAGATGAGCATCAGTCTATGACAACTAAAGGGATGACTCTAATATAACAAGAAACTGGAAATTTATGAACTCCGAACTTTTTTGTGACCCAAGACAGAGATCTGGGGTCTGTTTTCCTATCTGCTATGAATATGATACTTGGCATGACTTCCGCGTATCCAAGCCATATCTGAAGGTTTAATGCAGCTTATTATATCTATTTCAAATTATTCCATATGCAGATTTTAACAAAATAGAGCTTAAAAAATCTCCGGGCTGCATGCTGCTTTCGTATTTTGGTAGTTGAATTGTTCATCATTAGAAATGTCTAACTCCATTAATTTTAAAGTCTTTTCCTAAACCAGAGAGAAATAGTCAACATTGGGATAAAACTGCAAAAACTGATAAAAGCCAGTCTTATGATGGATGGACAAGATATAACTTATAGTTATAACTGAAATAAATTACAAGACTTTGTTTTTCGTAGATTTTCATCGGCAAACTTAGAAAAATATCCTCCAATCTTAATTGGTTTGCGGTGCCATCTTCAAGCGCCCCAACGCCCGTGTTGGCTGGTTCTCACTACGCTGAAATAGTTGTCACTCAAAAAACCCGGCTTAATTAAACAAAGGAGATCAAAGAGGAAGAGAACAGCTTTTTGACTTTCGGCCACTTAAACCACCATTTTTCGTCCTCCTTTAAATCTCCTGAAGGGCGATTCTTCGTTTTGTTTTTTCTCAGAAGATTCAGCCTGAGAAAAACAGGAGGTTCTTTTAATAAATTTCTCTCTCTTCTTTTATCTATTTGGAAGGTTTGGGGATCAAGCAGAGCTTGTGTGATCATGCTTCAGGTGAACTATATGCTTCGGTAAAATGACAGAAGAACTATATCCACATGATATTGTCAGAATATCGTGGTTGTCATAAATCCGACAGTATTTTTATATTTTCATTCCCTATCTTATATAATTCCATGTCACGAATTAGGAAATTTTTTCTGAAGAAATATATCATTCCACCACGGAAGCATAAAATCTCCAGTGGAAATGATTAAGTCAGTTAATCTATTCGATATGTGTGATACCATTTTAATTGGTGTAATTAGAACTTAATAAGATACATAAGCTAGAGAGATGTCATAAAAAATACTACAGTCGGATATATCTGTTTTCCATCTTTGACAATTGATCATTTGACGACATTTTTATTGGTGGATTGATGAATATCGTACTTTACACTCTCGCGATTCCCTAGGAGAGCTGTTAATCAGCTCAGTGGTCTGGGTAAACTAAGATATACTTAACTTTATGCTAACATTCTCCTGACCAGACTCGTCTGTCCAGCCCATATCGCTGATGATGTCTCGCCTTCCTTTTCCTTCCTCCGAAATCTCTCGAATCGTTCCCACTATTCAGTGAAGCGTGGTCCTCTATTCAGTCTCTAGTAGATCAACATCCTTTTACTGTTTAAATTCGGTATATTTGGATACAATGGTATTTCATATTTGTTTTATTGCAATATCCATTTGACTTAACAGTTAGTGGTGGTGTGGCGATAAGCCTTTGCTTGTATTTTTTATGAAGCCTCCATCTGTTAGATAAAAGGACTTAAGCAAGTAATTTTAGGCTATATTCGCAATAACAGATGTATTTTAATATCATATTAATATTTTATTAGGGACGTTGTATTACGAACAGCATGAAGCTTAGTTAGCAACGAGAAAAGTTTCTGTGCTAAGAGGTCTATAATTTGCTCAGTTATCACTCCGACTGCCCGTTCACGTAAAACAATTTAGTACCACAGGATTTCTGGAAAATAAATTTTCCCAGTTTTCTGCGACGAATCTTATAGCAATCTTTTTCTTTATATTCTTTATTTCATTTCGATGCAATAAGCCATTGTATGATAATACCAAAATCAAATTTAATATTGTATATATGCAAAGCTGTTAAAATTAAGTTTGGTGAACTAAACAAAATAGAGGAAACCGGTTTTCTCAGAATGAATTTTCTTGGACCCTTTAAATTCTAGCTAATTATAGAAAACAAGAAAACAAAGTAATTACTCCGAACAGGTAATCTTTTTCTCGGCCTTTTTTTTTTATAATAAGCTGGATAAAATAAAACTTACAAAAAATAATTTCTGGGGACATCATTTCTTGGCTAGTTTCATAACGAAGACACTTAGAAATTAGAAACAAGTTTTCCCGACACTAGTATTCTTTTTTCTTTTTTCCTTCTCCCAGATTTCCCGGTATTTGACAATTGTCCCCTTAGTCTCCACCCTTTATTTTATAAAAGATACATGGACGACACCTTTGTCCTGTTTAAACGCGATTTTATGCAGATTCCTTTTTAGAATTTATTAATGCCCAGCATCCCAATATTAGGTTTACAGTTGAGAAAGAAACTCGCAGCTCTTTATCACTTCTTGATTTACGCATCACCAGGGAAAATAATCGGTTTCAAACCAGCATTTACAGGAAAAATACTTTTACAGGTTTGGGCACCAATTTTTATAGCTCATGTAATTTCAATTTTCAGATGAATTCTCTCTCTACCCTCCTCCACAGGGCGTATTCTCTTGCTTCCAGCTGACAGCCTTTCATAAAGAAGTAGAGTTCTTGACTATTTTTTTCGCAGCAATTGTTTTCCATCCCACTATTTCCATCGATTACTTAATAAGCTCTTTACCGCAAAAATGAAACAACCTATTCCACATATGCCGTTCCCAAATTATGTATTTACGCTAAGTTCCCTTTCCTTCATGACAAAAGTTTTAAAAGAAATGTATGAATTTAATTCGTCATGAATTGCCAGCTGTAAATCTGAAGTTGATTCCTCGAAATCCTCTAAATATACGTTCTTTTTCAGAGTGAAGGGCAGACTGAGCCCTTCCTTGACATCCAACATTATTATCTATAAATAAATATACGTGTCCCACATGTAGTCTAGGGACCTACGCTGGATGTACGAGGAGGCTTCTCAAGTTGTCCGCTTCTGCTCCCGAACTATCCACTGTTCGGAACCATTCTAAGATTTTAAAATTATTGGATCTGCCCGTAAGGATGACGAGTTCATGGTGTTGGAGTCGCTTTTATAAAAACTAATGTACCAACACTAAACACCCAATCGTCGTCCACACAACTGTTTACAGCATAACTGCCTGTTTGTTTACTCTCCACGTTCGTTGTAGGTTTCTTTCGTTTTGTTTATTTCTCTCCCTTCTTTTTAGTCACTTTTTAGTTCTTGCCTTGGTAGGTGTTCCTTTCAAGTTCTTGTTTTAATTTTTTGTATTTGTAAATGTTTTAAATTTTTAAAGAAGTTTTTCCCATTGCATAAGTGACATTTTAACTATTTATTGTTTGTAATTTTCCAGCCTTGAATATGCATCATGTGATGTGAAACGTTGGCGTAATAAACTTGATCTTGTAAGAGACATACATGCCTATACCACTTCAACCTGAGATATATATATATATATATATATATATATATATATATATATATATATATATATATATATATATATATATATATATATATATATATATATATATATATATATATATATATATATGATGGAAGTAGTAGTGAGGTTTTCAGATATGGACAATGAACCTTAATTCTAATGAACTATGATTATCTCTTCCAAATAAGCTCTTCCACTAAAGTTTTATGGATGGTATTATTCACCTGAAATTTGTTTTGTTAAAGTATGATAGTAATAATTGGGAAGACAAATAAATTTTGCTTGATAAGCCGTTACTCTGGCTTGCATTTGAATTTGATCCCAATGTGAGTCACACATTTATTTCTGTTTCATTCATGATTGTATGTTGATACTTCTATCATATTCACTCACAAATGCCATCAACTGGGTCACTGGTGTATCGGGAAGCTGGATAAAACTTGCTGACATGCTAGGAAGTGAGTCTGCCCGGGTAAAAGCGTTGGATACAGACCTGTGTTTGACAGCTGGTGGCGCTCTCGCCTCTCAGATGAAAGATCTGGGTCCGATCCCGATGTGAGTCAGAAATATATATATATATATATATATATATATATATATATATATATATATATATATATATATATATATATATATATATATATATATATATATACACACACACACACGTGTGTGTGTGTGAGTGAGTGTATTGTGCATTATTTCATTCTTCAACAAGCTTTGAGTAAAAAAAAAAATTACTATAAAATAAAATGAATTGTTATTTTTATGGAAATACTGTAGTTGCTGAGGGGAGGCTAGAAGCAACACATTTACTTCTGACTGAACAGCATTTAGGTCTTGGTTCTCAGGAGGGTGGTGTACGTAGTTAGTTAATAACTATGACCTTAGTTTCAAGTATTTCTTCAATCAACATGCCATGTAAACTCCTGAATGAATTTGAAATTATGTAAACATTCCTCTTTTCTACATTTTACTTTTTCTTTCGTTTGTAAGTCATACATTATAAACACGACTGCGTCTTTTTTGTTCAGGTGGAATCCAGAAGAGAAAGGAAACGATTAAGAACAAAAACTTCAAGCCTGCGGGCGAACGTGACTCTTCATAGAGACAAAGGTTTGGGATAACGATCCAGATAAGTGGTGATGAAGCCTCCTGAAAGAGGACGGAAGAAGACAAGAGGAATCACCCGGAGGGGAGATGATGTTACTCAAAGGAAGAACCTGCTTTCGTGGCGATGTCCCCTCACGTTAGTCGAGGTACATCTTTTCTTTGTAATCTAATTCTCTCTCTCTCTCTCTCTCTCTCTCTCTCTCTCTCTCTCTCTCCAGGTGTGAATGCCGATCGGGTTAGATGGACCCGAAATCCGTTGGGAGTTACACTCACACACGTATATATCCTGTCCACAACAACATCTACATTGTTTTTAATCCTCGTAGAGGAAAAACAAATGTATATCTTAGTTTAACCAGACCACTGAGCTGATTAACAGCTCTCTTGGGACTGGCCCGAAGGATTAGATTTATTTTATGTGGCTAAGAACCGATTGGTTACCTAGCAACGGGACCTATAGCTTATTGTGGAATCCGAACCACATTATGTCGAGAAATGAATTTCTATCACCAGAAATAAATTCCTCTAATTCTTCATTGGCCGGTCGGAGAGTCGAACGCAGGGCCAACAGCGTGCTAGCCGAGAGCTAGGAAGCACGTCGAGCTCAAAACTGAAAGACCACTGTTCGATTATTTAACCGGATGCGGAAGTACCGACATGACAATGTTTCTCAAAGATCCAGTGTGCTTCTGTCGACGTAAGCAGTTAATTACGTACATGGTCCTCATTAGGCTGCTGTGGGCCACATCTGAGTAGGGGTGAAAGAAGAGAGAATGAAAGGAGAAGAGGGAGAAAGAGGGAGAAAAAAGTGAGTGATCAAAATTTATACCATCATAAGATTACAAAATGGAAGTTGACCTGAAAGAGGCAATCTTCAACCCACAGTCGTAGAACCATTCAATAATTAATCCCTCTCTCTCTATCTCTCCTTGTTGAATATACTTTGTGGCCCACTGTCAACCGATATTTCTTTTTAGATTAATTTATATCCTGTCTTGTTTTTCTAAGTAAATATATATATATATATATATATATATATATATATATATATATATATATATGTGTGTGTGTGTGTGTGTGTGTGTGTGTGTGTGTGTGTATGTGTGTGTGGTTGTGTGTGTGTGTGTATACATAAAACAATATATATATATATATATATATATATATATATATATATATATATATATATATATATATATATATATATATATATATATATATATATATATATATATATATATATATTCATATATGTATGTATGTATATATATATATCATATATACATCATCTCTTAATAAGTGAGCTTCAAAATGTGTAGAGCTGTCGTGTCGGCATCCTGTCAATTTTATATTTGTATAAGTTTCGCATTCATGATATTTGCCATGTTCCTCTTTATTCAGCGTTATCATTATTTATTCATTTCATCTGTCTATTTTCAGCAATAATTTTTACAGCCGTAATTAATCTGTGATTTATTCTAATACTGAACAGACTGTGTTTACTCCTTATGAAAACTGACAACTTTCATTCATTATTTGTTAACAAATCGAAGGAACTTTTACTTGGACGCTCAATCAAGCATTTTCTGAGCATGTCATCCACTCCCCTTCAATGACTGATTATTAACAATATTTACTTTTTGCTTATCGCCTCCCAACTCTCACAAATCAGTTAACAATTAAGTCATTACAAAAGCTCAGCAGTGAACCGTAACAGAAGTTCAGTTTCTAATTATAAATTTGTTGCAATGCATGTCGTCTCCTTTGCATTGTTCAAATAGTGGAAGGCAAGAAATGTCTCAAAACTGAGTTATGTTTGAATACTCGAAAGCGTTGTCTCATTACAATAAGTCGCTGGCTTTCTTACTTTTCAGCGACTGCCCTTTGTATTGACTAAGTTATCAGATGCAAATTCTATGCTATGATATATTTGCCAGCTTTCCTCATCATAGATTAACGAAGCTTCATTTTTCACGAAAATAAACGAAATTTAGTTTTGAAAAATAAATCAGCGCAATTTAATTGATAGCGTAAAGTAACTGTAATATCAAGGCACCTAATACGAATTACGTATTAATCACCTTACAAAGACAATCTTGCTTACATAACAAACCTAGTTAGCAAACTTGAAAAGGTCGCTTCCGTGAAGGTTTCCCATGTGTGAAGGAAACAGAATAAAGCGAAAGAAAAATTAAGTAAACCGGGTCTAATCGCTATAGGAGAGACTCGGAGCAGAAAAGGCGATAACGAAAGGAAGAGGAAAGTAGCCCAATCAAAGCACCTCTACTAAAGGCAATGTCAGTACAGGCACACCCATAGTATCACTTCATAATTCCTGCCGATTCTCATAAAGGAAAAGCAACCTGCAACCTCTGTAAGAGCAGTGAGTTTTTATAAAAGGAAAACACATGAAAGCAAAAGGCTAATGTCCTTCCAGGAACATTAAAGCACTTTCTAAAAAGACTGAACATGCACATAAGGAGTGAGCTGGATGCCATTATAAGAGATGGCTGCCTTTTCATAGAATTCATATATTATACCTGTAAGTATCATCTGTAGCTTAAGTGTATCATCAGAATAATGTGTTCCCTTATGTTAATCATTATATTTAATAGAAACTAGTTTAAACTGTACAAGGGAACTTCAACCTTTTGGACATTCTAACTAAAATATCATTATTCTCTTATTCATATGTTAATATATGTTGAGAAACACACAAAAAGGCACATAAGGTTGCAAAAAGTGACCTTAAATAATGGACAGGAAACAGCCTGAAACACTAGCTTTCATTTTCGGTTGCTGTCAACATCCCAGGCGGGACTGAATTTTAGAATGTTTTCTTTTCCATTTTTACAAAAATGTTTGAGTAAGAGCTGCCAATTCTCAGTAAAGAGTAATAATGCTCTTTTAATGAAAATTATCCAGAATAAATCAATGTGAAAGTTTATGAATAAATATTGTCAACCGAAATACCTTGCCCAGTATCCTGGACATTTTCTAGATTCAGAGGCTATGAAACGTGCACGAAACGCCGGGAGATAGCCCGGGTCCGGATAGAAATGCAAAAAACGATGTCAACGCAGAGGAATGCAGCTTCAAAAGTCATGGAAAACTAAAGAGGAAAGAGGCTTCCAGTGCAAAGCAACAATCACCAAAGTGTCACTTCCTGAATGATGAAGACTTGAAATACCGAGATTATTACTATTTACTTAAAAGTGTCTAGCAAGACAACTACATCATGTGTCTAAACCTTAATGATAATGACCGAAAGGTTTGTTGCGAATGAAAGAGAAAAGCGAAGCCTGGTAAAGGTAAAGAAATTGGAGAGCTTGGCCAAGAGACACCAGCTGGGGAGAAAGAAAAACAAAAGAGAGAGCAGTGTGGTTACGGGCTAAGAAGAACTGCAAACCTCCAGCGGGGTATTTCGCTAATAATTTCGCTACCGAGTTCGGGAGGGTAAAGGCGCTTACAAGATACGCGATCTTCCCAGTTATTCTCTTAAAGGACTGTCCATTATATTTAAGCTACACTTCATGAAATAGATACTGGAACTGATTCAAAGTGATTTGACGGGGATTCTTTCTTTGACTGCTCCTTTTTACAGCAAAACCACAACGTTCGGAGTTAGTGTCATTTTCCCCAGAGATTGTAGTCAGTCTTCCTTATTGCTCTAACGTCCAAACAATATATATATATATATATATATATATATATATATATATATATATATATATATATATATATATATATATATATATATATATATATATATATATATATATATATATATATATATATATATATATATATATATATATATATATATATATATATATATATATATATATATATATATATATATATATATATATATATATATATATATATTCATTTCAATACATACATATATATATATATATATATATATATATATATATATATATATATATATATATATATCCATATGTATGTATTGAAATGCTTAAAAACTTATTCTGAATGCAAGTTACATCTTCAACGGATCCATGTCGATTATTTCGCTATGAAAATTAATATTTCATAATTCATCTCTTTCCATTTCGAGCAATTTTCCATACCGCTTTTCAGTGAGAACCCTTCAAGAATTTGGCTTATTTTAAGACATATTTCTGTTTCGAAATTTCTTACCACGTTATCAAGAACATTGTTTCATTTGTATAGGTATGTATTCACAGAGTCGTTTCCTCTGAGAAGATTTTGATTTATTTCTGTCGTGCTTTAATTCTTTTACTTCGTTATTTCTTCAGGAGTTTTCCAACGACTGGCATTTTCAACCGTTGATGTCAAATGCTTTTTTGTCGAACAGTATATACATGTTTTGAGGAGACTCTCTCATTTCCTTTCTGGAGAAAGATTATTTTCTGTCTGTTCAGTAAAAATATATTGAAGTTTCTTGTTTCCTTTATCTTAGGCGTCTTTGTCAGATTATTTTAACTTAATGGCATCTCTTTTATTTTTCAAAATAATATATATATATATATATATATATATATATATATATATATATATATATATATATATATATATATATATATATATATATATATATATATATATATATATATATATATATATATATATAGTTTAGTTAAGATAACCGGGTTTATTATCAGTCAAGTTGAAATTTTCTAAATAAATATGAATGAATCCTATCATATTTATTTTTAATTACACGAAAGTGCTTAGTACTCTGTCGATTCTTTTCAGGTTTTTCCTATGGGTTCTGTTAATTAACAAAAATCACATGCAATTTTTTTTTTCAATATATATATATATATATATATATATATATATATATATATATATATATATATATATATATATATATATATATATATATATATATATATATATATATATATATACAATAGAAGAGGTCCGTGGAAATCGGAGATGAATAAGAAATATTAAAACCAGTGCTTGAAGGAAGAGCAATCTGTCATGGAATATGTGTTACATTTAAAATAAAGGATATAATAACCTAGAGAGGCAGCAAAATCTCAAAATATAGCGATTCAGAGTGCTACTGGTTTTGCGCGATTTCAATAAACGACTCCTTCGATTATTAAGTCTTGGCAGTGCGCGCTCTTCTTCTGTTGTACGGCTAATGAGTAAAGGCGAATAATGCTGTCATGAGAAACCAGCAATCCTGCCGCCTTACTTTTTCATTTGTGGGGCAAAATCATGGCATTATTAAAAAAAAAAAAAAAAGTTTTAGAAAAACATAAACTAATCCTGCAATCAACTTTTTACGTCCGAGACTAATTGCCTATATAAAAGTAACAAATAATGACTTTTATGGTGTTTAATTTCTTAAGAAAATGAAAGTTTTAAGAAACTAACTGTCTGTCGATTTGCCACCTGGACTTCGAGCGTCAGAGTAATAACATACGATGATTTAAACTCAATACCCAAAAGAAAGGTTGTTTGATATTCCTTTATCCTTTTCTTCCGTTTCTTCTATATTCTTCCGAATCGCATATTTTCTTGAGCGATCTACCATTCTTCCCAGATAAAGTCTTCCCTCGGATAATAAAAATCTAATTCTTTTTCTTTTCATCAAAAGACTTGGAGCTTTGTTATAAAGTCTAACGCTTTTGCATTTTCAAAGAATATTAAACCCACTAAAAGTGAATAGCAGTATCTTTCTCTCTTATTATTTGTCTACATTCGCCTATTGCCTCATCTCTCCTTAATATTCTCTTAAAGTTTTCCTCAGACCAATCTTTCTCCAGTTAGTTTTGAAGGAATCGTCACTTTATCCTTCTAGGATCCTTGTGTTCAGATGACTGTGGAATCAAAAGGAAAGAAATCCTCCTTCTCACAGACAGAGATTTGAAAAACAAAATGCTCTAACTTTTATAGTTAGCAATGTTGTCGTTAGTCTGTTTCTGTCGGATGTCTAGGCAATCTAATTGTTTGCAGTTCGTACACTTTCTCTGTCTGTCTCTCTGTCTCTCTGTCTGTCTATCTGTCCCTCTAATCATAGTGTTCTTAATTTTGGCTTTGTTCCCTTACTTTGTATATCTCCTCCTCTTCCTCCTCCTCCTCCTCCTCCTCCTCCTCCTCCTCTTCCTCATCCTTCCTCTTCTCGAGCGTTTTCCCACAATCCTCAACAACACCAAGCTTTGAGCAACGAGAACTGAGTGGTCAACTCTTTTGCCAACAGAAGAAGAACTCCGCCTTTTCAAACTATGTTTTAATCTATTTCGCAGACACCTATATCTCTGCGACAAGCTACGAACATAAAAGCAGTTACGTATGAAAACAGAGATGCGCCAGCGAGAAATTAGATTTCACTGCATGGTAAGAGGCAACACTCATTTTTTTGTAAAATAAAACCTTTGAGATGGCTATTTGTCCCTACTTTCTGTCATCCTCAGATCTTAAAACTACTGAGGCTAGAGGGCTGCAAATTGGTACGTTGATCATCCACCAGCCAATCATAAGAAATACCAAATTGCAGCCCTCTGGCCTTAGTAGTTTTCTTTATTTTATTTAAGATTAAAGTTCGCTGTGATCGTGCGTCTGTCACCGCTATAGGTGCCAACAACACAGGCCACGACCGGGTCGTGGCTGAAAGTATCAAGGGACGCGGCTGAGAGTTTCATGGGCCGTGGTTGAGAGTTTCATACAGCATTA
This sequence comes from Macrobrachium rosenbergii, assembly GCF_040412425.1. Lineage (NCBI taxonomy): Eukaryota > Metazoa > Arthropoda > Malacostraca > Decapoda > Palaemonidae > Macrobrachium > Macrobrachium rosenbergii. The sequence goes on from NC_089786.1 coordinate 35,659,482, forward strand.
TACGTTTTACAGAAAACTCAGTTGCACCTAAGAAACTTCGGCGCATGTTTTACTTGTTATTCATTTGAATTTGAATTTAGATATTATAACGTTCTCTTTTTCTTTAAGGAAATAGGACACATTTTTCGTAGTGAATTTTAGAGTTAGCAAGGGATAAAGGCGAGGAAGACAGGGTGGCCATAATTAAGGGAGTTTGACAACCGCAGATGGAGCATGGGCGAAAAAAGGGAGCAATTAAGTCTATTACCCTTTCAAAGGTCTCTTTTATACTCTTTGCGTTCTTCCCCTTGTTTGTTTTTGTTTCTGCTGTGTTCTTTGCACCGACTCTCATCTTTAACGACCTTATTTGCTAACTTCTGATATGCGCTTATACGATCTTCTCAATGCTCTTCAGCTACATTTCAGACAATCTTCCTTTTCCTTCTTTAACTCTCATTTCATTATCCTAAAATGTAATTCGTTTATTCCTCCTTCCCATGAACTTATACCTGCTGACCTATTAATCACATCACTCAGCTTGGCTTGTTTTTGTGAGGGTTTTCCCCTATGGTATCTCTCAGTCTAGCCCCTTGCCATCTGTTTCTCTGTGCAGGCAGTTCGTATGCAGTTTCCTTTAACAGATTAAGAGGATGCATGTGAACCCTCCCTCTCGAACAGATCGTCCTCTATTTTCACTGCGTTGTCCCTAAATGAATTACATCCTCCCCAACTTTCTATTACCTCAATATATATAACTAAAATTGCACTCGCTAAGGCCGACAAGGATTTCGTGCTTTAATTAACTTTTTTCTTTAAATGAATTCATGCGCCATTCACTTCTCAGGTATTCATAAGATTTAAACATAACATTATTGGTATTATATACTCTTCGGTCCAGCACGGTTTGCCTTTCTTTAATTATATAATCTATGTATAGCTTAAATCAAAACAAAGCATACATTCGTTGCCTGACCTACCTTTGCGCGAGGCGAAAGTTTGGTTTCATTTTTAAATTTGCGTCTGCTCTTTCCTTTTTTTTTTCTTTGTTTCTGGTAGAAATATAAAAATAAGTTTACAAAGAAAGCTGGTATAAAGGACAGTTAGGGATTATAAAGGAAATATATACCTGGAATCCAGCACAATTGAAGAATTAGTAGACCTTCCAAAACAGGGGTTTTACAATAGATTTGGCCCAACAGCTTGGGAGAAGGACAAGTCAATTAAAAGATTATACAGAGAAAGACAATGACCACCGAAAAATGACCGTGGAAAGAGTAAGCTGATTTCCTATGTTATAAAAGTACAAGTCAATAACTCTCCTTATGGTAAAAATAACAAGTTTTGCAAAGTGAACATTTTCACAAAAAATATATTAAACATATGAATACATATAAAATATATATAAGGTAACTAATTAGTAATGAAGTATGTAATTTTATCTTCAAGGTCATTCCTGAACATTTTACTAATACAGGGTCCAAATGATATATGCCAGGGCTAAGGTTAAAATTACAACTGGAAGTAAGCTTTATAATAACAGAGTCTAAAAGATTTCATGAAGAGAAATCTTTCGATCTGGCAATCCCTGAACTTTCAGTCCACTTTATCCTGTTAGAGTTTTCACTTAAATGAATGAATATTGCATTGGGTGTTAGCCCAGTTTTAACAGAATATTTATGCAGGTTAACTTGTACTTCTAAATCCTTACTGGATTGCCCATGCATGGAATTTTATGTATATCATGTTGCTTTCCTCAAGACTATTTTTTTTATTAACATTCCTTTTAATTTGTTATTATAGGAAACAAGCTGAATATTAAAAGATTTTAACAACGATTTTATGGTTTCAAAACCACTAAAATAAGGCAAGCTGAGAATGTTCTTTGGAGTTTCTTTCTCCACGTTACTTTCACTATAAAACTTTTTGTGGGCTTTATTATAGCAAATATCTAGTATATGTGGAGGATAACGTATATGTCAATATTTTTCTTATGTATTCGATTTCTTGATCCAAATACTGGGGACTGAAAATGACCTGAATAAAAATGCACTTAAGTTGAGCTGTTGGTTGGGTTCCTATAAATAATGAATTTGCATTGAAATGGTTCCCTGTGTATTAAAACATCTAAGAAAGGGAGGCAATTGTATTTTTCTAATTGTAAAGTAAACTTATCGAATGGTACTTGGTTATTTAAATCAGAGAGTAAATTACATCATTACCAGCAGGCAAAACAGCTAAAATATCGTCAACATATATATACCACTTTAATGGAGTATAAATTATATTAGGTAAATATCGCTTTTCAAAGAATTCCATATACACGTTTGAGAGGAGTGGGATAAAGGGTTACCCATTGCCATGCCAAATATTTGTTGGTAGAATTCACCATTGAATCTAAACATACAGTCAGAAATGAACAACCCAGTAAGTGTTGGATTATTTCGTAACTAAGATACTCTAAAATAGAATCTATAGGGACATTAGTAAAAAAAGAACAAACATCAAAACTAACAAATCTATCAGTGGGGCAAAAAGTGATTTTGTTTAATTGATCAACTAAATCTAGATAATTATATGTGAGAATAGGGGATAGTTCCAGGTAATGGGGACAAGAGCTTGGTAATATATTTTAAGAGTTTATATGATATTAAGCCAACAGTACTGCTAATAGACCGCTAATAGACCTTGGGCGTTTTTACTAATCCATACAAGTAAGGTAACGAGGTAAATTTTACTGACAACTGACCTGTTAGTTCTGTTTTATCTTTATGGATTTTTTCACCGTGCTGTTGATATTTTTTGTGACTTGATCAAGTGGAGTTTTTGTTAGTTTTTGTAAGTCGTATCATCATCCAGTAAAGCTTGCATGTGTGATATGTAGTCAGATTTATCGGTCAAACTTTTCTTATAGTGAGCAGGGAAATTACTTTCGTGACTAATAGTGGCAGCTCCATAAACAATGCCTTTAATTATGTCAACATGATTTTCAGGTAGATCACAATATTTTTCAAATTTACATAAGAACAACGCAATCGTTAAAGCAGAGGGTCTGCTCAATATAAAGAAGGATAAACCGTATCCGAGTGCACTCACAGTATATTCACTTATTTGTTTGCTGATAAGTTTACAACACAATCATTACGTGCACTGTTAGTCCAGTTACTGCTATCAATAAGATTTTTTTTTTTAGTTTTTTGTCCAGTTTCCTTGTTAGGGCATACTATATGTAGTCCTACGAAGTTTTCCGTAAATTTCTTGTCGCAGCGAGTCTTTCCAATCAGCAGGGACAGAATGATTGAATGAAATTCTGGCTTTTTAGAATGGCGTTTTGACATCATGGCACAGAATTTACTGAATGAGTTATAACATATCTTCTTAAACGGCGTGGTAGCAAGGATTTAGGGAGCACTTGTTCAGACTAGCACTTTTCCAGGGACTTTAGTTGAATTGTCGTCGAATGCGCAGCCAAAAGGGACTTGGAGAAGGCAGTGACTACACATCTCAAAGGAGGAAACAGGACAGCGAAAGTAAACGTGGCCTTCATTATGTATAACTGAATCACGAAAACCTGGAACGTAATGAAATATATAAATACAGGCAAATGCCACGAAGGAAAGTGAAACGGAGGAATAGTGCTAGGTCTTTCGACTTACTGTCCTTTACTTAGAGACTGATAGATATATACAAATAATTTTACAAAGAAAGCTCGAATAATTGACATAAAAGAAATAGGGAGTGATTTACTGTATGTTATCCTTCACATATACTAGATGTTTGCTATAATAAAGCCCACAAAAGGTTTTATAACGAAAGGAACATGGGGAAAGAAACCCCTAAGAACATTCTTAGCTTTCCTTATTTTTATGGTTTTGAAACCCTAAAATCATTGTTAAAATCTTTTAATGTCAACCCGTTTTTCCTATAATAACAAACTAAAAGGAATGTCAATGCCACACACACACATGTATATATATATATATATATATATATATATATATATATATATATATATATATATATATATATATATATATATATATAAAGATAAAATTCATTTAATATATATAAAATAAAACACTGGTGTGTGTGAGACCTTTCGACACTAGTCCTTTGCCTAGCAGACTAGTGTCGAAAGGCGTCGCAGCACTCCAGTGTTTTCGTTTTTTTGTGGATTTTATCTTTATTTATATATTCATCACGTTCCATATTTTCGTGATTCAGTTATAGATATATATATATACAGTATATATATATATATATATATATATATATATATATATATATATATATATATATATATATATATATATATATATATATATATATAAATATATATATATATATATATATATATATATATATATATATATATATCACACATTATATATATATACAGGTGAAAAATAAGAATGGGGTGTAGGTCCTGACCGGTTTTTTCGACTTTATTTCCAAGCCATTGACGAAGGACTGATACAGAGTGTGAGAAGTCACAAATATATATACTACAAGAATAGTACTGACGAACATACACAACCGTTAGAGACTCCATATCCCCACTCAGGCCGGTGTCGAGGTAGATGCTGGCCTTTCAAAACTCATTTGGCTAAAAATCACAATAGACTCTCAGGGGACATTGTTGATAAACAGACCATACCCCACCTCAGATCCACACCTGACAGGTGTCATGGAGGCGGAGTTAGGAAACTCTTTTAACATTACTACCCTCGTACTGTGTTTACAAATATGATAATCCTATGTTCATACATCTCTACTGCCTACCTTAAAGTTTAAACAATTTACAAATTTCTTTTGATATTAAAGGATCAATGAGAATAACTGTTTAAAATTCTCCAATCATAAATTTATGCATCCCTTGACTGATATTCATATTATGGTTGTAACTTTCTTTTATAAAGCTAGATTCAATGATGTTCCTTTCCAGTGCATTATTAGAATATACAATCCTTTTTGCCCCTTCCCAGTTGATAGCATGATTGTTCTCACTAACATGTACAAATTTTATACCACTGTTCCCTTGTGCATATCTCACACATTTCTTATGTTGTTCAATTCTTTTTCCAGTGCTTTCCATGGTTTGGCCAATATATAAGTTGTCACAAGACTTATTCAGTGATTTATTAAATTTAAATATACATTCTTCTTTTTATTTTATATACACACCCTTTAGTATTGTCTGGGGACAATCAGCAATTGAAATTCGTTTTCCATAATGCAACATATCAGAACTAATAAGAGGACACTTAACTTTTCCACTGGTCTGCTAAATTCTAAGTAACTGAAATAGATCGACTTCTCAATAGCAGTGGCAAATTATTGGTGTATTGAAAGCGTAGTTTAAGCAAATTTAAAAGCATCTCGGAATCAGAATATGTTTCCTTCCATAAATGCTTCATAGACATGTAGGAGAGAGGCCAAGAGAGAGAGAGAGAGAGAGAGAGAGAGAGAGAGAGAGAGAGAGAGAGAGAGAGATCAAAATAAGTTTGGAAGTTCCTCTGCAATCTCTTAATTACCTCGGTCCACGATTATCCCAAAATCTGAGACGAAGGTCAGAACAAGTAGGAAGTAAAGGGTTTTGCTAATTAGTTTCAGAGTGTCTATGAACAGCAAGGAAAAGACGTGACTAGGATTAAGCTGAATTTCAACCTCATTTTCCATTAAAATCGTTTCTGGGTCTGTAGATGAATAAACTGTTTGACTGTCATGAAGTCCATCAGCTTTCCAGCGCCACTGACACTAAACAAATAAAAAAAAATATGTAGAAGCCAGCTTTCATATACTGCTAGTCCACTGATGACTTAGAAACTGCTGATGGCGTACGATGATATTTGAATGGCCTTTGATAATCCAAAAAAGTGACTTTCAACGTTATCTTTATCTTTAGTGCAGGTTTATTTCCAGCTTCTCTTACTACCTGTGTATTCATCTGAAATCTTCGTTCTTTCGTCAGGCATCCGATAAATGAAAATGGGTCAATATTTCTTCACTAAAAAGTACGTTCCCGTGAGCCAAAGTCCCTGACCAGTCTAAAAGGCAAGGATATGTGTATTAAATTTTCGCAACCACCCGACGAATAGCTTGAAGTAATATTGACATTTCGAGTACGATTCCTCCCATCAGCTCCAGACCGGCAAGATTGTCAGCCATCATTACTTGAGGAACCTTGGCAACGGGGAGCTGTTCCAGATGTCGTCAATTCATTTGCGAGGTTGGCAGTCGTGATCCTCAGCGTTACTTGGTTGACTTGTTTGTTTGTTGTCAAACTGGTATCTGTATATTAACGTGTTATTGTTAAGTTAATAAACTTGAGCGTTTATTAACTTTGTACGCAAAACCCTTATGGTGCAGAGTAATATTAGATTTTGCATTCTTGGGTTTGCCGGTTAATGAGAGTTCTATAAGCAGTTACATGAAACCAAATGCAAAAGTTTTAAAATTGTCGGATATATACAGGTGCAAATCATGCGTCAAAGAAGCGTTTCTTTCACGTGTATTAATATGCAAGTAATTATGAAATATGTTAAAACTATAAAAATTTACGTTGTCTTTCGTTATAGAAGTGCTGGAAAACATTATAATCATCGTCATGCATTTCACCGTGCGGATGGTAGCTAGCATCCTTATATACATAGAGAGAGAGAGAGAGAGAGAGAGAGAGAGAGAGAGAGAGAGAGAGAGAGAGAGAGAGAGAGAGAGAAGAAGAATAAAAAGCTAGCTGAACACAACCAGAGATATATAACCCTATGTTGCTTCGGTCGAATTTCATAATTTCGGTCTGTGGATTTTTCTCAGAGATTTCCTTTGAAGAGAAATGTATTTACCTGATCTGTCTGTCTGTCTCTCTGTCTGTCTGTCTGTTTGTGTGTCTACCTTTCTGTCTGTCTGTCTCTCTGTCTGTCTGTCTGTTTGTGTGTCTACCTTTCTGTCTGTCTGTCTGTCTGTTTGTGTGTCTACCTTTCTGTCTGTCTGTCTGTGTGCGCCCCTCCAGCTGTTTGACGTTTTGTGCTTCGATCTTCTTTTTATCTCTTTCTATTTGTCTCTGTTAGTCTGAGTATGTCCGTTGGGACACAGGGAAAAATATACATTTTCAAACCTATTATATTTTAAACATCAATTGAAAAGAAATGCCAGTTCCTAACTCTCATCTGCAACTACAGTAATAGCATTACAAACATTATACATTGATTCAGATTTTATTGCTAATTTTCTTATTACTAATAAACATCTATATTATATTGTTTGTATATAGGCAGGTTTGTTATGCTTCATTTAAAGTTTAAATTCACTTCCATAAATTTTCACAAATTCCCAAATGTGCGTTGATAAAAAAAGCGATTCTTCTAAAATTAAGTTTTTGACGCTCACATATACACTACTGCAGCAGGGTTCCTCTGGGTTACAGCGAAATTAATTAAAAAAAAAGAAATCACTTTATTCCAGGTGACAGCTGACATCTGATATCAGCAATTTCTTACAACTGTTTTTAATGGGCTCTTTTTTACGGGCGCCCGCTTCGAATCAGGTTCCATATACCAAACAAATCCCCATCAAACAGTTTGCTGAACTTCGCAATTTTTGTGTCAAAAACTCAACACTTATCATACAAGGGATACAAGGAGAATACTAACGGGAAATACTTTTGATTTCACCTTCGCTCTTGGGAGACTTTAAAATTTAGGATTTTTTTTTTTTTTTTTTTTTTTTTTGTAACAGAGTGGCGAAATAGGTAAAATAAATAAAAGAAAGGAGAGAAAGGAAAGCGTCAACTGGGAAAAGATAACAGAGAAAAATTTGGTAAAATAAAAATACAATATCATAATATTAATAATTAGAATACTAACACCAGTAATTAATAAGCTGTCAGACAGATGGATATGTGCTGACTCAAAGGTGACTACAATGAACTCGAAGAATATTTGAGAAAGGCTTGATAAAATTCAAGTTGACCATTTTCCTTTTCCCTAGTTCAGCGACGGAATTGGCCCTTGGGAGCTTTCGTTCCCTGTTACACTTCTGTTATGCTTATAATCTATGGACTTTATATTAGAAATTCTCGAATGAAACAAGATCAAGAGACACAGAACAAGTAGAACAATGTCAGCTGTTACAATAAAACTCTAGATAGTCCGTAAAGTTATAGTGAGCAGTAAGTTAATGAAGAAGCTTAAAACTCACAGGTAAGGAGACAATATTAAAGCAAGAAATAGATAAATAACCGCATGTAATAGTAAGTGGAAGTGAAAAAGTAACTGATGGTTTATTTATATACGTTGGGGGAAATTTATCTCTTCTTTCGTTTTGCTACGTTATATATACATATTTATGTATGTATGTATATGTATATATATATATATATATATATATATATATATATATATATATATATATATATATATATATATATATATATATATATATATACATATATATATTTTTTTTTTCTTTCTTTCTTTCTTTCTTTTTTTTTTTGGGACCCCTCAGTGAGTAAATGCTTCAAGTAGAAGAAAACTGAAATGTGGACCTCCTAAGTTACACATGGGAGGGTAAGAGTATATGCTGGTTTGATAATCTTAGCTGATGTGAGAGAGAGAGAGAGAGAGAGAGAGAGAGAGAGAGAGAGAGAGAGAGAGAGAGAGAGGTGGGACGGGTGTAGGGGCCACCGGTAAGGCCATGAGTCTTTCAAATTATCTGGTTAAAAAAAATACGGAGAGGACAACCGGTGAAGAGTAAAAACGTGGAGAATAAAGAAAAAAGAAGAAAATATATAAAAGGCGTTATTGTAAAGTCTCATAAAGATAAAATTAAAAGGAGATAAGAACAGAAGGACTACGAAAGAGGGAGGAGAGAAAGGAAAAAAATGGGGAAAACTGTAAAGATGATGAAGAACAATGACGAAAAAAAATGCAAAAAACTCAGTGAAGAGCATCAGGTTATTACAAACACGTTTACGACAGAGAGGACCTATTGGTAACGGAAAGACGCAAATGAATTAAAAATAAAGGCAGTGATGTACAATGAAATTTAGAACTGACGCAGTTGACTTACTGGAGTCAGCTATGAAACTTATCTCTGATGACTACAAAACTTTCAACATGAAAAATATAAATAAAAAGACAAGTGAAAGGGTTTTTATCGGAATGAAAAAAATATGAACATCCGTCTTTTGTCTTTAGTATTGTTTTTTTCTGTAAATTTGGGCCTAAGAGAGAGAGAGAGAGAGAGAGAGAGAGAGAGAGAGAGAGAGAGAGAGAGAGAGAGAGAGAGAGAGAGAATATATGATGCGAATAGATCTTTATATTTTATGAAAACCAGTTTTTTTTTTTTCAGAGGACGCTGATAACAGCAAAGCATTTCATCTAGGTCGCCCTCTCTCGTCAAATCTAATTAAACTAAAACGGTCGTTCTTCTCCTGAATATCTTTGTCTCTCCGCCTTCACACTAATTACACCACCGTGTGTTTCTGACCTTTCATTTGACTCCACGAAAATTGTTGTTGAAGACATAGGGATATGATGAGTTGGGTCAGGGGATGAACCGGCCCCATGGCGTAATTTAATTAATGCCATGAATTCTCTCTGGGGAAAGAAGTCTGAAATCCATTCTTTTTCAGGGGGTGGGATGCGGGGTGTGAAATGGTGGAAGTTTTTATTTCAGAGGTGAGACATTATTCTACGCTTTATTGAATCTTTATGTATGAAATTCGTAAACTCCTCAAATCTACCTCAGAGTATTTTTATTTATAACCTTTTTACTTTTTAATTGCTAATTTGCAAGGCTAACATTCAACTATGCCACATCCAAGATAAAATAAAAGCTTCTGCCATTCAGCAGCCCCCTACCCCGGGCGAGATAATGACATCAAGACCTCTGCCCTTTGAGCGAATTTATGATAGTAATCAAATGCAATAGGGGGGTTTGGTCCTCTCCTGCCCCTAAACGTCTCAACAAGAATTTACATGGCGTAACATGCAAGTTCACAAACATATTGTGGTGCAATTAATCCTCAAATTATTTTTTCGCACAGCAAACGACAAAGAAAGCAAAAATGTCCGGGAAAGAGGATTTAAAAGCTTATTCATCCTTTCAGTGAAACATTTTTGATCTAATGACACCATCGACCCGGATGGAACGTTGCTTTAGAGTTTAGTATCATGTGCGTCTTAGGGGAAGCAAGTGGCTGGTTGTCGTGAATTTTTATGATCGATGCTCTTCAAGCGTTCTCTCTCTCTCTCTCTCTCTCTCTCTCTCTCTCTCTCTCTCTCTCTCTCTCAATACTGGCTGAGGGTTATAATGGATATGCAAGACATGCACTTTGCCAAAAGATCATAGATTTATGAATGATGGGTTCCTAGAAAGTGTTGAAGGAATTTATATTCCAGCGAAAGGAAAATATTGTAAAGATACTTTATAAACTTTTAATACACACACACACACACACACACACACACACACACACACACACACACACACATATATATATATATATATATATATATATATATATATATATATATATATATATATATATATATATATATATATATATATTCTAAATAGTGTTTGATCAGTGTTATATCTAACTGGAATATCTGAGGTATCACTAGTCGTTTTTTTCAAAATTAAAAGTATTGAATCGTTATGAAACCTCAATGAAACACAACGCTTTTACCGGTAAAATTCACCAGCGAATATAAACCAAAACATTATAAAAAAAACTGACTGTTTTTCAAGTCCAAGAACATTAAGGCTACGGAGAGAAATACATTGGTTTACTTTTTGTAAGGCGCTGTAAATGCAGCTCTCTAATTGCAGTAACAAAATTTAACCTTCACCCAGTGAGAGAGAGAGAGAGAGAGAGAGAGAGAGAGAAAATGTATTGTCCACTGAAACTAGCCGTCTTGCATTTTTGTGGCAAATCAGAAACCTACCTAACCGCAACCTTTGATGCAATTTCTCTCTCCAGCCTTTGATCTCTCTCTCTTTCTCTCTCTCTCTCTCTCTCTCTCTCTCTCTCTCTCTCTCTCTCTCTCTCTCTCTCTGTCCTTTTCTTCTCATTTTACACCATACAAACTGTGAATTTAAAAGCTATTATGCGTAAGTGGAATTTTTTCAGGAAAGCAGCACGCAGATTATTAAAAAAATATGTTATTTGGATATCAATCATTATTATATAATTTTCGTGTCTCACACATTTATGCACACTTCAGGTTGTTATGTAGCACATATAACGCTACAGCTTACCTGTTAAACAAATGAACGAATGTTAATTCCTAAGGATACATAAGACTGGTTAAACAATAAATTTAATCGAAGCTTTTTACAAGAAAACTCACGATGAGCTCACTTTCGCAAAACGTGATTAACTGTGTTCGTCCATTTTTTATCCAAGGTAATTAGTTCCTGGAGATGTATAAATTTCCTTTTCAATTTACCTCAGAAAAAAGTGGTCTTTCCACTCTATCTGAGTTCTCTTCTGTCAGTATACCAGTCTTTTACTCTAACTATTTGAGAAAATAAGGCTGATTCAAAACTTTTCCTTTTTTTCCTTTAAAACTCACTTTGTGGTATCTGTAGTTTTGCAGTTAACAAGAAAAAAAAAAAAACAAACCATTATCTACAGAGTTCCCCTTGTCGGATTGTCCACATCTCAATACTAATCACTGACATTTTTTAGTTGCCTTTCACCTCCTTGTTTAAATTTCTCTCACGATCTTGAAATTAAAACCATACGGTTTACATGTCTAATAATAATAATAATAATAATAATAATAATAATAATAATAATAATAATAATAATAATGAAACTGTATAACTGTTGACAAATTGTTCTTCGTAAAATTCCTTGTATTTCACGGATGAGCCCCTGAAACTTCGAGATGCACTGTGCCTATTTTAGTTCGCCATGTCTGTCACTCATCACGACTATTTGAAAACTGCATTCCTTGAAATACTTTGGTGATTCCGACGAAGTGTTCAAAGACTTCTCCTGAGAAAGATGCAAACATGTCTCTTCCCATTCAGATCAAATAACAGGAATTTTCTTCTTCTGGGTCTGAATAAGATTTTTTTGATGTCTAGACCTTTTTAGATCCTGATTTGACAACGAAAAACTATTTAGGCTTAGAGGAGACTATAGAACAGAAAACCTCCTGACCGAGATCTGTCTTACGTGAAACTTCGTATGAGATCAGTCTTTTCCTTTCATGATAAGAATTTCCGGCCGTCATAACTCCTTCTAAGTACTGTCAACAAGAACAGAGATGAAAAATTGAAAATAAATCTTTTTACAGTTGGAGTAAACCGCTGAACGTGTCCGTATGACCAACTGCACCTTACGCCTTCCTTACTCTCATTTCTCCGAGACATCGATAGTCTCAACAAAAGGAAATCCTTAAACTGCTGAAATCATAATTATCATCTAGTGAAAAAGTCGATAAGGAAGCTTCAGTTTATATGGGATATTCAGCTTGTGTAAGATGCATTGTCTGAGTATGAGCATTTGCGCGAATTTTTTATGCACGCCTTAATATCAAGCAAAATATATTTCTAAAAAGCAAACAATTGTTGTTGAGTGAATCCTTGTAAGAGGCGCCGGTTTCTTTTCAGTTTAGTGATGTCTGGGAGTTGCTATCTTTTGCTCGCACTTGGAGACTGGTTTTAAATTTTGCCATTACTACCTTTTTATTCAATGTCGTTTTTTTTATCTTATTTTCACACATGTTTCCCTCTTCTGATTACGTGCTTTCACATTCTTTTTCTCTCTATATTTCATTAAAATTGTTTCTTATTCCTCTCACCCAAACAACCACCTCCTCTGTTTAGGTTTTTTATGCTTTTTGCTTCATTCCTCCATGCACCGTTTTTTTCCTTTTCCTTCTTTTTCAAAGTTCCTTGTATTAGTTCTCTGTTATTTCAGTAGTGTTAAAAGTAGAATAAATCTCCCAACAAGTTTCCTTGATCCATTATTTTCATTTATTTTTTCACCGTTCGGCTTCTTCCCCTTAAGATATTTGGGCGGGAGTGGGGGGGAGCGGGGGTGGGGGTTGCCAATTTGTGGCATAAGAATGTTTAGCCTTCCTGTTCCACAGCAAGTCTTTAGGAAGAGGTCGCTGGTTTGGCTTAGTAACTAAATATTGGTGGGTTACGCCTTTATTATTCCCATTCAATAAACATTGTCATTAGCGATATTGTATACAACAGGATTCCCCTCACCTTAAATCGCCTCCAACGAAGCATTGATTTTGGCCTTTAGTTCAAAGTATTTCATGAAATGATGAATGTGTTGATTTTTCTTTTAAAGGTCGCATCACAAGCTTTCTTAAATGATAAGTACAACGCTGAAATTGTTCCACTGGGCATTGCGAGGGTGTTATCCACGCGTGTTTGTAAGCTGTACACAGAAAAAAGGAAAAAAACAAATCATCTCCCTGAAGCATTTCACAAATACGGAGTCAGGGAATTGCTTCTGCACTGGGGATCAAATTCATGACACAATAAGAAAAAAGGTGGAACAAACTGATTATAATTCAGAATTCAGTTTCATTTCCTTTTCGAAATTTTAGCTCATTAGGAATGATCAAATGCTTTTTGTGGCCACTTGATATATCTTTAATTTTTAATGTTTCTTTATATTAGGATGTAAAAAACGCTTAATAGTTAACAAAGAAATGTTAAATCTAGTTACTAACCTTGGGACAAAGAGAAACTAAACTTTGCAATGTTTTCAGTAAAAAAAAAAAAGAAGAAACACTAGCAGTATCAATAACAACACTTGCAGCAAAGCCAGATGCAGCAGCAAGATATCAAAAATAACAACTGAGAAACTATATTACGCCTATTTATCCAGATAATGAAATGAGAGCTTAAATGGAGTGCTTCCTTCGTCTCCGTTATTTGACATCCTTCCACTTGGTTAAACTATTGCAAGTCTGGCGCTTTCCATTAATTGAGGAGAGATACTTCCTTCATGCACAACAATACCTGGCAGGCATTGTTGCCATTGATAATTTCATTAAATCAGAAGAAATTTCTTTACCTTCTTGATATTTGAATTCCTTCGTTGTATTAATATAGACAACATTTTGTCCCGTCTAATTACCTCGAACGAATGAACAAGTGGAGGTAAGTGAAAAGAATGACTTCCCTAAAATGTCGGTAACATTTCTCTCAAAAGCAGGAAATTGCCTCACAAAGAGAATTTGCTGGGACAATGGAAGGAAAGATACCCGAAATAGCGATGCTGTCAAGTTACTTGATCATCAGTCTTTCATTCATTGCCACTTTCCTTCAAGAGAGAGAGAGAGAGAGAGAGAGAGAGAGAGAGAGAGAGAGAGAGAGAGAGAGAGAGAGAAAGAGAGAGAGAGAGAGAACATTATTAGAGGAACTGAAAGAAAATTTATAGGGGCACTCCTAAACTGACAGTTGGGTTCTGCATTGCGTCATTTGGCAGAAATATTCTGTTTAACACGAACTCTTTTATTACGGCTTGTCAAATTCATGAAGGAAGTTATGTATCATCCCCTTAGTCTGTCATATTGCTCTCGAAAAGGTCATAAATCTTACAGCTGTAGAGGTTGATGTCTACTAGGGTTCTCTTTCTTTCACCTATTCGTAGACTTGAAGTGAGACAAAATTAGACTACTTGCTGCTATGTCTACTAACAGACTTGCAGCCACAAGAAAATAAAAAGTCGGAATTTTTGTGGAATGAAATATAGTTCAAAAAACAGCAGAACTACTACATGGCGGCAAGACGTTCTCGGAAAATTAGGAGAATATCTCATAAATGATTTATAATAGAGAAAAGTAAGTCAAAATGGGGAGCTCAAGAAATCAAAGGTTAAATCCCTTGGTTTTCTGTATTTTGGGTCCACATGAAAACAGTTATCTTTTAAGAACTTAGGCTGCCTTGCTCTAGGTTTGGCATTTCTTATCTTTATTACTGTTATTATAATTTTCATTCTTCAGAATTTGAACATATTCATACTTAGAGAGGAAAAAAGGTCATGAGCTTATAAAAGTTTTTACAGAAATAAAAGGTCCTAAAGTGTAAATAAAAGCAAACAGAACAAGTTACACACACACACACACACACACACACACACACACATATATATATATATATATATATATATATATATATATATATATATATATATATATATATATATATATATATATATATATATATATATATACATGTATGTGCATGAATATGTGTATATATATATATGTGCATACATAAATATTCATATACACGCATTGTGTGTGTGTGTGTGTGTGTGTGTGTGTGTGTGTGTGTGTGTGTGTCTGCACACACACACACACACACACACACACACACACACACACACACACATATATATATATATATATATATATATATATATATATATATATATATATATATATATATATATATATATATACATAAGGGCTGAGCTGAGGCTCGAAGTATACATCACGAAGGAAGTAATAGGAAAGACATCCTCATCCTCTAACAGTTTATTTCCAATGCCGACGTTTCGTGACGAATTCCAAGTCGCATTTTCAATGCTATAAAATATAATTTGCGAACATTAATAACAAATTAATTTATTGAGATATGCAATGGCAACAGATCTTTATGTAGTAAAAATATTTAAAACAAAATACCTCATTCCAAGACAAGCCAATTATAAGTAAAAGGAGTTCACTAAAATCTTAAAGCAACCTACCTACATGAAAGAAAGAGCAAGAGTGAGATCTCGTTACATGAAACTCCGGATCTGATCAGTCCTTTCTGCCATTACCTTTCATAATGCGGGTTGTTCTGCCTCTCATAATTCCCTACATACGGGGAAGGTGTCATTATTACGCTGTCAACCAGAAAAAAAGATGGAAAGCTAAATGTTAGTCCAGTGAAAGATGGAGTCAGACTATAAACATATTTTTATGACCAACTGAAACATGCGTCATCCTACTCCACACTCCCTCGAGACATCAAGTCACAGCAAGAGAGAAGCCTTCAATTGCTGAAATCATAAGTGTCACCTACGTAGAAAATCAACAGAGTTACCTATATGTGTTCTGGAGGTTGCATATAAGTGTTCACAATCTTCAAGTAGACCCTAATGCTTTGTATGAGATTCATTGCCTGAGTGTGAGCATTTGTATGTATCTTATGCATGCACTTAATATGATGCAAATGTATTTCACGTATGAGAACGCAGATATGTGAAACAAGCCTGATAACTGTTCCTCTTGACTGAATCCAAGTGAAAGGCACCCATTTCGTTTGCAGGTCAATGATGTTGGGGAAGTTGTTGGGTCTTGCTTTTCGGTATCTCCTCTTGCCTAATTCAATGTCGCTTTTCTGTCTTATTTTCAGATACATTTCTCTCCTCTGATTACTGCACATGTATCTGAATGAGAAAAACTAAGGTTACATAAACATATAACTTTAACATTTTCCTATATCACCCTCATCTCTACCAGTGTCCATCATCTATCTATACACAGTTGGTTTGACTATGCATTATAGTACTTCACAAAGCTCATGCAGTACTATACTACGAAACTTGCAATGATATTTGTAATGAGTCTTGTATAAGTCTACCTCATATTCCCACTGTATTTCATTATTTGCTCCCTTTCTTCTCATGCATACATCTCCCTCCTCTGCATAATTTTTCCTTTGTTATAGTGCTTTTTGCCTCCCCTCTTCCGTGTGTCGTTTTCTTGCCTTTCCCTTATTTTTGTCACACTCGTTTAACTGTTCTTTGTTTTTCAGTAATATTAAAAATAAAAACAAAATCCTTAACATTTTTTTTTCATTTGTTTCTTTTCACCGTTCGGCTTTTTGTTTTGAGAGATTTGGGCGGAGGTGAGGGGAGAGCGGAGGTGAGGGGAGGGCGGGGGGCGGGGTGGTGGGTTGTGAAACAGTGGCAGAAGAATGTACAGCTTTTCAGCTTCACAGCAAGTCATGAGGGAAGAGGACGCTGAAGCTGAAGATAAATTAATTAAGTAATACAGTATAGAAAACAAATTATCATAAAGGAAGATATATTAAGTATCAAAATTGAGGCTTAGCAACTCGAAGCACCCTGGTGGGTTACGCCTTTATTATTCACCTTTTCAATAAATATATTTATTAGCGATAATGTAAACATCGTGTAAACTGCAGGATTCCGCTTGCTCATAGATCTCCTCTGCCTCTGCACTGTGCCTTTTGGATGTGTTTTGCTTTCAGTTCAAAGCATTTTAGGCATGATTAATGTGTTCATTTATTTAAAAGGTCGCGCCACTAGCATTCGTAACAGTAGTAAAACACTGAAACTTTTCCATTGGATATTGGCTGAACATTATTCATGCGTTCGCCAGATGTGCACAAAGCAAAATTGAATGATCTCTCTGAAGCACTTCACAGTTACTCATCAGATAGTATTTTAGCGTCGGAGATAAAATTCATAATAAAATAGTGAAACATATAGAATAAATGGATAATGATTCAGATTTCAGCATCATTCGCCTATTCGAAGTTTCAACTCAACAGGAATGTTATGACTGATGAAATGCTTGCTGTACAATTGATATATCACTAATTTGTACTAATACTTCATGAGAGGGGAAAACCAAGAAGTTTAGCAGTTGACAGCAAATGGTTAATAAAATAAAAGCAGCAGCAATAACAACAAAAATAGCGATGCTAAATCCAATAGCAACAATAACAACGACGAGAAATTACTTTAAGACTATTTACCCAGGCAATGAATGAAATGGGGGCTGAAACTGAGTGCTACCTTTGTTTCCGTTAATTAACTTCCTTCCACCTGATTCAACTATTGCGAGAATGCTGCTTTGAAATAATTGTGGAGAGGGAATTCTCTGATGAACTCCAATACCAGAAAGGACTTACATCCATTGATAACTAAACTAATTCAGAAGAAAGTCCGCCTCTGCCTTTCTTCAGGTTTGAATTTCTTCAGTGTACATCGACAACATTTTGCCTTGTCTCATTACTTTGAACACAAGAACACACGCAGGTAAGTTAAGAGTTTGATTTACCTACAATGCACGTGTTACCTCTCTCAAAGGACGGAAACTACCCTGCAAAGAGTATTTTCCAGTACAACTGAAGGAAGGCTGCTGCCCAAATTAATTACTGCGATTCAGTTAGTTTACCAACAATCGTGAATTTGACTTGACTATCGCTCATGCTCTTGGAGTTTTTATTATCATTTTTCCGATTCTTTATTTCTTCCTGCGAGATTGGAATGAGTTTTTATTTTATTTTTTTCTCAGGGCGCCTGCTTATGCATTTAGGTGTGCGAGATTACAAGCGTTTTAGAAGGATATATCAAGAACGGGTTAACGAATTCCAATCTAATTGAAAGTATCTGTTGAGTGATCAGCCCCATAATCAGCTTTTAGTATATTTTGACCAGATGAAGATATCATATTCTGTCACCATGGGAAACATCTCATTCATTTACTGCATATTTACTTCAAGGAAGAAAAAGAAAGATTTTACGAGAAACTCAGAAAATGCGTTGGGGCTCTTATCAACTGACAGTTGAACTTTGCGTTGGGTCACTTGGCAGAGGTATGTCTTGTTTCCTTATAATATTCATATAAAGAAGCTTATATATTAGTCTTGGGCCTGTCATATTTATTTCGAAAGGTGCATCAATCTTACCTTACAAATAAAGGGACTGATACTTACACGAGGAATTGTTTATCGTATTATTCAATTTAAACGGAATATTAAACACCTCGTTTTTTCCTGGTAAGAGGCCTATAAGGGGAGAAGAAAATACAAAATTGGAGTTTTTGAGGAATTCAAAATATGTCAAAAAAAAAGTTAGAACTCTTAAATGAAGGCACCACGTTCACGGGAACCCGTGAAAATTCTCATAAATATCAATGATAATAAAAATAAATGGGAATGGCGAGCTCGAGAAATTCTTGGGTTGAGTTTTACTTAGTTTACGGTCTTTCGGGTCTAAATGAAAACATTAATTTTGCAAGAGTTCAAACTAACATGAAATCGACTGTGCATTTCTTGTCATTATTATCGCTATTATTCCTGTTGTCGTTCTTCAGGATTTGAAAGTACTTATAATAAGCAAGATCAAAGATATCATGGAACTGAAAAACTATATATATATATATATATATATATATATATATATATATATATATATATATATATATATATATATATATATATATATATATATATATATATATATATATATATATATATATATATATATATATATATATATATATATATATATATATATATATATATAATATTTTCATCGATATCATGAACTTTTTATGTTCACAAGCATTAAGCTACAAATGTCGTTTTAATATCAGATTCACACATCCTCGGAATAACATAACCTGAAGTGTTTTCAGTGACGGTGACCACTGTGCTGTCAAGAGATAATCCAACGGTTACCTTCCCAAAAACGTCGTTGCTTCCCAACCTTTTGGGATTCGAATCTCTTTGGTGACGAACCGTCTACTAATTGTGAATTCCCCTTCTGTAATGTTGTTTCGAGGTTGAGTGAATCTGATATTAAACGACAGTTATTAGAATTTTATATATATATATATATATATATATATATATATATATATATATATATATATATATATATATATATATATATATATATATATATATGTGTGTGAGTGTGTATGAAGAGGAAAAAGGAACCATGTTATTAAGGTACGGAAACATCTGAAGGGGTAATTTGCGCCAAAAGAATGGCCATCGGAATAGTAGGAATAATCAAGCATAAATCTCAGAATCTTTGAATTAAAAAGGAATATCATTTTAGGAATTACTAAAGACCATATAATGGTGAAATAAGTCTTTTGGTGGTACTGATTCAGTTCTGAAGCAATGCACATTCAGTGGTTGGCCAGTGTTCCCTTATGAAATCTCAAGTTTGAAGGTTCAAGGATAATTCGCATACAGTTTCAAGATATTTCGATTCCTCTTCACCAAAGAAGTTTTCCTGGAAAACTGACACAAAAATCATGGTAAATCCAGTATGTCATTAATAAGTTTTCGTAAGGACACTCGGCCATGCTAACTATTTTATCAAACACAGATTCCTTTGACGATCATCAAAGGAACATTTTAGCCGAATAAACTAATTAGAATCAAGAGGATGAACTGAGGTATGAAAGCGATGTAGAAAGGGAAAAGAAAGTAAAGAGAGAGAGACACGAGGAAGGCCGAGTGAGGTGAGATAAGTGCTTTCATGGAGGCATATCAAGTTCTGAGAATGGAGGAGGATCCTTCGCTAAGGACGATAGGAATTCCTTTCATGGTTTGGAAGTTGTCTATTTCAGGTCGAAGAACCCGGGCAGGGGTAGGGGGCTAGGAAGAGAGGGAGGAGATGAGAAGGAATGAAAGGATCCCTCCCTTTAGGAGGGACTATTTTCAAGGTAAGAACAAGGAAATAGGAGGAAGGAAGCAGAGATGGAGTAAATTGCTTCCAAGCTGAGAGGGTAAAATTGCATTATAAACGAAACTTACAGGAGGAAAAAACAAAGAGTGGGTTAGGTTCTAAAAGATTCGATGAGGAACTGAAAGAAATGTGTTGGGAAGACGGAAGCCTAAATTAGAATAAAAGTACTTAAAACAAAACAACTGGGTAAAGGATAGGCTGAATGTAAAAACCCTATGCCTTAATTGGGGCATTGTGTACCAAAGTCGTTTTAACATAACAGCTCTCTGTTTATCAGTTTTGTTCTTAACTCTGTTTTTTTTTTCATATACTGGCCTTCTATTTTGTAGATGACTGATTTGTAAATTAATGACCAAAAATAAAACCTAAAGGTTTTTGTAATTAGAAATATCAAAAATATTTTTTGGTGAAATTATAGAAAAATTAGAAATAAGAAAAGCGCAAACGAAAGGAATTTAAGAATATAAAAACCAAACTAAGCAATGTAACATGAATACAGTAGACCATAACCAAGAGCAAAGCGTTGCAGAAAATAACAGAAATTGTCGATCTGGATTTTGCGTTTTCCTTCCGAGCCTGATGACTCACTGCCAGAAAGGGGCATTTGATGGATAAGGATATATAAAAAAAAAAGATCCGGTAACAAGCTGAAAATGCAACTAAATTTCAAATAAAGTTCACAAAAACAGAATGACAAAGAGAACATGGAAAAAAGGATAAAACCAATAAAATAATGCTGAAGCAATGAACATAGTGGTAACATACTAATAAATTTTGTTTGTTGACGTCATACTACTTACGCTATGCCCAGTTCAATGAAAGTTTTCCGGTACTTCGGATATTGAGTTTTCCTGGTACGAAAATAATCTTCAGCCAGAGGCGGTGGTTGGGAGATCAGAATTGTTATTATTCTCAAGGGTATTTATGGTCGCAATCTTTTCAGAAAATGAAAGGGAGACGATGAAGGCTACTGAAACCAATTCGGGCAGAAAAATGAGATGACCCTCAGTGAAACGTATGAGAAGAGACAGGACAACAATGGGAGAATAAAGAAAGGCAAAGTAAATCAAGGAAAAGAGACCTCCACAGTGACTATTTGTTAAACATGGAAGATGTCTTGTTTACACGATCAACTTAATACTTTCAAAGAAGGCTTCGACCAGTGCCCTTACTTCACCTGGTTTTCCTTGCTCACCAGCATCTTTGAAGATTTATCAATAATGATATCAGGAAGTGTTCTTTGCTGATTTTCATATCAGAATTTTCTTGTCATATTTATAACAACGAGGCCATTATTAACATCCAATTGGTTTTTTTTTATACCTGTAGCTGGGTTTTTTTTTCCGGTCTTATGTCCTCTGAAAAATTGGATTTTTTTATTGTATCTTTCAGAGTTTACAGTTCCGATATAACAAATTGATTTCGTTTTGTGCCTGATGCAATTTTTAAGGATTATGACAAACGCCCAGGCAACTTTAAAATTGCATATTTTGATTAAATTTCTGATGTCTATTTTAAATGAACTGTTATTATCTTTCTTGTTTCCAGAGTTCCAGAAGAATCCAAATCACTTTAAAGTTATGTATGTATGTATATAGTTAAAGTGCATTTGTGAATATAATATATCAATATATATATAAATATATATATATATATATATATATATATATATATATATATATATATATATATATATATATATATATATATATATATATATATATATATATATATATATATATATATATATATATATATATATATATATATATATATATGTGAAAAATATTATATATATTTCCATTTATATAGGACCATATAATAAATATCATATGTGAACACACCAGCACTAACGAGGCGCTAAGTGTGTGTATAGGAACCTATGGTTAGATAAAGTGTGGAAAACTCACCCCCTTGACTTGTGTGCCACACCCACAGGTGTGATATAATCAAATATATATATACCAAATTGATTTCGAATTTTGTCCAAAAGATGAAGCAAGTGGAGGAGGCCTAGAGCTGCAATTTTTCAGGATTATCTTGACAAACGCCCTAGAGGAAGCAACTTTATTACAGAATAGCATATTTTGATTAAATCTGTTATTGTCTATACCATTACATTCGAAACATTTTTAAATGAACTGTTATTATCTTTCTATATTGAGTACAAAATAAATCCAGCGTTCCAGAAGAATCCAAATCACTTTAAAGTTAAACAGGTAAAGTGACCTGGAGACAAAAGCATTAACTTAAATAAAAGAATAAATAACAGTTAAAGTGCATTTGTGAATATAATCAATATGATATATATATATATATATATATATATATATATATATATATATATATATATATATATATATATATATATATATATATATATATAACGATATATATATATATATATATATATATTCTATATATATCTACAGGATATATCATATTAATAAGAGACAATTAAAAACTGGTGTGGTCTATACAATGAAGGATATAATGATATATATATATATTATATAGGTGATATATAGATATATATATATATATATATATATATATATATATATATATATATATATATATATATATATATATATATATATATATATAATATATGTGTGTGTATGTGTGTGTATGTGTGTGTGTGTATTGGTGGATTATCAGGTGATATATATATATATATATATATATATATATATATATATATATATATATATATATATATATACATACATATATATATATATATATATATATTATATATATATATATATATATATATATATATATATATATATATATATATATATATATATATATATATATATATATATATATATATATATATATATATATAAATATATATATATATATATATATATATATATATATATATATATATATATATATATATATATATATATGTGTGTGTGTGTGTGTGTGTGTGTGTGTGTGTGTGTGTGTGTGTGTTGTGTGTGTGTGTGTGTGTTTGTACATACATACACCCGTGCTGGCATATGGCGAGCTTAATCTAAGTCATCATAATATTCCACCATTGTCAAACCGCACCAGTCTTTAATTATCTCTTATAAATATGATATATCCTGTAGAGAACGTTGATATTCATTATATTCACAATTGTAATTTATCTGTTATTTACTCTTTTGTTTAAGTTAATGCTTTTGTTTCCATGTCAATTTTACCTGTTTAACTTTAAAGTGGTTTGGATTCTTCTGGAACTCTGGCTTAAGTCTTTAATGTGTATAACAATATTAGTTAATCAGAATATGCTTTTGGGTAATAAGTTACCTGTAGGACGTTTGTCAAGATCATTCTTTAAAAACGCAGCTCATAGGCGATCTTACAACACGAAATCACTTTGGTATAAATTTCTTTTCTGGCCTTGTCTTCCCTAGGTAATAGGGGTTAGCCATCTTGCTCACTTTCCACTTCAACGAATATTAAACAAAATTACTGGGCTTAGCAACACAGATATGGGCGACCGCCGCGGTATGACAGGCGAAATCCCCAGACAAGCCTCGAAAAATATTTTAAGGACTGGTAATTATTGTTATTTTGACCCATTCACATGTATTCTTCAACAAGAAGAATATAATTAAATTCGTTGTTTTTATTTGCTCAGTTTTCAAATGTCCACACAGTAACAAAATGGGAACTGATCGATTTCTCTGAAATGAGAAAACAAAATAAACAATTACTCATTCGATATATAGATGGAAGATTTTATGCCATAAATATTTCTTTTTAGTATCCGCAATAAAAAAAATCTCGTCTGGACACCGGAAAACTACCGCGGGAAGCAAAAAGTCTTTTGGGAATGGAGGAGTAACGAACAGAAGGAAGCTCAAGATGGATGGGGATTGATTAAGATTGAAACAACTTGAACATCTTTTTGTTTCTCTTCTTTCCCTCCTGGGTAATTACAGTGGTAATGGTTTTTGGTCATCTTATAAAGTTTGTGATCAAATGTATTTTTCTACGATTTTCTGTTCCTTTTAACAAATTAAGATTTTCCTTAGGAGTAATCTTAGAAGCATATAGAAATGTAAAACAAATTTTTTTTATTATATGAAGATTCCTTAGGCACCACTAGATTAACTGCTATATTCAAATCTTTTCAACGCGTAAAGGTGAAACCACATCGGAGTCCTTTGGGAATTGACTAATTACAGAAAAGTAGCGTTTCCTTTAGTTAAGGAAGAAATATCAGTCTTTCAAGGACAGTCCTTCATTTACGCAGCTGAAAGTAAAATCTAATTCCTGATCCATGCCCTTGTCAGTGAAAGGAGTTTCCACTCGTTTATAAAAAAAAAAAAAAATAATGAATGGGGGATCTGGAAGGGAGTTTGGAGGGTGCTTGGTCATCACTGCCAATGGCTTCCATACTGATTGTTAATTATGATCAGAGCCCTTCAATGTTAAAATTTGGGCGTCCTAATATAAGGAGAAGGCAAATTTTACTCATGTTATCTCTGACTTTAGTCGAGATTACTTCTGATTACTTGATTATCATCTTTCTTTGTTTGTGGTTTAACCTTAACTCAGTCATCTCACTAGCAACAAGTCCGGATTGATATCGGGCGACAAGTGGGCGATCTGGACCCGTTTCCTTCAAAACCCCTGATACTCTGTTGCAAGAAACGTTGAATCACATACCATGTGGTCAGCATACGCCAGTGAATCGTAAGTGGTGTTGATCCATAGTCAATCATGAAAATCAGTTGATTTAGATGTAGGCGTTCAATCATATGAATGTATTTGTGTCTGTCATTAAATAAATAATAAGACCATAAAGAGTTAATTGTCAGACTACCGTGGTGTACAAGCTCATCAAATAAATCAACCTAATTTGTAAACATCACAAGGAAGTAATAATAAAAAAGTAAAATATGCGCCGAAGAAACTTCGGCGCAATCGAGTTTTCTGTGCAGCATATAATGCCGTATGAAACTCTCAGTCGCGGCCCATGAAACTTTCAACCACTGCCCGGTGGTGGCCTGTCCTATAGCGTTGCCAGACGCATTATCATAGCTAACTTAAACCTTAAATAAAAAAAAACCACTGAGGCTAGAGGGCTTCAATTTGGTATGTTTGATGATTGGAGGGTGGATGATCAACATACCAATTTGCAGCTCTCTAGCCTCAGTAGATTTTAAGATCTGAGGGCGGACAGAAGAAAGTGTGGAAGGACAGTCAAAGCCATCTCAATAATTTTCTTTTACGGAAAATTTAAAAAAAAAAAAAAAAAAAAGGACTCTCAAAGCAAAAGGAAAATATTCAAAATGGAACAAACTCCAATTCCCTTCTCTTTCGATTTTTTACTTGGTGTCTCAGTTGCTAACTTCTGATAGAAGGGAAATGCCTACGAAAAAAGGTTCCAAGAAGAATAACATATACCATATATACACATGCATTTCTGACCACCATTTTTATGTTCCACGTGAACAGTAACACACTTAAACACAAATATTAAGCCAGAAATATCGTTTAATATCGAATTCATCTTACCAAGGGAGTGCCACGGTTCCAATCCTGGCCAGCGCAGAAACACTTGCAAATAAATACAAATCCCTTTTTGTGCAAGTTAGTCCAAGTCATAGTGATTTCGATATTAAAGATAATTTCATTTTTTACGATATTTTTCCTAATATTTGTTGATATAAGAAGGCCATACGTGTATAAGTGACAAAAAATTTCGCATTATAGACATACATAAAGTAAGATCAGATTAACGTCGTATGCGTCTTGATCTATGGAATGAAGTCAGAGACTGTTAGCAGAAATAGCAAGCTTTCTTTATTATTGCACTTGAGGTAATGTCTATATATTTCTAAATGATGTGTTTCCTAACCATGATTTAATTTGCACGATCTAGTCTTATAACTAAATGCATGTTTTCCCCTTAAGATCTTATGCGAGGTAAATATTTAAACTACTGTACAGCAGCCTTCTTCTTCTTCTTCTTCTTCTTCTTCTTCTTCTCTCTCTCTCTCTCTCTCTCTCTCTCTCTCTCTCTCTCTCTCTCTCTCTCTCTCTCTCTCTCTCAGATGTAGAGAAGAAACTAATCCTTTTAAATAATGACAAACCTCATTGCCTTTGGCATTAAGGCTTAAGATCTTATGCGGGGTAAATATTTAGAATACTGTACAACGGCCTTCTTCTTCTTCTTCTTCTTCTCCTCTCTCTCTTCTTCTTCTTCTCTCTCTCTCTCTCTCTCTCTCTCTCTCTCTCTCAGATGAAGAAAAGACACTAATTCTTTTAAGTAATGACAAACCTCATTGCCTTTGGCATTAAGGCTTTACTAGAGGAGTAGAATAATGGTGATCTGTTATCATATCTTTATTAATAAATTTTCATGCTATTAAGAAATGGCCTTGGAAATAAATAAATCAAATTAACAGAAGTCATTACAGAAATATTTTTTACTTTTACATCATTCGGGCTAACAAATACTCTCTCTCTCTCTCTCTCTCTCTCTCTCTCTCTCTCTCTCTCTCTCTCTCTCTCTCTCTCTATCCCTCCTGTAGCGGGTGTCCGTTCCATTTCTCGCCGAATTTACTATCGCCTTTTCCTTTAGATGTTTGCTGGACTCAAAACACAATTCAGGATACAAACTCAGGCTAGACAAAAATCGTCTTGGGAATTAGAGGTCTTGCGCAGTGAAGGAATATGTACGATGAAAAGACAGGAAAGCAAAGAATATCAGCTGGAATGAGGACATTGAACTATTTTACATTTTCATATCAGACAACCGAGGTTGACTTGAACAAAATGATCGAGAGGAGAAATATTTATCATATATTTCAATATTGATTTATTATACGTTCCAAGGTGAATAATCACCACCAGCGCGCGCACACACACACACACAAAACCTACATTAGGTGTGTATGTGGACTAAGGTGCGGCCTCCTTACTTTTCATTTTTTATTTATTTATTCATTTATTTATTTTTGAGGGGGAAATCATGTCTCAGTATGTTCACTAAATGACTGATTCTCTCATAGGAAATAACGAAGGAATCACTGCTCCCTTGACCCATCAGCTGCAAAATCAAGGATGGATTAATAAACAAAAACATCCCCACGAGCAGCTGCGTCCTCTTAGTACATAAAGGCGTCCTCAGCAGGAATAGTGAATAGAAATACCGCTCTTATTTTCTTTCTTTTGCTACATTATCAGTACAATATGATTGCATTTATCTCTTATTTTCTACTGATTACTGTCGTTAACTTTTTGATCAATTAAATTATCTTTGGCTGCATATTGATTAATTAAATTTTGCAGTCATATAGTTTAGTTTCTGGTTTCCAGAACTTATAGGAAACATTTCAGCAGTGATTGTTTATGGTAATCGACAGACCTAGCTTCTGACTATGTTATTTTCTGATGCAAAACAGATTATATCCTTAAATATATTTCTTTCTCACCAACAATGAAGGAAGAAAATGAAAAAATATTTTTTTTTATCTATATCCTGTAATCAAAATGTATTAAATAAAACGGAAAGCGTGTAATTATAAGTAGACAGGAGACGATGAGAGCATAAACTCTTCCGGATACCAGAGGACCGTTCCAGCTCTCTGGCGTCAGAGGCTTTGGAGCTGCCTTGGCGCATACCATTCATTACTACATAAAGCTTGGATTAGCAATGTAAGGTTGGTTTATATGGCGGACGTGTATTGTGCATTTGCATCTGGTAAGAGACAATTAAGGCCAATAATAATCTCTCTCTCTCTCTCTCTCTCTCTCTCTCTCTCTCTCTCTCTCTCTCTCTCTCTCTCTCTGTTCATTGTACCGAAAAGTGATTTATGATCGGACTGTGGATGGATAAAGTTTCATGAAATAAAGAGATTTGATAATTTCATAAACTTAGATTTCCTTTATTTGCAAACATTGTAATTTTTTGCTCTATTTTCTTTTTGTTTCTAGCTTTTATACTTTCAATGTGAGGCATGCAGACAGAAATATAATCTTAGTGTATTCTTGGCGTTTTATTCATGCAATGCTAATGCCAAAAGAGGCTCAGAACCGGGTTCTCTCACGAGAGGCGAGTGTCTTACTCCCAGTAACATCCTTTTTGATGGCCATGAACATCTTAGTATCTCAAGTGAGT
Source organism: Macrobrachium rosenbergii (assembly GCF_040412425.1). Lineage (NCBI taxonomy): Eukaryota > Metazoa > Arthropoda > Malacostraca > Decapoda > Palaemonidae > Macrobrachium > Macrobrachium rosenbergii. The sequence goes on from NC_089786.1 coordinate 35,688,086, forward strand.
TCCTTGTCTGTTTCCCAATTGCGAGGATTTAATTGACTGAAACTATAAATATTTCACAAGGACTATGAATTTCATACAGGAGGCACAGGGACCATAGAGTCTTTTCATGAGGGTAAAGAATCTCTATGAAATGCCGAAAAGAGGCATGAACCCCTTGAGAGGCGATGATAATTTTTGGAATGATAATCAATTCCCTTAATGTTTCAGACAAAGGGCATATGGCAATATTTAGCAAGTGGTATCTGGCAACTATTCGACATGCAACGCCATGGTTACAGACTGATAGTTTCCACGTCTGAAGCATAGAGCGTCAAAAACACTGCGTGGCTATCTTCCTGTCGAGCTTGTGACCTCGGGCGGCCATATTGCAACTCCCGGTCCAGCATTACAGAACTATAGTGTAGACTGTAGAGGAAAAACACTAAAACAGATCATAGCTTTTTTCCACTCATTTAATTATTTTAAGAACGTTATTTTATTGCAGGTAAGTTTATCATTACTGTACTATATTGTTATTGTTCTGAGGTCTAAGAAAGGTATTTTGCGCTGTTTCTGTACTTATCTGAAATATTAGAAAGCGTCTTGTAAACAAACCAGTGACAGAAAATGCTCGAAAAGTCATTTCTTTCTATTCGAAGGCTTTGGAAGGGTACTTGAGAACTGATAAATAAGGGCTGCCATGAGAACGTAATTTTTACATAATTGGAATATTGTTTTTAAAAGAAGGAAAAAACAATAAAAAAAAACCTGTCGAATTAATAGGCATAAGTCTAGCCTTTGCTTGGCCAACATTCTTTTCCTTTTTGTTAACATCCTTAGTGAGTAATTTTTTCTTTGTCATGATGATTCGACAACTATCATATACAGAAATTAATTTTATATATTCGAAAATGAGCTGTGCTAAAAAAAAGGGTGGGGGCCGCTGAATGATACAGCACCGTACCAAATTAATAGTTTGAGGGTGTAGATCTAGCCAAGGCTACCAAATGCCATTTCTACTGAGTATATCGTTTTATGACGACAAATAAAACCAGGATTTGTTACACATTAAAAAGCAGAATTATTTTTAATCTGAATCTAATAATAAAAGTTGTTTTTTTTTAGTTTTGTTTACGTCGCCCTAAGTTAGTGTTACCGAGTGTGACGCTGTGGCATTTCGCAGTTTCGTTGAGAAACCACGTTTGGTGATGTGCATTTTGTTAAACAACTCTAGCATTGCCTCCGCATGTCTAAAACTGAAAAATTGATGGCATAGACAGTATCCTACAGGCTACGTATGGCAGGTAATTCTTAGTGACTGACAAAATACATAAGGTGTCCGTATGCATCACACTAACATGTCTCAAAGTCGAGACTTACTGACAACTGGTGTAATGCCTATAGGCAATGGTCTCGTGTCTTCAGCATTTGATAGTGACTAATGTCAACTTTATCTCTTTTCTGTTTCAGTAAGTCAAAGACATATTTGGGTAGGAACACGGAGCAGATTCTTTATTTTATTTTCGTTTGTGAGGAGAATATCCTCTCAGAAGAGAAAATCCCAACAAACCTCTGTAAAGGAAGTGGGAAGGATGTTACAATTTCAGGTGCGTAAATGTTATCAGGATATCTCAAGAACAGGTGAATGGATTTTGATGAAACAAACTCTCACACGAAGGCATCGATCAGTGGTTTAATTCATCACAACTTGCTAATTGTTAGAATCCCGTTGAAAATTATACAGTAATATGTACGAGAAAGCTCCTAAGTGACTTGTTTTATTAGCTTTATTCTAAGAGGAGGTAAACAATCTTATACAATCGTTTGTAACTGAAATCTTCATATATTTTTTTCAAGAATTGTTTAAGTAAGTGGCAAGAGAAGAATTACTTTAGCGCAGAAGAGGTGGAAGGAATTCACTGGACACGATGTATCCTTTTGGGGTGGTGACGCCATTTATAGGCTAGGGTCGACTAAGATTAACTGACTTTCAGGAATAATTGACTTTTCTCCTCTTTAAACAGCTCTTCCCACTGAATCTGGCTCTTAACCTGTTCTGATGAATTCTGCTGCTTAAGGATAAGGCTGCGCACCTGGAAGGGAACTGGTTAGCCCGCTGGCACATTTGGTCTTCATAGCGACTTTAGGGTGATGATTTATGGAAGGAAAGAGGGACAATAAAAGCCATTAGATCCTGCTGAAAAGGTGAAGATGGGCGTTATTGCTTGATGAACCATTCATTGTCATACTCAATTCATTTTAATTGGATATTAGCAGGAACGTAATGGGAAACCTTATGCTTCAATATTGACATTATCATTTTGTTTGCGCACGAATTTCTCCACTAGAAAAGAATTTCCCCTTGTAATTAGTTTCTAATTCCGTCTCTTCATGTAATTACTATTTCATGTATAAAAGAAAGAAATCATTAGCAAATTTTAAAGTTCCATAATACCACTGTTAGGTAAAGAGCAATAACAAATAAATCGTTATTTTCCTGACTAACCTACAAAATGGAATGAGAAATCTCAGAGCCTTCTATAACTTGCTACGTTTGGACTTCACATGTAACATGACAATCTCTAACTCACGCCATCCCTCCTTCCCTGCGTTATCATAACCTCTAAAATGCTGTCACTTGTATATTTTTCCAGCCTTTTATCTACTTGCTTTGTCTGCACAGGATAATGGCACATCATCTGTTCCTGAATCATCCGTAATGGCTTTCTGTTAGGTTTGTTCTTTTACTGAGGTTGTGGCGGGGGAATTTGAGAACCGGTTTCCTAACCGAGTGCCAAGATGATTAGTATTCTCGCTGATGATGCTCTAACAAAAGAAGAAGAAAAAAGTTTGGTTTTGCTCGTCGATGAAGCCTGCTTTCTTCTCACGGTTTAGTCTCACGTTCATCAGGTTTTAAAATTTTTATTTCAGAATACAATTTTCTAGATACGAGATGTGGAAGTATTTATATATGAGAAGAAAATCTCGTCACATTATCATATTAGAATCTTTCTACCTAAAAGCATTTATGGTGTCAATAACTTGAGTTGTTTCAACACCAATTTACGATGGATAAGTCTGTGGATGCCCTAGAATAGAACTCACCACCTTGGACCGCTTTTGTCTCCGCTTTCCAGCTGTGATGTTATAAAGCAATTTCGCAAAGGTCAAGGCCTCAGAGGCAAGGTCTCAGCTAACATATCTCTCTGTCTCCATTCCGACTCTCACAATACGACGATCACGAAAGTGATTGTAATTATGCCTGGAATAATTTGGGGAAGCGACAGACATTGTTTGAAAGAAGTCATGCGCGTATACAATGGCACCTGTGGAACAATTTCCATTTATAAGACGAAATTCTTCAGAATTTCCGTTTAGCGTCATCAGTTTCTCTGGACACAAGAATCTTTTACATACGTGCAACTTTGTTCCTTTTTTCATATGGGTATGATTGAACTTTCTCTTGCCAATACGTTTCAAGTTGCAGTGTCTTTTAGTTTTCTGTAAAAGAAAACTGTCGCGATGGCTTCCTTCTGTCCGTCCTCAGATCTTAAAAACTATTGAGGCTAGAGGGCTGCAAATTGTATGTTGATCATCCACCCTCCAATCATCAAACATACCAAATTGCAGCCTTATAGCCTCAGTAGGTTTTATTTTCTTTAAGGTTAAAGTTAGCCATAATCGTACTTCTGGCGCCGCTATAAGTACCAACAACACAGGCCATCACCGGACCGTGGCTGGGTTTTCATGGGCCGCATCTAAAAGTTTCATGGGGCGTGGCTGAGGCCACCACCTGACCGTGGCTGAGTTTCATGGGCCGCGGCTAAGATTTTCATGGGAGGTGGGTTAAAGCTTCATATAGCATTACACGCTGTACAGAAAACTCGACAGTGCCGAAGAAACTTCGGCGCAATTTTTACTTGTTTTGGACTTAATTACACTTCTCCGATCATGTAAGTCCTATTGACTTCTGTTGCCTTTGTTATGACTATCATACTCATGAAACTTTTATTTAGTGTTTTGTTAAACCTCAAACCGTAAGGTTTTAGTTGTTGTATTGCACAGTATTATCACAAGTATGCTCAAAGTAGAAACAAGTTAGTTTTGTTGCTACAGTGAGAATAACCAACGATATAATATACTGTAGCAAAGCCCTTAATGAAAGGTCTATAGTAGCCTACCATTCCTAGGAATCGTCTCAATGCTTTCAAATTGGTGGGAGCTGGATATTCAACTATTGCTTTTATCTTGCCTGCTTGCATTCGCAGACCATCTTCACTAATTACATGCCCTAAATATTCCAAAGATTTCATTAAGAATTGGCATTTCTTTAATTTGATTTTTAATCCTGCTCTTCTTAATCTTTCCAAGACTATTTCTAATGTTTTGAGGTGACTTTCTAAATCTTTGCTAAAAATTATAACATCATCTAAGTAAACTGCAACATTTTCTATATCCCCTAATATTTGAAGCATTAATCTAACAAACGTTAAAGGAGCCGAAGTGAGTCCAAATGGCATGACTTCAAATTGCAAGTGTTCCTTGTGTGTGCTGAAGGCTGTGAACGATTTCGACTCTTCGTCTAAAGGTACTTGCCAGTATCCACTAAGTAAATCTAAAGATGAAAATATCCTTGCACCTCCTAATTGAGCTAACATATCTTGAATCACTGGCATTGGCATTCTATCGGGGATGGTGTTGGAATTTAACTTTCTATAGTCTATCACAAGTCTCCAATTTCCATCTTTCTTTGGAACAAGTAGTAATGGAGAATTATATGGAGATTTAGAAGGAATGACTACCCCATCTTTCTTCATTTCTTCTATCAAATTATCAACTATGGGTCTTTGGCTTATTGGTAATCTGTAATTAGGAATAAAGAATGGTTTTGTTCCATCATCTAATACAATTTTATGTCTTAGGACATTTGTTCTACCTAATTTAGCTCCTTCTATTGCTATTACATCTCAGTATTTTTCTAATACTTGAATTAATCTATCTTTGTTTTCTGGAAAATCTGTTTTATTCACTTCTTTGCTTATTTCAGATGTTTGACCAGTTACAGAGAAAAATGCTTCTTCTTCTAATGTTAGTAATGGATTGTTAATAGGTATTCCTTTACAAAAGATGATGCCTGCATAAAGTGTTATTTTGTTATCTGAGTAGTTCTGGACATAAACTTCACAAGTATCACCCTTCATGTGGACTAAAGAATTATCCATTCTGACAAATTCTGGTAACTCTTCATTTAGTAAAAGAACATCTTTAACTCCTATCTCTTCTTTTCCCCTTAGATGTATTTTTGTTAAACACTTTGGATGCAAAATTACCTGTCTGTTTAGTATAAATTGTGCTTTATTATCATCAGCAGTGCTTACACAACATACTTCCTCATCTTTTGTTTCTGCAAAGTAACAATGTTCTGCATCTATACTAGTTTCTTCAGTTACTGCTATTATATCATTTATATCTACTTTATTTATTTTGTTTAACAACAGTACCTCATTTACTAATTTCCCTTCATTATCACAACTGATTACTACATTGCTATAATGTTCTGTATTTATCTCTGCATAATTATCATCATAAATGTCTTGTTCCTCGTCATATTCAGCACATTGGGGATCACCTTTATTTATTTCTGGGTCACTTCTTTTGTTGGAGGGTATAATTTCTGGATGTGCACATCTTAAATTTCTAGTCTGTAATTGTGGAAATTCCTCCTTTCCATTACCATTCAATTTAATTTGATTATTCTCTTGATGATAAGTTATTTTCCGTATGTCTTTCTCGCTTGTTGAAGTCGTCTCAGACAAATTGATCAGATTTGGGTGAAACTTTTTTTCTTCAAGCGTAAAGCATACGCTCTTTTTATTATCTTGTGTAAGGTTAATTCTTCCTTCTCGGCAATTCAGTATAATTCCACATTTCTTCATTAATTTTGTATGAGAACAACACCTGTGCGGGAAAGAACCTGTCTTCTAGAACTATAAAACTTTCAACAGTCTTATGTGACGAAAGGTCTATTTCTAAGTTCACATTTCCTAAACTTTTAATCTGTTTACCCGCTACTCCTTTTATTATTTTGCTTTGACCCTGAATTACCGTTTCTTTAACGCCTAAGTAATTTGTTAATGTGTGTTTATCAATTATGCTTACAGTACTACCTGAATCCATAAGGACAGTACATAATTTATTCTGTATTGGAATTTTAATGATAGGTAAATCCTTTCTGATTATTTCTTCTTCATCCATGGAAAATACAACTTCTTTACTCTGCAATATGGATAGTGCGGATGAACCTTCACTTCTCCTTTTTACTAATTCTTCTACTCTTAATTTATCTTCTTGAAGGGACTTTCTTGTGGTATTCTGTGTAGGGATAAATTATCATTGATTTGAAGACTTATTTGATGTTGAGCGGTTACTACTTAATTCAACTATTTCTTTATTTCCTTCTTGTGTTTTAAACCAGCAATTCTTTGTTAAATGTCCTACTTTCTTACAAACCGTGCAGATTCTAGGTTTTCTACACTCATTTGTAAAATGATTTGTATACCCGCAGTTTTCGCAGGCTGTCTTTGGTCTCGCCCTTGAGCGGAATAGTTCACTTGGGTTGAAGTGTTTGTTTTTGAGTTTTGACCATATCTATAAGGTTTGTGTGGTCCACTCTTTGTTAGATTGTTTCTTCCCCTTTGATCTGGACTCCATTTTCTTTTAGTATTTTGGGCATATTTCCCTTGGAAGGTATTTGGTCTATTTCCTACTTGTCTGGAATTATCATAGAATTTATTATTCATTTTAAAATTAGGATTATTATTTCTGACTTTCCTTTCATTTTGTGCTTCTGTTGTTCCTAATGAATTCCTTGGATAGATTTATCTCTTTCCTTTGGATTTCTTCTCTCATTGTCTTCAATGTTTGAAGGCTTGTTTTTCTGGGATCAAGTTTTATTTTTCTGAAAGCTTTCTTCTCCTCTTCTCCAAGAATATTATATATGGTTTCAAATGACAAGTAATTTAATACATGTCATAGGTCAACTAAGTTATGGGCACTAGCCCCAAACTGGTCCTTGTCTCCTATAGTAATACCTGTCTTCATTAAGTCTTCGGTTATTTTCTCTATTGCATTCTCCACGCTTTTGTACAAATTGGCAATTGTTTTATATTGTGGGTTAAGAAATCTAGTTAGGTTATAGAAACCGTCAGTCTGATTTACTGGTTCCCAGAGTGATAAACAAATTTCTTTAAATTCTACATAGTTATCAAGTTTGCTAAAACTTGTGGAATTCAAAGTTTTATGTGCGTCTCCATGTTCTGAGCTGACGAGCAACAAGGCTTCATTTATTTTAGCTCTTTCATTTGTTATTCCCCCTGAAATTATACGACTATCTGCATCTGCTAGCCAATGATTTACAGTATAGGATTCGAGTCTGCTTTTGTCAGGATTGGAATCATCCACCTGTCCACAGAAGCGTGTGGCGGTTGTTATGACGGCCGCCTGGTTCATGTTATAAATTTGTAAGGTGCGATTATTATTAGTATTATTAGTATTGTTACTATTATTATTATTGTTAGTAGTATTAGAATGATTAACACTATTTTGGTTCTGGTTATTTGTGTTATTATTGTTAGTATTTCCTTGCACTACAGCGGAGTGGGAATTCAGTCTTGAAATTCGACTTCTTCTAATTGTCGACGGTCTTAAATCGTAATGTGAATGTCTAACAGTGTTCAGTAATTCTTCAAACACTCGTTGCATGTCCACACACAAAAAAATTATTCACTCAGAGTACATCAATCATAAAAATTTTTTTCGTTATATTGTACCAAAATTAAAAACAATTTGTCAAATTGTCACACAAAAAAAATTAAATTCTCTATTGAGTTCAAGTGCACAATTAAAACCTTTTTCAATACATAAAATAAATTCTTATATGAAATTGGGCATCATATCATCAAAATTCATCATAATAAGTACACAAAATTATATGCATAACTTCTCAAATAATCATCACCAACCGAGTGAAAAAAATAACTAATTCCCTATCTAAATTATTTACTAAATAATTAATTATCATAGAGAGAGTAATGCTGGTATTTATGCAAAAGGAATTTTATTCACAAGAGAGAGTTTTCTTAAATTTCAATCTTATAGCAAGATGCAAAAAAAAATATATATATATCTTCACTTATTTATTAAGAGAGAGAGCGGACAGTAAATTCCTTAATGGGTTGTGTTGCTGATATCATGATATCACTAAATGTTTTGCCTTCCGCGGTGAGTGTTTCGCTGTCAGATCCGCGTAAAAAATCTCACTATTTCTGCGTTGTTTTTCCGCTGTGGTTTTCCTCCTTCCGAATCTTGTTGAAAGTCTGTGCGTTTTTTTTCTTCAATCACTTGATGCAATATCGCAAACACTGGGCTTATTATCGCTGTCGGCGACTTGCTCAATTTGTTGACGGTAACAGTTCAAAATGTTTTTGCTTCGGGACGCACTAAAACGGTTTTTATTCACACTCGATGTTCTTGTTGTAAGCTGCTATTCATAACTTTTTTTTTTGCTGGAGTGTTTTTATTTCTTCAGATATAGTTGGTCGTCGTCGTAAAAATCTAAGTTCGTTTTGTAGAATTTCATTTCATTGTAACTTAAATAATTGCACTGATAATTTCATTAATGTTCGTTTGTTTCGTCTCGCCTTCTGGATCCAAGTAAGCTGCACCATTTTGTTAGGGGTATCTTTCCCTTTTTATGTTGTTTGTTGTATGTTTGTATGGATTTTAGTCTTTTTCTTCTTACCTTGGTTTCTTTCGAGGTGTCCTTCAGATCGCTTCGCGGATGATGTGCTATCTTTGTATATTTATTATTTTTAAGTATTGATATCTCTCAGAAAGGCGTATAGAGACGAGATCGGTAATTTCTTCACTTTAATTAGTACTTAGTATTATAAAGATCAGTACAAAATTAACAAGTTACAATGATAGAAAACGAATCACTCTTGACTCAGTCTACATGGGGAACACTGAAGCGAGGGGAGACGTACTCTCCCTTGAAGGACACAGTTCTGAACTCTCCTCTCCTCGTCGGTCTCTAACTCGTCGAACCCTAAGAAAAACTTGTTACCTGCAATCTCCACCTCCTTCTAGCCTTATTGGAAGGATTAATCAGCAAGGCCTCCCCTTCAAGTAGCTGATTGGAAGGACTGTAGTGGGTGTGATTAAATCTCTCCTTAGAGGACTTGATAGGAGGTGATCTTAGGAGGGTGTGTGAAAGACCCCTCCCACACATAATTGATTGGAGGTTGAAGAAGTACATCACTTGAACCAACCCCCAAATTCCTGGAACTTCCACGAAAACACCTTCCTGAGAAGGCGGGGCTATAGAACCAGCTGTTGTAAGCATTTAGGTTGTGCTAAACTCATGTTTTGGTTAGTTTCAACCGCGAGGCCATTATTTCTCACTTTTACGACTGTTTTTATGGCTTCAACACGATATACTGCAACGGTTCATGTAAACATCCCGCGTATTGATAACATGACACAACAGCATTTGGGCGTTATCACTGTGTTCTTTGCCTCTCTCTTTATTCTTATTTTTTCTTCTCTCCTTCTCTTTCTATCTTTCTCTCTTTCCATCTCTCTCTCTCTCTCTCTCTCTCTCTCTCTCTCTCTTTTCTATCTAATTTCCCTATCTATTCTACACCACAACAATACATCTTCGGCTGATAGCGTTAAATTCTCATGTCCTCTTTGAGAACCATCCTTCAGGCGGAAATAGAATAGAATTTTAGCCATTATTTCCAGATGCTTTGACGTGTTAAATGCATCCCTCTCTTACCTTCCCTGCCTTCATTTATTCCCTGCACCCCTCCCTAATAATGAGAGAAATTTGAACCACATCTCTTGTTGATCTGGATTTGGTCCAATCTTAAAAAGTAGAGGGAAGAGACTCTTTGGGGAGTTTTGTCCACTTTTGGGTCTTTATGTTTTATTAATATCTCTTTTTTTTTCTCTGTTCTCACTGGGTTTCTACTCGATATCCGTTTTATATTTATTGTCTCTCTTACTCTGAGGTCTTATCTTTGTTTTCTGTTACATTTATCAAAGAGATTAACTCTTTCAGTTAGAATCAGTTAGATCGTTAAATCTTGAAACTGTCTGAAAGACAAAGAAGTTTATGGGATAAGAAATCCTTCATAAAGTGGAGTTTTCAAGAGAGGGAATAATAAGATAAAACTGGTAATAACAAAGGAAAGACAATATCTGCAGATCTCTGGTAAGGAAGCTTATGATATGATATAATATTAATTGGCCGATTGATAAATTCAGCTAATGCCTAGCTATATAGTATGAGCACTGAAAAGACGAAATCATATAGAGTTAAAGAAAGGAAATTAAACGCTAATGAACATTTAACAGAAGAACAAAGGCAGTCTTGTAATAATTTCGAAGCACTGATAAATTAGCCTTAAAGATTTATCTTAATTCGCTTTCCCATGAATAAATGAGTCTGCTTTACAAGTGAACATCCCTTCTGCCAAGTTCCATGGGAATGTTTGCTATAACTTAATAAAATAAAAAAGTAAAACGTATTATGATGGGGCGAGAGTCATTGAATATTACTGCATAGTAGTGAATATAATAAAAGGAAAACCATTCTAAAGCTAAGTAACTCCCTTACTAAAACCTAAACGTTTGGGTTTTATTTGAATATGTCAGTTGTGTCATCCTTTCACCTTTCAGTTTTATTTCAAGTTTCAGAGTTTTTATCTCCTTGATATTGAGAGGTTTTAACTGAATTACTTTCCATCGTAAGTAGTCCACTACTGACCAAAACATGATCAATTACTTTTCAAAGTGAACTCATTAAGATAAAAAAAATGGAAGAAAATTGTTTCCTCAAACTGGGATTCTTTTAAGTTAGAACAAAAAGGAATTATACAAAGAGAATCCTGGTGATCTCACCAAGTAAGCAAGATATTATCAACGTTACTTCCATAAGAGTTTTTCAGGTGTGAAAGAAAGTAATATATCTTAGTTTGGGATAAAAATTCATTTTTTAGTAAATGGTGTTAGCTGCCACCGTCTTTATGGTCTTCTTCATATGCACCAAATATGTTAGTTTCAAGGTACACGTATAAATATTTATATCTTGAGAAGTCTTTCTATCAGTATCCTGAAAAACAGAACTATGATAGAATTTAGTTAAAACAGACAGAGCAATAGAGTAACGAATGAATGTTTCCATGAAAAAGAACATTTGTGTGGGAGTTTCAGCAATATCTCCCAGGAAAAGTGTTGAGGAAGAAGAAAGAAGAGAGAAATGGATGAGAAAACGAAAATGGAGTAAACTGGGGACTAGGGTTTTTATTCTTTATCTGCTGTATATTAGTGACGTTTGTGATATTGATAACAAAACAATGAGAAAAGGAATAACATTAATTTCATCTAAAATATTCAGCACTTGATAGATGTAGGTGTAAAACCTCTGTTCGTGCTTCTCTGTAGAGGCATTTCTAAAGAGAGCACAATAATAATAATAATAATAATAATAATAATAATAATAATAATAATAATAATAATAATAATAATAATAATAATAATAATAATAATAATAATAATAATAGTTCACTACATGCAAAGTACATAAGTCGCCAAATAAAGGTAACAGACATATAACAGATTTTTTTTCAGGATATGGGCCAAGTCCATTTCCCCGACCCGAGATCGAACTCAGTGTATGTAATGCGTAAGACGTATATTATGAATCCATCGTACTGTACCGTATGTATGCAGGAGACCGATGAATCATGCTCTTATCTGCATTTTCTGCCTGAGTAATGAGTGCTTTTAGTCGGTAAGCTTTTGAACGTGCAGATATCTATAATTTACGCAGATATAAAACCCATCAGGCTTAAATGACTGGTGGCAACTTTGTGTTTCCATAGAGAATTTTTTTCGTAACATCTGACCGAGTGAAGCTTTCATATCAGTGACATTTTGGATATGGATGTGATTTATAATCGTTCGTTTTATTCGCATCCATTTTAATAAAAGGTTATTCATGTTCATCGATATTCAACCATTGCCAAGTATATATGTGTTCTATCTTTTTTCGCAATTTTCATACAAAATCTATTTTAATGTTCAACTCCACTTTGATTAGCTGGATGTCAAGTACTTGAAAGGCATTTCTCTCTCTCTCTCTCTCTCTCTCTCTCTCTCTCTCTCTCTCTCTCTCTCTCTCTCTCTCTCTCTCTCTCTCTCTCTTCTTACCTATGTGAATCATTTTCATTTTTCTTGCCCACTGCGAAATTATAATTCATAATGAATAATGACATAATATTGTTCTAAGAGGATTAAATATATTTTTTAATGACTGAGATCCCTTGTTATTTAAAACATTTTATTAATTATAATCATTAATGATACAGAAACATATCATCCCGCAGAGAGTCTTTTTTTATTTTCTATATTTGCATAAGTCCTTGTTGTCTACAAGACATTTCGGGAAATCAGTACCTATATAAAAATCTTTCTCAAATCCCACTTAATCTCCTTTACCAGGAAGAAGCCAAAATATCTTAATTACACATGTGTTCCAGAGCTGATGTGGACGCATATTTCTCCACATATTTCCAACTGCATGAAGTAAATAAATCGTGGGT